>NC_135804.1:13061768-13424806 GCF_964213995.1 Mustelus asterias
TTAGGATAGAGATGAGGAGACATTTCTTCACCCAAAGAGTGGTAAGCCTGTGGAATTCATTACCATTGATGCCAAAACATTGAACGTATTCAAGAGGTGGCTGGATATAGCACTTGGGGCGAATGGGATCAAAGGTTATGAGGAAAATGTAGGATTAGGCAATTGAGTTGGATGATCCGCCATGATCGTAATGAATGGCGGAGCAGGCTAGAACAAAGAACAAAGAACAATACAGCACAGGAACAGGCCCTCTGGCCCTCCAAGCCTGCGCCGCTCATGTGCCCAACTAGACCATTCTTTTGTTTCCCTCTATTCCCAGTCTGTTCATGTGGCTATCTAGATAAGTCTTAAACGATCCCAGCGTGTCCGCCTCAATCACCTTGCTTGGCAGTGCATTCCAGGCCCCCACCACCCTCTGTGTAAAATACGTCCCCCGACACCTGTGTTGAACCTTGCCCCCCTCACCTTGAACCCGTGACCCCTTGTGTTCGTCACCTCTGACCTGGGAAAAAGCTTCCCACTGTTCACCCTATCTATGCCCTTCATAATTTTATACACCTCTATTAGGTCGCCCCTCATCCTCCGTCTTTCCAGGGAGAACAACCCCAGTTTACCCATTCTCTCCTCATAGCTAAGACCCTCCATACCAGGCAACATCCTGGTAAACCTTCTCTGTACTCTGTCCAAAACCTCCATGTCCTTCTGCTAGTGTGGCGACCAGAACTGGACGCAGTATTGTAAATGTGGCCTAACCATCGTTCTATACAGCTGCAACATCATATGCCAACTTTTATATTCTATGCCCCGTCCAATAAAGGCAAGCATGCCATATGCCTTCTTCACCACCCTCTCCACCTGTGCTGCCACCTTTAAGGATCTGTGGACTTGTACACCCAGGTCCCTCTGTGTGTCTATACTCCTGATGGTTCTGCCATTTATTGTATAGCTCCCCCTTACATTAGATCTTCCGAAATGCATCACTTCACATTTATCTGGATTAAATTCCATCTGCCATTTCTCCGCCCAATGTTCCAGCCTATCTATATCCTGCTGTATTCTCTGACAATGTTCATCACTATCCGCAACTCCAGCAATCATCGTGTCGTCCGCAAACTTACTGATCACACCAGTTACAACTTCCTCCAAATCAATATATGTCACAAATAGCAGAGGTCCCAGTACAGAGCCCTGCGGAACACCACTAGTCACAGACCTCCAACCGGAAAAAGACCCCTCCACTGCCACCCTCTGTCTTCTATGGCTAAGCCAGTTCTCCACCCATCTAGCTAGCTCACCTTTTATCCCGTGAGGTTTAACCTTTTGCACCAGCCTGCCATGAGGGACCTTGTCAAATGCTTTACTAAAATCCATATAGACGACATCCACGGCCCTTCCCTCGTCAATCGTTTTTGTCACCTCCTCAAAAAACTCAACCAAATTTGTGAGGCATGACCTCCCTCGTACAAAACCATGCTGTCTATCGCTAATGAGATTATTCAGTTCTAAATGCGGATATATCCTATCTCTAAGAATCTTCTGCAACAACTTCCCTACCACGGACGTCAAGTTCACCGGCCTATAATTAGGCCAAATGACTTTCTTCTGCTCCTATCTTCTGTGTTTCTATGTTTAAATGAAGTTAGTTGGCATTTTTAATTGTAAAACATCGGAACATAGGAATTAGGAGCGAGAGTGGGCAATTCAGCCCTTCGAGCCCACTCCGCCATTCTATATGATCATGGCTGATTTCCACCTCATCCTAACTCCACTTTCCTGTCTTTTCCCCAGAGCCCTTTATCCTGCTTTTGATCAAATATTTATCTATCTCTTTCTTGAATCCATTGATTGATTCTGCACCCACTGCATTCTGGGGCTGTGAATTCCATAGATTCACAACCCTCTGTGAGAAGCAGCTTTTCCTTATCTCTGTCTTGAATCTCTCCCCTCTTGCTCTATAACTATGACCTCTTGTCCTAGACTGTTCTGGAAGGGGGAACATTTGGTTAACATTTACTTTATCAATCCCGTGGAGTATTTTATATACCTCAATCAAATCCCCCCTCATTCTTCTGTACTCCAGCGAGTACAAGCCCAAGCTACTCAACCGCTCCTCATACGACAGCCCCTTCAAACCTTGAATCAATCCAGTGAACCTCTTCTGAACCGCCTTGAGTGTCACCACATCCTTCCTCAAAAGAAAGTGACCAAAACTGAACACTAAACTGAAAACATCTCAAGGTGCTTCCCAGGATTGTTATGAAACAGAATTTGATTCCAAAATCCACACTTTTTGTTTGGACAAATGGCCAAAGAGACAGGTTCAAAGAAGTGCCTGTGAACAGGTAGAGGGGTGGAGCTATTTAGGGAGGAAATTCCGGCACTCAGGGCCAAGGCAGCTGAAGCCACAGCCACCAATGATGGGAATGATGAAAATCGGGAATGCTGAAGAGGCTGGAATTGGCGGAGAGTAGACATCTAGGAGGATTGTGAGATTGGAGGTGTTTCCAGAGATAGGAAGAGGGCAAGGCCATGGAGGGATTTGAGCAGTAGGAAGAAGAGGGGTCAGCCATGGCTCTGCTGGTAGCACTCTCACATCCGAGTCGGAGGTCTGTAGGTTCAAGTCTCCCTGCAGGTGAAACACGGTGGGTGGAATTTTCCGACCATTCACACCAGCGGGATTCTCCGGTCCCGCTGCAGTGAATGGAGACTTGGCTGAGCGTCAAGTTCTCTGTCCTTGCTTGCAGTGGCAGCACGACATGAATGGCTAGAAAATCCCGGCCAATACTGACAAGTAAGTGTAAAAATCTAGGCTCACACTGGTGAGACCACAACTGGTGTATTGTGTGCAGTTTTGGTCACCATATTACAGGAAGGACGTAATTACTCTGGAGAGAGTGCAGAGGAGGGTTACAAGAATGTTGCCAGGGCGAGAAGAGTGTAGCTATGAGGAGAGATTGGATAGGGGTTTGGGTTATTTTCCTTGGAACACAGAAGGTTGAGGGGTAATTTGATAGAAGTGTACAAAATTATGAGGGGAAGAGGTAGACTGGACAGGATAAAATAGTTTCACCTGGTGGAGAATTCTAGAACCAGGGGACATGGATTCAAGATAAGTGGCAATAGATGCAGAGGGGACATGAGGGAGAACGTTTTTACACAGAGGGTGGTGGGTGTCTGGAATTCACTGCTTGAGTTGGTGGTGGAGGCAGACACCCTAAACTCCTTTCAGAAGTACCAGGATCTGCACCTTAGGTGCTGTAAGCTATGGGGCTATGGGCCGGGTGCAGGAAGGTGGGATTAGAAAGGGCACCTATGTGTCCTCGAGCTGACATGGACAAGATGAGTCGAATGGCCTCCTTTTGTGCTGCCACTTTTCTATGGTTGTATGGTTCCGGTGCAGTACAAAATTCAGCTACAGCACGAGAGGTTCTGTCCACCAGATGAGACATTAAAACAAAGCACCAGCTACATGTGATCATAAATAATCAAGAACCTCGTTTCAAGGTAGAGTACAAGTGTTCTCGCCAGTGCCTTGACTGATATTTATCACTCCATCAATACAATTAATGTTATGATGATGGAGAAAAACCCCTGGAATTATGCACAGAGATATTGGATTTTTTTTAAAAACTGAGTTTTATATATTAAAAATGGCCACAGACTCTGAAGATGGCTGAGAATGTACAGCTAGCCTCTGAGAGGAATGGCTGCAGGGAGTTTCACTAAGAAACAATGGAAGCCCTCCCTATGGTTCCAGACGGGGTCATTCTCAAAGAATCCAAAGACTGATTACCTCCTCTGTGACTATCTCACACAAAGACCCTCGGTATAATTGCCCAGACCGACCAGTGGACTCCAGTTTGAATACACAGAGATAAAAGTTAAAAGCTAGCTGAGAGAGCAGCCAGGGTCTGTCTGTCAGTCTGTGTATGTGTGCGCAGTGAGAAAAGCAGCTGGAAGTCATAGAGTCATAGAGGTTTACAGCATGGAAACAGGCCCTTCAGCCCAACCTGTCCATGCCGCCCCCTTTTTTTTAACCACTAAGCTAGTCCCAATTTCCCGCATTTGGCCCATATCCCTCGATAGCCATCTTACCCATGTAACTGTCTAAACGCTTTTTAAAAAACAAAATTGTACCCACCTCTACTACTACATCTGGCAGCTTGTTCCAGACACTCACCACCCTCTGTGTGAAAAGATTGCCCCTCTGGACACTTTTGTATCTCTCCCCTCTCACCTTAAACCTATGCCCTCTAGTTTTAGACTCCCCTACCTTTGGGAAAAGATGTTGACTATCGAGCTGATCTGTGCCCCTCATTATTTTATAGATCTCTATAAAATCACCCCTAAGCCTCCGACGCTCCAGGGAAAAAATGTCCCAGTCTATCCAACCTCTCCTTGTAACTCAAATCATCAAGTCCCGGTCGCATCCTAGTAAATCTTTTCTGCACTCTTTCTATTTAATAATATCCTTTCTATAATAGGGTGACCAGAACTGTACACAGTATTCCAAGTGTGACCTAACCAATGTCTTGTACAACTTCAACAAGACATCCTAACTCCTGTATTCAATGTTCTGGCCAATGAAACCAAGCATGCTGAATGGCTTCTTCACCACTCTGTCCACCTGTGACTCCACTTTCAGGGAGCTATGAACCTGTACCCCTAGATCTCTTTGTTCTATAACTCTCCCCAACGCCCTACCATTAACTGAGTAAGTCCTGTCCTGGTTCGATCTACCAAAATGCATTGCCTCGCATTTATCTAAATTAAACTCCATCTGCCATTCGTCAGCCCATTTGCAACACTGAAGGTGGCACAGTAACTGAGGCAGGGCCCCTGAAAAATAATCAGCTTTTGAAGGAACATCTAAAACTCTCCCTCTGACTGTGAAAGTCGATTAGGCAGCAGAAGGAAAATAACTGAAATCTCTCTACTGAACTACAGAACAGCTGAACTAAAGATCAACTAATGGAATCAACCTGTATCAGCTGCAATGCATCATCTACTCCTCGCAACTCAATAACTGTTCCGTATAACCTTTTCTTGATATTTACTCAATCCTTACTTCTAATCCATATGAATGTAAAGCATGTGTTTTACCATTTCTCCTCACCTCTTTAGTAGTTAATAACCTTACTCTATTTTGGCACATTGGCACAGTGGTTAGCACTGCTGCCTCACAGCACCAGGGATCCAGGTTCAATTCTGGCTTTGGGCCACTATCTGTGTGGAGTTTGCACTTTCCCCCCATGCCTGTGTGGGTTCCCTTTGTGTGCTCTGGTTTCCTCCCACAGTCCAAAGATGTGTGGGTTAGGTTGATTGGCCAGGCTAAATTGACCCTAGTGTCAGGGGGATTAGCGGGGTAAATGTATGGGGTAATGGGAATATGTTCTGGATGGGATTGTGGTCAGTACAGACTCGATGGGCCAAATGGCCTCCTCCTGTACTGTAGGGATTCTATGATTAACTCAAGAAAGCCTGGTTAAATTAGTTCCTTTATAACCATAACTATTGGGTCTGGAAAAGGTATCCAAGGGAAAGGGAACCTTGTTAGATTAAATCTTTGTTGCTGTCAGCAAAGGGTGGGTTAAATAAAGACACAGAGCCCGTCATCTCTCCTCACCTGGGTTTGTAGCAATTTGGGGGTATCCCAGCCGGATGGTGATATAGTAACGGAGCCTCATCCGGATCAATACTTTTGGGGAACTGGTCGTAACGCTTAAAAGAACAGATTCGCTGATCATTATCATATTGCTGTTTATAGGAGCTTGCTGTGTACAAAATGACTGCCACATTTCTGACATTACGCCTTATAACATTGACTACACCTTGAAAGTATTTCATTGGCTGTCAAGTGTTTTGGTTCACCTTGAGGGCGTGGAAGGAGCAATATAATTGAAATTGAAGCACCAATGTAGAAATGCAAGCACAGGATAAATACTCCATTATCATCAATGATTGGTCTGCTGTCTTGTTCAGAGGTCATTCCATTTAGCAGCCAAATGTCCTGCCTGGTCAGGTGTTAGACATAGTTTATTACAGAAATCAGGGTTACATGATGTACGTAGAAAGCCCATTTGTCAGTTTAGGATAGAAGTGTGTCTTCAGCGATGAACAGGTCCTTGAACATTCATTGATCTTCATTGCAGCAGCGTAATCAGCCATCCCTTCATCTGCCAAGGATCGAAGCTCTGAAATTTCCTCCTTATGTTCCTCAACTCTTCACTTCTCTCTCCTCTTCTTGGAAATGACTCACAAGTAGTTTTCGGTCATTTGTCGTACCATCCAGAACCTTCTGGAATACTCAGCAGGTTAGGCACCTGCCATGGATAGGGTAACCGAGCTTGTGTTTCAGGTCAACAACCGTTTATCAGAACTGTAAATCTAAATCATGTAGAAAGGCAGGGGAAGGGGGAGAGAGGAGGGGAGAATGGAAGGTATTGTGATATAGCGAGATGCTGCAGACAAAAGGAATGGTGGTGCACAACAAAACAGGCGGCTGTGGAACAGAAAAAGGAAAACAGGTGAGTCTGCAGGGTCCGTTCATGACAATTGCTGAATGGTTACGAACAATTGTTGTCTGAAAAAGATTGCAACAGTGGCTAAGATCAGAAATGATTGGGCTCAATGCTGAGACCAAGGCCAGAATTTTACTGGCACGCCCACCCCGGAATCAGGGCAGGTGAGGCTCACAGAACGGCATTTTCTGTTGGCCTTGGGCGGGATCTTACGTGCCTCGGGCGGGTGAGGCGGTAAAATTCCGGCACAAAGGTTTGATGAGCTGCACCTCCTTGAACTTCCACTGAATTTGATTCGAAAAGTGTGGGAGATCAAGGACTGAGAGATTATAATGGGAGTGGGCTCAAGAGTTAAAAGTAGCCTGACGCCATCGGGTCTTGTTTCTAGACTGAAAGGAGTTCTGCAAACCTATCACCTAATCATAGAATCGTTACATTACAGGAGGAGTCCATTTGGCCTATCAAGTCTGCACCAACAACAATCCAACCCAAGCTCTATCCCTGTAACCCCACACATTTACCCTCCTAATCCTCCTGACACAAAGGGTCAATTTAGCATGGCTAATCCACATCTTTGGACTGTGGGAGGAAACCGGAGCACCTAGAGGAAACCCATGCAGACATGGGGAGAATGTGCAAACTCCACACAGACAGTCACCTGAGGCCGAAATCGAACCTGGGTCCCTGATGCAGTGAAGCAGCAGTGTTAAGCACTGTGCAGAGAGAGCGCAGAATGTAGTGTTACAGTCATAGCTAGGGTGTAGAGAAAGATCAACTTTTTCCTGACAGAAGTTGGTGGAAGAGAGTATGTCCGGGGTGCGTGGGGTCCTTAATTATGCTGGCTGCATTTCCGAGGAAGTGTTGACAGAGTCAATGGATGGGAGGCTGGTTTGCATGATGGACTGGGCTTCATTCACGACCCTTTGTAATTTCTTGCTGTCTTGGGCAGAGCAGGAGCCATACCAAGCTGCGATACAACCAGGAAGAATGCTTTCTATGGTACACCTGTAAAAGTTAGTGAGAGATGTGCCAAATTTCTTTAGTCTTCTGAGAAAGTAGAGGCGTGATGGGCTTTCTTAACTATAGTGTTGACATGGTAATCCATTGGAATGTGAAGGCTGCTAGAGTAAATGTAACGACAAGACAAACCACATTGTGTTTCTGGGAAGGAGGGAAAGGCATGAGAACAACGGGGAGTTAAATGGGAGGGACATAGTTAATTGCCTTGTCAACCATAGTGGCGGGGAATCCCTGATTGAGGATAAGGAAAGACATATCAGAAGCACAAGTATGAAAGGTTGCATAATCTGAACAGATGCAATGGAGATGGAGAAACCAGTGTTCATCTAGCAGTCAGGATACTCCAGTAGCAAGCAATAAAAGAAATAACTTCACAAAATAAATCAAAGTAAAGGTTTAATAAAGAAACCTCATTACATCACCACTTGGGCCATGCCCTGGGCCACAAATGCCCTCCACAATCGCCATCTGCTTTCTATTTATACTGGGTCAGCTGACCCTCACAGCGCATCACCATTGACCACATTATAACAACTGGGAGAATGCAATAGAATCCTTATAGGCAGTGGAGTGGGTGGAAGTGTCTTTATCCACACCACATTCCATCCATCTGTGCTCGCTGACCTGCACTGGCTCACGGTTAAGCAGTGCCTCAATCTTAACATCTTCACCCTTGTTTACAAGTCCCTGCACGGCCTCAGTGTAATCTTCTCCAACCCCCTGAGATATCTGCACTCCTCGAATTCAGATCTAATGAGCATCGCTGGTTCTAATTTCTCCACAATTGGTGATTGGGCTGCCTAGGCTCCTATCTCTGGAATTTCTTACCAAAACCTCTCGACCTCTCACTCCTCCTTTAGGGATCTCCTCAAGAGAATCTCAGAATCTCCTTTCTGACCACAATTCTGACCATTCGCCCAAACATCGCCTTCCGTGACTTGGTGTCAAATTTTACTTTATAAAGCTCCTTTGACATTTATTACACCGAAGGTGCTATGTAAATTCCAGTTGCTGTTGAAAGACATTGAAGACTGCTATTGGAGTCAATGGGTTTATAGTACCTGACATATGATGTATGACATATGAGGAGAGATTAAACAGTTTGGGCTTATGCTCACTGGAGTTTAAAAGGAAGGGGGGGGCGGTGTTCTGATCATAAGGACATAAGAGCATAAGAACTAGGAGCAGGAGTAGGCCATCTGGCCCCTCGAGCCTGCTCCGCCATTCAATAAGATCATGGCTGATTTTTGCATGGACTCAGCTCCACTTACCCGCCCGCTCACCAAAACCCTTAATTCCTTTACTGTTCAAAAATGTATCTATCCTGGCCTTAAAAACATTCAATGAGGTAGCCTCAACTGCTTCACTGGGCAGGGAATTCCATAGATTCACAACCCTTTGTGTGAAGAAGTTCCTCCTCAACTCAGTCCTAAATTTGCTCCCCTTTATTTTGAGGCCATGCCCCCTAGTTCGAGTTTCACCCGCCAGTGGAAACAACTTCCCTGCTTCTATCTTATCTATTCCCTTCATAACCTTATATGTTTCTATAAGATCTCCCCATCGAGGTATATAAAATACTTAAGGGATTGATAAAGTGAATGTGGACCAAATGTTTCCAATTGTTGTACCTGTTAATTCTCAGATACTTTCGACCAGTTTACTTACTCCAAGGTTTTACCCCGGTGCCCTTATTTGCAAGATGGACAAAGGACAAACACAAGTAAAGGTTCAACAAGTTTATTAATAATAACACTATTAACCCTTAAATTACCCACATAAAACAAGAGGATACCCCAAATGCAAGTATACTACCCGCAAAGATGGTTTGGTTAAACTGCAGGCTCGATTCTCTGAGTCCCTCTGGTCTGTCGTCATGAAGGTGAGTCTCGATGGCAGCTTCTTCTTTCTTTCCTTCTCTGGTCAGTCTTCCGGATGGTCAAGGTCACCTCCCTCGTCGAGTCTTCGCTCCTGGTGTGTCTGAAATGTGTCCCTTTATCCCCCTGCCTGCTTGCCTTTCCAGAAACTCCTCTAGCTTCCAAGGAGGGGGTTCCAATACCCAGTGGGTTTCTTGATGTCTGCCTGACAGGACACCAGGGTCTGCCCCCAGGTGTCCATCTCCATGCTGTTGCTTACATGTAACCTGTTGTCAGATAAGGTAACTGCAGGAACTCTCGGTGACAGAAAGCCTAGCACAATCTGGGGTTCTAACAATAGGCCGGTGCATTTCAATGGAGTGCAATGATCTCCTGCTAAGTATCAGTAGAGTGCAACGACCTTTGATGGGTGATTGATGGGTCAGGCCCAGACATGTTTGTGTATTTGTACAATTGGCCTGCCCGAGGTTTGACTGCGTTTGATTTTAATATGCCCAATTCTTTAATTTAGGATATTCAATTTTATCAGCCTTAAAACTAGGCCCTGTTTATATTACCACATTCCCTCCTCTTGATCCAGTGAGCATCAGCGAACTGGACCACACAATTCTTACCAAACCATCTCAACAAGCAAGTACCCCGAATCTGGGGTTGATAGTATCATCCCTAACCCACAATAGTACCAACAAATTTAAATGAAGTAAAATAATTTAAAAAACAATAAGAAACAATACATCAATCGGGTATATACAAAACAAAGCAATAAACAGTACAAAATGACAAGTGACTATACATATTAAATATAGATGGGAGAGTGTCAAGGCTCTTGATTATAGAGCCTCTCCCGATGTCGGATGGCCCTTGCCGAGTCCAAGTTTTGCAGAAATTCCTTCTTCCATCGGGTGAATTTAAATGTGAGGATGGTTAGGTACACTGCCATAAGTAGGATTCCTATTACGGCCAGGAGTGACAGAATGCGGGCCCATGGGTGGATTTGTCATTTGAACCCCAATCCCAGAGGTCCTCCCACCATGTAGTGACTCTAATTTCACTAATGTTCTTCTCTCTTAACTGCTCGACCATCCATTGCCCATAGATGCTACATAGGGTTCGGTTCTGTTGCCTGGCATCATCTTCCACCCTCTCTCGGGTGATCTGATTAATAGTTTGGGCATGTCCGTCCAGTACAGTAACCATAAGGCTACTAGCCCTGTTCTCAGCCAAATCTCCCTCAGCATCTTGCCGAGCATTTTCATTTAAGCTGTCCAAGGTCTGTTTAACTTGTCGGGTTAGGACTCTGAGCTTATTATCCAAATCAACAGATCCGGTGCATTAATGGTGGACACCCCCGCCCCGTATGCAGTCGCCAGATCATTCAGGATTTTCCTCCTCTTGCACCCCTTTGACCTGGACATCTCTTCCCCTGCGCTGTCCCAGTCTTTCGGCTTAGCAGCCTCTGGGTCAAGTGGAGGTACAATTTTCTAAGTGGGGAGGGACACCAGTCTGGTAATTGTGTTCCGTCTAAATCTACCACTAATGGTACCAATTCGTAGTGTGTGTTGTCGAATAATATTTTCCCTGTATGTTTTAGTATCAACCCATTTTGGGGCCCTGGGGTGGTTTCAGGACAAGTGGGGATGGGTGTGCTAACAGTTGGTTTTAACCCATTCTTAATTTCATAGTATATATACTCGTTCTGAATAACCTTACATGGGCACTTCTTTCCTAATTCCAGCCCTTTTTCTGGGCCATGGGCTAGACAGGCTAGCTCCATGCACCCATGGTTAGTGTACGCCCACCAATCACTAGTGAGGGTCATCTTAGGGAGCAGTAATCAGAGCTCCCATTATCTTTCCTGTACACCACTCTTTGGTTATTACACCCATAGGTGATACTCTTATTGGGGTGTACCCATAGGATGCCATCCTCACATTTGCCTGCATCTGATGGGGTGAACCACATATATCTGGGGTATCGTAGGCTGATCTTCTGGTCTTTGGTTGATGTGGTGTCTGGGGTTCGGTCTGAGATGAGGAGTCCCAGATAACAGAGAAGTATGTAGTTCATTCTGGGGGAGATCAAGTTAGCACCTGTTAATTCTTATTAATACCTGATTCTTTTTTCCTTTTCTTTGCTAGAATGTTGTACGACTCCCCTCTTTTTAAAAAAAAAACAAAGAAATAAGTAAATGAATAATAAAGGCCCAATAGTGTCATACGAAGGGTTGGTCGGCAATCAGTGTTAATGGGGTTGAGTGGGGTAAGGAGTTTGCAGAGCGTGAAAATAAAATGTTGGGTATGTGGCATGTGTCCTTCTTGTTGGAGGACTATAGCACAGTATAACAATAGATTCTTCATCCCACAACCAAACTGTGGTGTATCGGAAGATTATGACACAGTATAACGAGACATAGATAGGATGCAAAGCTGGGCTGAAAAATGGCAAATGGAGTTCAACCCTGATAAATGTGAGGTGATTCATTTTGGTAGGACTAATTTAAATGTGGATTACAGGGTCAAAGGTAGGGTTCTGAAGACTGTGGAGGAGCAGAGAGATCTTGGGGTCCATATCCACAGATCTCTGAAGGTTGCCACTCAAGTGGATAGAGCTGTGAAGAAGGCCTATAGTGTGTTAGCTTTTATTCATGATGTGGAGATGCCGGCGTTGGACTGGGGTAAACACAGTAAGAAGTTTAACAACACTAGGTTAAAGTCCAACAGGTTTATTTGATAGCAAAAGCCACACAAGCTTTCGGAACTCTAAGCCCCTTCTTCAGGTGAGTGGGAATTCCCACTCACCTGAAGAAGGGGCTTAGAGCTCCGAAAGCTTGTGTGGCTTTTGCTATCAAATAAACCTGTTGGACTTTAACCTGGTGTTGTTAAACTTCTTACTTAGCTTTTATTAACAGGGGGTTGGAGTTTAAGAGCCGTGGGGTTATGCTGCAACTGTACAGGACCTTGGTGAGACTACATTTGGAATATTGTGTGCAGTTCTGGTCACCTCACTATAAGAAGGATGTGGAAACACTGGAAATAGTGCAGAGGAGATTTACCAGGATGCTGCCTGGTTTGGAGGGTAGGTCTTATGAGGAAAGGTTGAGGGAGCTAGGGCTGTTCTCTCTGGAGCGGAGGAGGCTGAGGGGAGACTTAATAGAGGTTTATAAAATGATGAAGGGGATAGATAGAGTGAACGTTCAAAGACTATTTCCTCGGGTGGATGGAGCTATTACAAGGGGGCATAACTATAGGGTTCATGGTGGGAGATATAGGAAGGATATCAGAGGTAGGTTCTTTACGCAGAGAGTGGTTGGGGTGTGGAATGGACTGCCTGCAGCGATAGTGGAGTCAGACACTTTAGGAACATTTAAGCGGTTATTGGATAGGCACATGGAGCACACCAGGATGATAGGGAGTGGGATAGCTTGATCTTGGTTTCAGATAAAGCTCGGCACAACATCGTGGGCCGAAGGGCCTGTTCTGTGCTGTACTGTTCTATGTTCTATAACGTGGGCAGATAAGAAACCCTTTTCAATTGGGTGATGCGTGGAGTGGACGGATAAAGCTATTTACAATCTGGCCTGTGAAGTCCTGATTCTTTCTCAGTGGAGGGCTTTATATGGGCGGGCTTTGGCTGCCAGATACCCACTGCATTGCCACCTCTGGTAGTGAACGCCGGGTCAAATGGTTCTGGGAGTCTCGGTACCAGGGGCGCCATAGAGGGTAAGGTTTGCGGGGTGCCCCATCCTTTTGGTCGCAGTCCCCTGGGTTAGGGTTTTATTCCTGAAGCCCTGTAAATTGGGACGGGAACCGCAGATTCGTGTGCTGGTCCTGGGGGTAGTGGGTGGGGGTTATTGTGGCTTGTCGGGCCGGCACTTCGAGGGGCATGGGTCGGGGTCCATCGTCGGGGAACCGCTGAGATGGTCGTGTGGGGTACTTGGGTGGTGCCCTCCAGTCCCGGGCAAAATGGTTGGGTTGCCCGCAGTTATAACACTGTGCTTGTGGGGGTGCATATCTGGGATTGGTTTTATCTTGTTCCCTGTACCTGGGATTGGGAATATATCGGGGTTCTGCGCGGGGCTGTGGTCTTCTGTATTGATGATTGGCAGGGGTATATGGGGGTGAGTTTCCCTGTCCCCTGTTTCCACCTCCCCCTGCGTTACGCCAAACCGGGGCCCGGTCTGTGTGGATCGGGTTCATCTTTCCGTGCTTTGTGGGCTTGGGGATGTCTGTTTGTCTGACTCCCCGTTCCCACATGCGAGTCATTTTGCGGATGGCCCAGGCTTCTGTATGTGTATTATCATCAGGGTCAAAATTCTCACAGGCTTTCCAACTCCCCTCGGTGGCGTGTACTATCAGGGTCCGGATCCATGTGGACTGGTGGTGTGCATTTAATTGGACTCGATTTAATTGGCCGAAAACCGCAATAAATTGGTTCCATAGTCGGCCAGCATAGGCCGTCGGGTGTTCCCCTCTCTTTTGTTGGCAGTTGTTTAAACCTTGTACCGGGTCATCCCTATTGTAGCCTATGGCGGCCAGAACGGCTGCCTTCATTTCTGGTAGGGTTCCCCCGGCCACGTTCTGGGGTTCGGGTAGGGCGGAACGGATGGCAGGACTTAAACATAACAGAATAAGTTTAACCTCTTCTGCCTCGTCTAGGCCATTTAAAACACGATATTGGGCGACCTGGTCAAAGAGAGCATGTGGATCCCTGGAGGGTTCAAATACTCCAATCGCTTTAGCTATGTCAGTGAGCTGTGTCATGGTGTATGGAGTTACATAAGTCACATTGTGGTCCTGTCCGTCCTGTCGTTGGGTGGTGACTGGATTCATCGGTACAGGAACCGGATTAGTGACTGGGCTTATTGGGATGGTAATAGGACTCGGAGCTGAGACTGAGTTTCCCCAGATGGGGGCTGGATTAGGTGGTGCCGTTGGTTCCATTACCGGGAAGGGAGGTGGGGGTCCCCATGTCGGCAGTGACGCTAGCTGTTGCATAATGGCAGGCATCCTCTTCTAAATCCTCCCACTCTACCCCTGGGTCACTATCCCCTGTTTCAGTCGTGTATGCACACATTACACCCCTTTTTATGGCTAGTTGTGATTTTAAATCTGCAATCTCATGCAGGCATTTGGAGTGATCTTTTGCGCGGGCTGTACTTGCTTTTCCTGCTTGGTGCAAAACTTTTACTGCAGCCTGCAGGTCGCTGCATTTATGTTTAACTTCCTCTACCTGTTGCAGCGCAGCCTCTCTCTCACGGACAGCGCACTGTGCCTTTTGGTAGGCTTTATCACATTGAGCCTGGAATTGGCTCATGTGTATCATATTGATTTGGTTCCTTTCCTCTCGTGTGTCTACCTCCTCTTGTTGTATGCGCGCGGTAGCACTCATTAAGTCCTGCTTTAGTTGGGTTACCTGGGCCTCTCTGTCCCGTTTAACCCGGATAATCTCTGCTTCTCTGCCAAGGAGCTGTTCTAGACAACTGGCGATTGCAATCACCTTCCTAAGCTCGGGAGCGCTTTTACCCACTTCCGTATGGGCACGACTCCAACAATTCTCTCCCTCGGATCCCAGATCCAGTTTTGGGGCGTCACCCCCCTGCACCCATTTGGGCCACTTATGGTTCAAATATAAACGGAGGACTTCCTCCCATTCAGCATGACTGGCCATAATTATTTCCTTTTAAGATTCGTCACTTGAGTATAGGTAAGGGATCGGGGTAGGGGTCCGGTTTTCACTAAATTCCCTCCTGTAGATTTTACCCAAATTCCCTTGACTCTTTTAACTGCAGTTTGTCCACCTCGTGTTACAGACACCGGGTTTATGGCCCAATTTACTGGTCGTATATGTATTAGTCTTTCACTCAGTTAAGACTGGCTGTCACGTGGGGCAACTTGCCCTCTTAATTCAGGCTCAGACAGAGTGTTGGAGAATACCGGGTTGAAGGTTCGACTTCGGAGCAACGTATCACTTCTTATCGAAGTCCCATCTGGGTCGCCAAATGTTGTACCTGTTAATTCTCAGATACTTTTGACCAGTTTACTTACTCCAAGGTTTTACCCCGGTGCCCTTATTTGCAAGATGGACAAAGAACACAAGTAAACACAAGTTTATTAATAATAACACTATTAACCCTTAAATTACCCACATAAAACAAGAGGATACCCCAGATTCAAGTATACTACCCGCAAAGATGGTTTGGTTAAACTGCAGCCTCGATTCTCTGAGTCCCTCTGGTCCATCGTCACGAAGGTGAATCTCGATGGCAGCTTCTTCCTTCCTTCCTTCTCTGGTCAGTCTTCCGGATGGTCAAGGTCGCCTCCCTCGTCGAGTCTGCTCCTGGTGTGTCTGAAATGTGTCCCTTTATCCTCCTGCCTGCTTGCCTTTCCAGAAACTTCTCTGGCTCCCGGCCAATGAGGTCCCAGGAGGGGGTTCCAATACCCAGTGGGTTTCTTGATGTCTGCCTGACAGGACACCAGGGTCCGCCCCCAGGTGTCCATCTCCATGCTGTTGCTTACATGTAACCTGTTGTCAGATAAGGCAACTGCAGGAACTCTCGGTGACAGAAAGTCTGTCCCGATCTGGGCTTCTAACAATAGGCCGGTGCATTTCAATGGGGTGCAATGATCTCCTGCTAAGTATCAGTAGAGTGCAACGACCTTTGATGGGTGATTGATGGGTCAGGCGCAGACATGTTTGTGCATTTGGACAATTGGCCTGCCCGAGGTTTGACTGTGTTTGATTTTAATATGCCCAATTCTTTAATTTAGGATATCCAATTTAATCAACCTTAAAACTAGGCCCTGTTTATATTACGACACAATTGTGGGTTAATCTAGAGCAAGAGGTCACAGGCACAAATTGAGAGGTGGTAGGTTTAAAACTGAGATGAGGAGGAACTACTTTTCGCAGAAGGTGGTGAATTTGTGGAACTTGCTCCCCCATAGCACGGTGGAGTCTGAATCATTGAATAGTTTCAACAAGGAGAAAGATATATTTCTGATTAAAAAAAGGTTAAAGGGATGGGGGGAGCAGGTAGGGAGGTGGATTTGAGACCGGGGAGAGATCAGCTGTTATCTGAATGAATGGCGGAGCAGATTCAAAAGGTTAATTTGCCTACTTCTTCTCCTAATTCCTATGTTCCTATGTTACTGATGATCGACAACCTAGCCTCAAAAATAACAATAGTGAACTCCAGGTAAGGAAGAGTTGGAGATGGGCCATGAGAAGGACAAAGAGGAGCAAAAATTGGAAGCAAAATTGATTACATTTTCCAATTCTAAGTGAGAAGACCAAGCGACATTGATACAACCATCAATGTACCAGGAGGGGACCTGAGCAGGACTGGAACAAAGAATGCTCCACACATCCCCAGAAAAAGATATGCAGTAAACAGGATCCATATCGGTTCCCATAGCAACACCTTTGATTTGGAGAAAGTGAATAGAGTCAAGGGAGAAGTTGTTCAATGTAAGAACAGATTGAGTCAGCTTGATGATGATGGCCTCCTTTCAAAGAATCGTAGAATCCCCACAGTGCAGAAGGAGGCCATTCGGCCTATCGAGTCTGCACCGACCACAATCCCACCCAGGCCCTATCCTCTTAACCCCACCTATTTATCCTGCTGGTCCTCCTGACACCAAGGGTCAATTTACCACGGCCAATCAATCTAACCCGCACACTTTGGACTGTGGGAGGAAACTGGAGCACCCGGAGGAAACTCATGAAGAGACACAAGAAGAACATGCAGGCTCCGCACAGACAGTGACCCAAGGCCGGAATTGAACTCGGGTATCTCAGGCCTTCCTGGAAAAACCAACTCAATGGTTGACACAAATGAAACCATAAATATCTTATTTGCCTTTGGTGGATGAGTCAGTTAGGAAAAGCACAGAGCCCACGAAGACCATGCGCTTACAATGCGTTGCCATGGCATCTCAAAGCAATTTGTTAGGTGTCCTCGCAAATCAGGGGGTGCCAGGGTCTCCAAGATCATTGTGCTTGGATGGTTCACAACTTTGCAAAACAGATTGATTTAACCATTGATAACCGATCTGGAATCGGTGTCAGAGCCAGTGAAACACCGGCTAAGCAATTGGTGCTGAAGAAATAGTGGAGGGACTAGAAGCACAGGCAGCAAATCAGGAACATTGCAACTGTATGCTTTTCAGGAAGCTGCTGTTATAAGAAGGTTGGGGAAATACTTTCTGCAACACTTCTTCAGCTGGCATCCCTTGCTTTGCAATTATTTATTTCTACAGTATCCGAAATAAATTTTCTGGATAAAATTCAAAGATTGAGAAAACAATTTGCTCATCTATCTTGTGTCAAGTGAGTGTATTTCTGATTTGCGACACATTCTGCATACAAGCTCTAACTGCTAACCCAGGAATTCTAAGTGATTCCTTAGTGGAAGGAATAGATATGCTCCCGGGTTGCATGCTCCCACTGGGAAGCTACTTGGGATTCAGGTGTCTCCTCATGCTGGCTTCTGAGGTGACGGTGTATTTGATTCAAATACCTCTGCTTTTGCTCTGACTCTCTGGATTTTACGGGCTCAATCATCCCAAAACCGTAAAATCATGCCAGAGGTCGACAAACCTTTCCATGGTCCGCTCCTCACCCGCTCCGATTCCTGTGGCAGGCGGGGCGGTAAAATTCTGGCCCCTGGTTCAGCCTGTTTTCTGGAGCGTCTACTGTCACGCACAGAAATAGCAGGGCGGCACGGTGGCACAGTGGTTAGCACTGCTGCCTCACAGCGCCAGGGACCAGGGTTCAATTCTGGCGTCAGGTCACTGTCTGTGTGGAGTTTGCACATTCTCCCCGTGCCTGCGTGGGTTTCCTTCGGGTGCTCTGGTTTCCTCCCACAGTTCAAAGATGTGCAAGCTACGTGCATTGGCCATGCTAAATTGACCCTAGTGTCAGGGGGATTAGCAGGGTAAATACGTGGGATTAAGGAAATAGGGCCTGTATGGGATTGTGGTCGGTGCAGACTCGATGGGCCAAATGGCCTCCTTCTGCATTGTAGGATTCTATGATTCTATAGTTGGATGATCAGTCATGATCATGATGAATGGCGGAGCAGGCTCAAAGGGCCAAATGGCCTCCCCCTGCTCCTATTTTCTATGTTTCTATGTGATGACTCCTTGAAAGACAGCAACCTCATCAATGTTAACTCCAGCATGACCCAACTGCTGTGCTGTATGTTGCATGTTCAGTAGGTCTCACAAAGAGGTCTGAGTCTTGTTTGGTTGGATATTAACTGTTTATTCACAACATATAACTATATTCATAAATACAGGGTACAGCACAAGCTATGAGCTAATTCCATGCTTGCTTCTACACAGGTCTCTGTCCAGGTCACAACTGGCTCATGTGTCTCTTTTCATCACGCTGTTTCCCAGTCACATATTGTCCCTTGCTACACTAAATACTCTAATGCTACAGGTGATTGAGAAGGATTCTTGCCATGAGGGGGATTGCCTTTGCAAAAGTCTTTCTCAATCACCTTCTCCCCATGGTTGAAGAGCTGCTATTGGAGTCACAATGCCCATCAAGAGGAACAGTAGACATAATCATCACACTAAGACAAATCCAAGAAAAATGCAGAAAGCAACAGCAACCTCTATTCATAACCTTCTTTGATCTCACAAAGACTGTTGATCCTATCAGCTGGGGTTGGGGGTAGGGTTGGCGGGGGTGGAGGGGGGGATCCTTCTCAAATTTGGATACCCACACAGGAATTTGTCATCATTTTCCTCTGCCTGCTGCACAATGATGTGCAAGCCGCGATCCTTACCCAGGGATCTTCCCCAAACCCAATATGAGTGCAAACTAAAGTCAAGTAAGGCTGTGTAATTGCACCAATGCTCCTTTCCATCTTCCTCGCCGCAACACTCCGCCCACCTCCATGGCGATCCCTGCCAGAGTGGGGGCACTCTACAGGATGAGCAGGAAACTACTCTACCTACATCACCTCCATTCCAAATGCAAGATCACCCCAACCTCTCTCATTGAGCTGACAATCCATGTGTATGCCCACACTCAGAGGTGAGCTCCAAACTATCATTGACACATTCATGGAGGTTTATGAAAGAATGGGCCTTAGGCTAAACATCTGGAAGACAATGGTCCTCTCCCAGCCTTTTCCCGCTGTGCAACACTGCCCCCACCCCCCAACTATCAAGTTCCACAGTGAACTACTGGGCAATGTGGATCAATCCTCATACCTTGGGAGCCTTCTCTCAGCAAGGGCAGACATTGACGATGAAACTCAATGTCACCTCCACAGTGTCAGCATAGCCTGAGGAGAAGGATGTTTGATGACACAGACCTCAAAGCCGGCACTAAGCTCAAGGCACTGGTTATGGTTAATGAGCTACATTGGGGGGGGGGGAGGGGGGGGGAGGGGGGGGGGCACATCATTAGCATGCCTCACACAAGACTTCCAGAACAAGCTCTCCATTTTGAACTTTGTCATGGCGGGCAGTTACCAGGAGGGCAGAGGAAATGTTTCAGGGACGTCTTGAAAGCCTCCCTGAAAAAGTGCAACATCCCCACCGATTTGTGGGGATCTTTTGTTCGAGACCGCCCGAGCTGGAGAAGAACCATCCGCAAAAGTGCCAACCATTTTGAGCATTCCCAACAGGCCCCAGTGGAGGCTAAGCACAAACAACAGAAGGAGTGTGTCAAAATCCCAGCATCCCATCCACCTGCCGCAGCAAACACTACCGACCCCAGCTGTGGCAGAGCGTGTGGATCCAGCATTCAAATTTATACTCACCTCAGGACCCACAACCTCAGAGTGAAAGAAAGTCATCCTCTGTCCCGAGGGACTGCCTAAGAAGAAGATATTGGATACTCTCTCCCCATGTCCACTGGAGGGGAAGAGACAAAAGTCAAAGAGGATCTGTGGATATATCTCAAGGTTCTACCAATAAAGAAACATTTACATTTTTATAGCACCTGTCATTAACTCAAGACAGCCCAAAGTGCTTTAATTCCCATCAAGTACTTTTAAAGTATCATCACCTGTAATGTAGGAAACATAATTGACAGTTTAGGTACAGCAAGATCCAACAAAGAGCAATGGAGTAAATGGTCAGATAATCTGTTTTAGTGACGATATTGGTTGAGGAATATATATTGATTTGAATATCAGGAAAGGTACCCTGCTCTTCATCAAAATAGTCATAGAATCCCTGCAGTACAGAAGGAGACCATTTGGCCCATCTAGCCCTCACCGACAACAATCCCACCCTATCCCCATAACTCCACATATTTACCCTGCCAATCCCCCAAAGCTAGGGTCAATACAGCATGGCCAATCAACCTAACCCTCACATCTTTGGACTGTGGGGGGAAACAGGAGCACCCGGAGGAAACTCATGCAGACATGGGGAGAATGTCCAAATTCCACACAGACAGTGACCCAAGCGGGAATTGAACCCAGGTCCAAGGAGCTGTGAGGCAGCAGTGCTAACCACTGTGCCACCGTGCCGCCATGATGGCATGAGGCCCATGGGATCTCTTGCACCCACCTAAAGTGGCAGATAGGGGTTCAGTTTAACACTTCATCCACGAAGTCAGCACCCTTGACAGTGCAGTTCTCCCTGTGTTCAACACTGAGGTGTCATCCTGGATTATATATTCATGTCTTTGCAATGGCACAAGAACCCACAACCTTCTAACTCAGAGGTGAGAACATTACTGTTGACACAATCCAATCGTCCTACATCATGATGACAGAGGAGGCAGCCTATTGTGCACTGAAGACTTGGGCTTTTACAACAGAGGTTGGGAACTCATGAGAAATACTCCAGCTATAATTAGAACATGCGTCACTCAGGGCTGTGTTGCTAATGATCCTGCAATTGCCACATGCTCCAGGGTAGATTGTAGTTCAGACACCTTCCGGCACAACCAGGAAAAAAAATCTATCTAAAGTTACCCTCGAGATTCTTCCAATTTGTCGAAGCACTCTTGTACTTGATATTCCTATGAAATTATCCAAAAAGTCAAATGGCTACATACCAAGGATTGTCAAAGTTGATAACTGATGTTTTGTTCAGTGTTTTAAAGGAATTTTGTCAATGTTAAATACAGATAGAAATACAATCTCCATTAGGAGACTGAACAAACTTAGTGAAACCATTCGCAAATGCAATGGAGAGACAGTAAAGATAATATGGTCCTCCACTGAAAATGGTAATTGACAACTGGACAATGATATATTAACTAGATAATAATTTATTTGGCAATTTCTGACATATAGGCTGAACCATCGATTTGATTTGATTTATTATTGTCACATGTATTAGTATACAGTGAAAAGTATTGCTTCTTGCGCGCTGTACAGACAAAGCATACTGTACATAGAGAAGGAAAGGAGAGAGTGCAGAATGTTGTGTTACAGTCATAGCTAGGGTGTAGAGAAAAATCAACTTAATATGAGGTAGGTCCATTCAAAAGTCTGATGGCAGCAGGGAAGAAGCTGTTCTTAAGTCGGTTAGTCCATGTCCTCAGACTTTTGTATCTTTTTCCTGATGGAAGAAGATGGAAGAGAGAATGGCCGGGGTGCATGCGGTCCTTAATTATGCTGGCTGTTTTTCTGAGGCAATGGGAAGTGTAGATAGAATCAACGGGTGGGAGGCTGTTTGAGTGATGGACTGGGCTTCGTTCACGACCCTTTGTAGTTTCTTGCGATCTTGAACAGAGCAGGAGCCATACCAAGCTGGGATACAACCAGAAGGAATGCTTTCTATGGTGCATCTGTAAAAGTTGATGAAAATCAAAGCAGACATGCCAAATTTCCTTAGTTTTTGGAGAAAGTATCTGATCAATTCTGGCCAAGACCTCCCTAACCTTTAGCAATACCTTTTGTCCAAAAGGTTTAACTCCACATATTTCAAGATGGCAACTGAATAGCTATGTTTGGAATGTAGGTGTAAGCCAGGCATGATTGGATATTTCAAAGAGGCAGCACAGGCGTGATACTTGAATGGCCTTATTTTGTGCTCTATGTTTCCATTGTGACATTTGTGTACCTTTAAGAAATGTATTTTTTTTAAAATCATGTTCTATGTAGTTTGTAAGCAGTATTTCTTTTGTTCATTGTGGCACTGGCTGTCTGCTTAGAAGTTCTTTTATTGATGCTTCAATGGCTTAAATGGGGTTTTGTTTATTTTTACTCTGGGCTTCATGCAGTGTCCAGGATTTTATGACCTTTTGAATTGTTGGGGGGAAGATTGATCGACAAATCAAAGTCAAATGGTTCCTCCCCAGAAGAATCCAAGAATTCACTTTCAGTTTTGGTTCAGAGTCAAAAGCTGTCCTGGTTTTCAAGTTGCAGGCAGGTTTTCTCTCTTTCTCTCCCTGGTATTGTAGATTCTCCTGGCCAGCTGGAAGCAGATCTTCTTGTCTTCCTGGAGTAAGAATTCTGTCTCTTGCAGTGGTTTGCTGGCTAAAAGCTAGAGATGATGTGGAGATGCCAGCGTTGGACTGGGGTGAACACAGTAAGAGTTTTAACAACACCAGGTTAAAGTCCAACAGGTTTATTTGGTAGCAAATACCATTAGCTTTCGGAGCGCTGCTCCTTCGTCAGATGGAGTGCTAGAGGTCCAGAGGTCAGCAGTGACATTATCCCTACCTCAAGGGCTGCTGGAAGCTACAAGGCTGGGAAGTCAGAGTTTCAATTCTCCAACCAAAGGACTAAATTCCAGCATCGTGTGAGCATCCTTGTTTTCTGTGTTAAACCTGTATCAAGAGGTATTTGTTTGTGGGATTTGTTTGGTTGGAACAGTATTTAGTTGTTAAGGTTTATACAATATCATGGGGTTTTTTTCTTGTTTGTAATTGGTAAAAGTTATTGTGATATGTTAACTCTATTCTGAAATAAACTTTGTTTGATAAAAGCTCCCTAGTGGGTCATTTGAATCATACTTGAAGTGAAACATCTCATGCTTACCCATGCTAAATTCAAATAGCAGAACTTATGATCCAGGCAGACTCCATAAAACACTTTGGAGTTTCTGACCTGGATTATAACACTATGATCCTATAGATTAAAAACATATTATCAATTGAAAGACAGATACAGCTTTATAAAAATAAAAGAACAAAGAAAACTACAGCACAGAAACAGGCCCTTCGGCCCTCCAAGCCTGTACCGACCTGCACTGTAGTACCTATTCCAATAAGATCTATTCAGATCATGCACTCCTGTGTGGAGTTTGCACATTCTCCCTGTGTCTGCATGGGGTTTCCTCCGGGTGCTCCAGTTTCCTCCCACACTCCAAAGATGTGCAGGTTAGATTGATTGGCCATGCTAAATTCACCCTAGTGTCAGGAGAATTAGCAGGGTAAATATGTGGGGTTATGGGAATAGGGCCTGGGTGGGATTGTGGTCAGTGTAGACTTGCTGGGCCGAATGGCCTTCTTCTGCACTGTAGGGATTCTATTCTATTCTATTCATAGATAGCCAGCATGTCAGGAATTCCATAGCTTTAGTACGAAAGAGAGAAGCTTCTAACCCCAATGGTCATGAATGTTTGTGAAAGATGACGTAAGTTTTTAACCATATGTGGGAATGGCTAGTGGCAATAATATCTGGAACCAGATCTTAAATTGGATAAATCAGACATTCACCTACCCCTTCAATACATCCCACTTTTATGTGATTAGAATCTGAAGCCTGGTACAGAGTCCAGTGCTGTCCCAACACACTTCATTCCTGATCACTATTTTAATAACTGCTTTCTCCTTTGCTGACTAAGTTGGCTGGAATAGAGCTGACTCGTTCTACATGACTCAAAGGGAGATGGTTAATAAATTCCTGAAAAGCTATGTGTGAATTATACATGATCTAATCACAACAGTGTCATGCGCTCCTTCGGTGATTACACCTCAGAATCTTGCTTTTTTGTTTCTGAAATCTAAACGCTCCATTCTATCTACATTTTCATCAACTTGAAAGCAAGGCTCGCGGCACCATTTCAATATTGAGGAGGAAAAATGGCATGGACAGCTCCAGGTGAGAAGCTGACAATGCCAAAAACACAGGCATTGAGTTGAATAGCCTCCCTCTGAGCTATTGTTTCATAGAAACCCTACAGTACAGAAAGAGGCCATTTGGCCCATCGAGTCTGCACCAACCACAATCCCACCCAGGCCCTACCCCCACATATTTTACCCGCTAATCCCTCTAACCTACACATCCCAGGACTCTAAGGGACAATTTTTAACCTGGCCAATCAACCTAACCCGCACATCTTTGGACTGTGGGAGGAAACCGGAGCACCCGGAGGAAACCCACACAGACATGAGGAGAATGTGCAAACTCCACACAGACAGTGACCCGAGCCAGGAATCGAACCCGGGACCCTGGAGCTGTGAAGCAGCAGTGCTAACCACTGTGCTACCGTGCCGCCCCTTCTCAAACTCATTCTTTCCTGTAACCTGCAAAGTAACAGTCCTATTACACTGTTCGAACATGAGCAGATGTTCTCCCCAGTGTCCCGACCAATAGTTATCCCTCAATCGACATCGGTGAAAAAACAGCAATAGCGAAGCAAAATACTGCAGATGGTGCAAATCTGAAATAAAAGCAGGAAGTGCTGACAGCATATCTGGAGAGGGAAACAGAGTGTCAAAGTCTAGGAGCTTTTGCCATTTTGATGATGGACTCAGAATATTTAGTCCTAATCTTGTTGTTGTTTGTGGAGCATTGTTTTCTGCAAACCAGCTGCTGTTTCCCTACGCTATAATAGAGATACCATTTTAAAGGTATTTCATTGGCTGTAAAGCACTTTGGGGTTGTCCTGAGGTTGTTAAAGGCACTATTTAAATGCAAGTCTTTATTTGCCTACAACTCAAATTTGTTGCCATGCAACCACAACCTTTTGAGTTGTTTAGCTTCTCCAGCATTCCTTTCAACATTTGTGCTGTCTTGCCTTGTCCCACCACCTCGGTTTCTCAGTCTATGTACGTTCCTGCCACCAACCTGTCACTCACTGTTACCTCCTGCTATCCACTTCCTACCAGCAACTCAAGCTCTAGACTAAGCAGCCATAAGAGGCCCACACTTTGCACAATATTAGTTGCTTTTCAATAGCACCCACAATTTGTGCATATTCCACATGATTACTGATTGCATTGCCAAATTGTTGCGACAATACTTGTGCATATGGAAGAAAACGTGCTGGGAAAATCCGGAAACACAAAGTAGAGAGAAATCTGGTTAAAGTGTAACGGCACTGAAGGTATGAAATTAAAGGGTGGAAACAGGTTTGCGATGCAACCCTAATCCTAACCCTAACACTAACCCTAATCCTAACCCTAACCCTAACACTAACCCTAACGCTAACCGTAACGCTAACCCTTCATTAACCTGTTAATCACATCATCAAATTTCAGGATTTGGCCATCAGTCAGGCAGTATTCAGGAGGTACATGGACATATCTAAAGGACACCTCATATCCCTCTTGAGGCCACAGGTGTACAAAGCATGTACACAACTCAAAGGACTAACAATTGCATAAATCCTGGGAGGGCAGATTGAGTTGTTTACTCCACCAGCTCTTTCCTAAAAAGAAAACACAAAAACACTGGCAATATCGGCACGTCAGACAGCATCTGTGGAGAGAAAAACACATGACCCTTTGCTCAGGTTTATATATTGATTGCCAACTCACTACGGTTCACATAATGTTCATGGTTTCCATTGCTGTCATGTACAATGACCTTCTTACAATGTTCGGCAATTATGGAGCAGTACAATTAGTCATCAGAATTGGGTAATCTTCCTGATATATTTGACTTAAATGGGTGCAAGTTACTGATTGGTGACACAGTGGTTAGCACTGATGCCTCACAGCACCAGGGACCCGGGTTCAATTCCCAGCTTGGGTCACTGTCTGTGCGGAGCTGCACATTCTCCCCATGTCTGTGTGGGTTTCCTCTGGGTGCTCCGGTCCCTCAGTAAACAAGTGGA
The DNA here is from genome assembly GCF_964213995.1 of Mustelus asterias. Lineage (NCBI taxonomy): Eukaryota > Metazoa > Chordata > Chondrichthyes > Carcharhiniformes > Triakidae > Mustelus > Mustelus asterias. The sequence goes on from NC_135804.1 coordinate 13,088,172, forward strand.
GAGAAAGACACCCTACAGCAATAATGGAACAAGGGATACCCTGTGCTTTACTGCCAAACCATATTTCTTGCTGCGTGTATTTGCTAAAGGAAACAATGGTGGGAGCTTTCTCAGCCCCACATCACCCTTCAGCCAAACAGCTGGCATATTTTGCTCGGGAAAACCTGGGTGAATGAACAAACATCTGCTGCCTCACAGCGCCAGGGACCCGGGTTCGATTCCCGGCTTGGGTGACTGTCTGTGTGGAGTTTGTACATTCTCCCCGTGTCTGTGAGGGTTTCCTCTGGGTGCTCTGGTTTCTTCCCACAGTCTGAAAGACGTGCTGGTTAGGTGCATTGGCCGTGCTAAATTCTCCCTCAGTGTACCCGAAAAGGCGCCGGAGTGTGGCGACTAGGGAATTTTCAGAGTAACTTAATTGCAGCCTACTTGTGACACTAATAAGCATACTTAAACTTAAACATGACATTGCAGCCTTTTAGAAAGGATCATACATTAGAACTTTAGTCAACTCAACCTTTCATATGGGGGGTCCCAAATTACATCAATTCCAAGGTTTGTCAAAAAGCTTTTTGCATGTGCTTTGAGAAAGTCCTACTACTGTACCAATGTGGACAACCTCAAACTTCCACACATATTCCCCATCTCACTCTTTTAAGATGCTGAGACAAGCTTTGCTCCCAAGTTTGTTGTTTGTTGATCACAATTACCTTTTCTCTGTCCTAATGACCCAGTAAGAAGTCTCATAACACCAGGTTAAAGCCCAACAGGTTTATTTGATATCACGAGCTTCTGGAGCGCTGCTCCTTCATCAGGTGAGCAGCGCTCCAAAAGCTTGTGATACCAATAAGCCTGTTGGACTTTAACCTGGTGTTGTGAGACTTCTTACTGTGCCCACCCCAGTCCAATGCCGGCATCTCCACATCATGGCTACCACCTAATAATGACTATATCACAAATATCATAATGTAAATTGATGCAGTCCTATCACAAATGTATAGATGCGTATGTATATAAATCCAGCTACAACCGGTTATACATTTACAGGGCAAAACATCAATATGGATGGACCAATTATTTAGAACTTAAAAAAAACAAATATTTCAATTAAAAATTTGAAAGCATTTTCTCTACAACGATGTGACACATTGCTGTACCATTGGGAATTTGACAAAAGTAGTACTAATGCAAAAGTATATTTTAATTAAAAAGTCGTGAATTTCTTTGCTCTCCAAAATACATTGCTAAACTACTGAGCATGTGGCTTTCAAAAATACCAATACAAGAGCACTTTTAATTTAAAAACTGTTAATATTTTGCAGTCCAAAGCAGTGACAAGTTGGTTTACCATTGAGAAGGTGGCTAAAAAATATCAATGCAAAAACACATTAATTAAAAATTGTAAATATTTTGCTCTCCAAATCAGTGACATACTTGGTTTACCATTGAGGAGACTAAAAATGCCAATGCAAAAGTTTGTGTATTTATTAGTGTCACAAGTAGTGACACACACGGAGATAACACTTCTCCCCTAGCAATGACTTTACCTGGCCAGGCTTAATCCCCATGCCATTGACACCTGAACACAGAGGAAATACATTTCTACATGTTAATGTGACAGTGTCACGTGTCCGGGTAACACTGAGGGAGAATTTAGCACGGCCAATGCACCTAACCAGCACGCCTTTCGGACTGCGGGAGGAAGTTGGAGCACCCGGAGGAAACCCACACAGACACGGGGAGAACGTGCAGACTCCGGGCCGGCAGTGACCCAAACCGGGAGTCAAACCTGGATCCCTGGCGCTGTGAGGCAGCAGTGCCACCGTGCTGCCTGGATGTATTAATCAAAAATTGTGAACATTTGGCAATCCAAATCAGTGGCAAACTTGGTTTACCATTGAGAAGGTGACTTAAAAAAAAAACCAACGCAAAGGCACACATTAATTAAAAATTGTAAATATTTTGCAGTAAACTTGGTTTACCATTGAGAAGGTGACTTTCAAGAAATACCAAAGCAAAAACATATTCTAGTAAGAAATGGGGAATAGTTTTTTTTGGTCTGCAAAGCAGTGACACGTCGACAAACCATTGAGAATGTAACAAAAAAATGTATTTCTTCTGTGGTCAGGTGTTGGGGGCATGGGTAAGAGAGCCTGGCCAGGTAAAGTCATTGCTCGGGGAGAAGTGTTATCGCCGTGTGTGTGTGTCTCGCTACTTGTCCCCTGTCTTCCCACACGTGGGGCTGGCCGTGTTAGTTTGCTAGGCGCCGCAGGATTGGATGGGGCATTTGGTTACTTCCTCCTGTTACAGTGTAGCCAGAGAGCGACGCTAGCACCGGATTCTGCGCATTAACTCAGTCCCCTGTATATGAGTGTGTGTGAATGTGTGTATGTGTATGTGTGTATGTCAGCCTGCAAAGGAGCACTAGAGGCAAACCCGGCCGCCAAAACAACAGCAGCAGCAACACCAGCAGCAGCAAGCAGCAAGCAAGCAGCCACCACGTCTAAAAGCGGGATGGCTTCAGGAGATCTGTACGAGGTACTGCTCTTTAATATTTTACAGGGATATATTGCTGATCTACCCCCCCCCCCTCCCTGTCCACCTCCAACTAGATACAACACGAGGGGGAAGCGTTTAGAAAGTAGCTGGAGCTGTTAGGAGGCTTTGCTTGCTTGCATTTTTTCCCTCTCTCTCGCCCTCTCTTGCACACAGAGAGAAAAAGAATTGAGAAGCGGTGGGATGGGAGCGCTGTGGCACAGCTTTCTCTTTTCATGCTTTGAATGCATTGCTGGATGATAGGCCTTTGAGGGGGGGGGGGGGGGAGTGGTGGTTGAGTTAGCGGTTGCATCTGAGAATGGGGAAGGGGGGGAGAGGTTGGGGGCAGACAGATAGATGCAAGATTACAATGACCAGAGGCTGGAGAGGAGGGAAGGCAGGGAGGGGATAGAAGTCCAATTGGCGAGGTGGTGGGAGGAATGAGTGCAACATGAAGTGTGTACGCACTAATTTAATGACAGGACGGATCTGCACTTTTTTCTGTTCGCATCCTCAGTGCAGGAAGCTCAAGAGTGGATGGAGTTGGAAATCTCATTATCACTCTTTATTTTGCACCGTTCCCTCTCTCTCTCTCTCTCTGTACCTTTTAGCCCTGTGAGATCTACTTTATCTGTATTATATTTATGTGTTAGCCTTCCTCCTGCATTCTGCTGGCTGGAAGAATTGGATTCTTTTTTAACAACGCACCCGTAAGGTGGCTCCTTGTGTGTGTGTGTGTGGGGGGGGGGGGGGGGGTGACAGGTTGGATTTTAATCGATGCCCATTTTTTTTGTTTAATAAGTGTGTTGTAAAAGCACATTTAGCAGCTGGTAAGATGTGTTTTTGGCTGATGATGTCTCAGGAAAGTCCAGTTTTATAATGAATTGCTCGGAAGAGAGTAATGTGAATGTACTTCTCGCGGTTAGAGGATTTTAAGGTGCTGTGTGTAATTTTTTTATATATATACTGTGTTGCCTTATTAGTCATATAGGGCAAGTCATATACCTCCCAAGCATTGCAGTGTCACAAGTGTTGCATGATGCATGTGTAGTGTATATGGACGGGTTCATTCTTTTTGAGTTGAGTGGCTCTAGTGAACCAGATGTGAATTTTTTAAAGAAATCATACAGTGTTTTGGTAAGAGACAAGACTGGGGTCAGGGAGGCACTTGCATGATGATTACTTCCTGGGGTAATTTTGCAAGTGGTTTAAAAATAGCCACTTTGTACAAACTGGATAGCCAAACGTGTAAGGGGGTTGTCAGAATATCCCCCCCATCCTTGATTATCGAAGAGTTGCAGCTCATCGGATTGTATGGAGGCTTCCCCCCCCCCCCCCCCCGTGTGTGTGAGAGAGAGAGACGGGAAGGAGAGGGGGCGGTGTGACCGCCTCTTGTTGAGAAATGCAATGGAAATGTACTAGGTCCAGCCAGGCACCAATGCGAAGTTGACATGTGTTGGTGGACCTGCCGTGTGGGTTCAGGGCTGACTGCTCCAAGGCAATGGTAACGATGGCCAAGAGTTGTGGTTTCCCCCTCTCCTGAAACTGCCTCCAGTTGACTGGCACAGTTAGCTATTGGGGTTGGATGCATTGGGGATTGAATGTCGCTCTCTGTCCCTTGCGGGCGGCGCGGGGGGGAATAAGAAATCCCCATCATTATAAAGTGTGAACGATGGGTCTTCCAACTCAACGAGAGATTGCCCCCCCCAGTCTGATGGTGCTGGAGGACTCTGTTAAGATGCACACCCCGAGTTGAGTCGTTGAAACCGATTTGCGCATCATTATGTTACATGAGTTTGTAACTCCCAGTGCGAAAAGTTACATTGACATGTTGCCCTTGCACCGGAGTTGCACCGGGATGCTTTGGTGAGCTTCTGGCGGCTTCTGGCCGAGGGGTTTGGAGACTTTAGATGTCATTACATGTTTATAGTGTCACATCCCGTATCTCCTGCCAAATTTACCCACCCGACTGCAGAGTTTACACCTTGAGCAAAAAGTGCCTCCCTTTCACTGTGTGAACGTTGACACCAGCAGGTAGGTAGGTAGGTGGTCCATGGACTTCTTGGTGGAAGAGATGGATAGGGGAAAGACAAGACTTGCAAGGCCAGATCAGATGGTTGGATCTGGAGAGAGATTGGTGGTTGGACCACATACTTGTTGGAGCAAATTTGGGAGCAGGAACTGCATTGCATGCCCCGGTGTATTTGGCTCTCCTAAGAGACACAAGGGATGGATGATGCTGCAGAAATGGGAGGCACGGTGACACAGTGGTCCTGCCTCACAGCGCCAGGGACCCGGGTTCGATTCCCGGCTTGGGTCACTGTCTGTGTGGATTTTGCATGTTCTCCCACAATACACATCTTTTTAGCCTGTCTTGATGCTCTCTCCACTCCCATTGTTTTGTTTCTTAAAGACTGGATTAGTTGTAAGTATTCGCATTCCAACCATTATTCATGTAAATTGAGTCTGTGTCTTTATAAGTTCTGTTTGTGAACAGAATTCCCACTCACCTGAAGAAGGGGCTCAGAGCCTCGAAAGCTTGTGTGGCTTTTGCTACCAAATAAACCTGTTGGACTTTAACCTGGTGTTGTTAAACTTCTTACTCTGTTTCCTCCCACAGTCCAAAGATGTGTGAGTTAGGTAGATTGGCCATACTAAATTGACCATTAGTGTCAGGGGGACTAACTGGGGTAAATGCATGGGATTGTGGAGATAGGGCCTGGGTGGGATAGTGGTCGGTGCAAACTTGATGGGCCAAATGGCCTCCTTCTGCACTGTAGGGATTCAATGATTCTAACTGGAGGGCAAATTTGAACAGGAGCAAGAAAGCAGATGGGGGAGAAAAGTTGGTGGAAACAGAAATTAAATGCAAATAATAGGATTTTCAAAAAAAAAATCAGAATCACATGTTTTCATTAAATAAGCAGAGAATCATGCCTTTGTTTTGAAATAGCCAAAAATTTGACCAATTTTCAAATTGATTTTCACAACACTGTTGTATTATCAGTAATATATTGCCCCCAGTGTTTCACGAGGTTGAATTTTGTAACCAGTCTCTAGAGTTTGTGCAGTTTGAGAATGACTTTTCAATGCCAATAGTCTGTTTTTAAACAATGTCTTGTCAGCTGTACATGTAGACTGAAACTTGCAAGGGTCTGTGTTTCCTTTTAACAAAAACGTTCAGGTAAGAAGCTCAAGTCATTTGAAAAGCAGATTATATGCTCTGTAACAGGTTAAGCAATGGCTGTCTATTCCTCCTGTTTGAAAGTATTTGGACTCCAGTTCTGAACCTGGGTGCTAAGGTAGTGTATTCATAGATCCATGCGGTCGTGTATTCACTGGGTGTTATTCATTTGTGGGACATGGGTGTCGCTGGCTGGCCAGCACTTATTGCTCATCCCGAGTTGCCCTTGAACTGAGTGGCTTGCTAGGCCATTTTAGAGGGCAGTTGAGAGTCAGCCACATTGCTGTGAGTCTGGAGTCACATGTAGGTCAGACCAGGTAAGGACGGCAGATTTCCTTCCCTCGAGGACATTAGTGAACCAGGTGGGTTTTTTCCGACAATTGATAATGGTTTTGTGGCCATCAGTAGATTCTTAATTCCAAATATTATCAAAAAATTGAATTCAAATACCACTATCTGCCTTGGCGGGATTCGAACATTCGAACCCCAGAACATTAGCTGAGTTTGTTGATTAATAGTCCAGCGATAATACCACTAGGCCATCGCCTGCCTCTAAATGTATGAAATTCTGTATGGTGATGTAAACATGAACTTGACAGGCAGGAAGAGACCAGATGATCCATCAATAGATGATCCAACAATAGAAGAAACCCAGGGCCGAGTAGGGGAAAAGGTACTTTGGAAAATTCTTCTGCCACCTTTGCAACCAGTTGAAACCAGCTGAGGCCCAACTGCTTTCTTTTCAGGTTCATTCCTTCACTCTTGTCAAGGACAAAGAAAATTACAGCACAGGAACAGGCCCTTCGGCCCTCCAAGCCTGTGCCAACCATGCTGCCCGACTGAACTAAAACTCCCTACCCTTCTGGGGACCATATCCCTCTATTCCCATCCTATTCATGTATTTGTCCAGATGCCCCTTAAAACTCACTATCGTATCTGCTTCCACTACCTCCCCCGGTAGCGAGTTCCAGGCACCCACCACCCTCTGTGTAAAAAACAAACAGTGTAAAGAACTGGTCCAATTCTCCATTGAAGACAGGCAGAGAGTTGGCAGTGTATTCCAGAATCTCCGTGTACTTGGGGAAAGGAAAGGCGACCTAACATTCAGTCTATTCCTAGTCTTATACAGTTTACACTCATGTTCCTGTGGTCCTCCCCAGTCTGTTAAACTGCAGTGTGTATTGTGCCGGTCAGTTATCTCAGATTGTATTTGTTGATGTATTTTACGTATGATTGTGCTATTGGAAACCACAAGGGATCCATTGTTTTTGAGCAGTGTCAACATGTGGAATAATGCCACGATGGGTAGTGTGTGTTTTAATGGAGTAATTTTAGATGCAAATCTAGTTTGTGGTGGAATATTTCTTGTGGTAACTCACATGAAGGTCCTTCGCGCTGTGGGAGGAAACTGGAGCACTGGAAGAAACCCATGCAGACACGGGGAGAACGTGCAGAGAGTGACCCGAGCTGGGAATCGAATCCGGATCCCTGGCGTTGCGAGGCAGCAGTGCTAACCACTGTGCCACCGTGCCGCCCCTAGAACCTCAGCTTCGCAATGTTTCTGATGCCAGTGAAAATGGAGCTACTTTTTCTTCTAAATAAAGCTGTAAAGGTGGACTGACGTGTACTTGTGGGTTAATTATGTCTCTTGACTCAGGATTTTCTTTACAAAATTGTGATGTCCTTACTGAAAATACAACATGAATGGTGAGGGGAGGGGGGGGGGATCTCATTGAAGTTTACACAATACTGAAAGGTCTGGATGGAGTGGATGTGGAGAAGGAGAGACTAGGATCCAAGGGCACAGCCTCAGAGTAGAACCGAGATGAGGAGGAATTTCTTCAGCCAGATGGTGGTGAATCTGTGGAATTCATTGCCACAGAAGGCTGTGGAGGCCAAGTCTTTGAGTATATTTAAGACAGAGATAAATTGGTTCTTGATTGGTAAAGGGATCAAAGTTTATGGGGAAAAGGTGGGAGAGTGAGGTTGAGAAACATATCAGCCATGATCGAATGGCGGAGCAGACTCGATGGGCCCAATGGCCTAATTCTGCTCCTATATCTTATGGTTTTCCTTGAAGCCGCGTCACAGAAGGCAAAGATTTTTCCCATTGCTTTTACATGCAGTAGATCATGCAAAGAGATGGTTCCATAATCAAGATCCGGTCTTTAAAAATACGTAAGCAGGTTGTTAGCCTGAACAGGATACGGTGGCTGTATTTCTTCTTTGCTATTAAGTCATGTTTAACGAAGTGTGGTCGAACACTTTTTTCCTTGTGCAGGGTGCATACCTCATTATACTTTTGACCACAGCACGTGAATGGAATTTGGCTAAGAAATTGATTATGATAAGAGGCCAAAAGCAAGGATAACTGTAAATATGATTAACTCAAAGGCTTTTAAGTGCGGATATTTAATTGGCCAACAGTTTCTAATTGTCTTTATCTTCCATACAAACTGTAGACACAATGCATTGTTCAGTGGTATTGCCTTTGTCCTGATATCTTTGGACCTATTACGTCATTTCATTGTGTCAATGATTTCTTGTTAATAGCACAAAGTCTGAAATAGCGGTCTGGAAATGAGTGCTACTGACATACCTTTTGATAGGTTGTTTATAGTATGCATCAAGTCTGGTTGCTGTTTAGTTCTGGAACTTAATACTATAATTAAGTTGATTTGCTGATCTGAATAAAATCTTACGCATGAAAATAACTAAAATTTGACTGCTCATACTTCTCCACTCCATTCTTGAAATTTACATCAATGAACGCCACAAAGTGTTGCTGCTAAATTTGGAACATCCTCAAACAATTCATATCAACTCCACAGGACACAGCAATTACAATCTCAAAACCAGACGGACAGCCACTGTAATGAAGATAATTTCCTCCAGGAATTGGATTTGTTGACGTTTGATCTAATGGAACAGCCGAAAGACTTTGCACCGGGCAAACTCTTTGGCCTGGTGAATACTTCCATAACCCCGGCTCAGCCAGTGGAGCATAGCTCTGCGTTTAGACCTCACGAAGGACAAAATGCCACAAGACGTTGTTGGCTTGACGTTGTGCAAGATGGAGAAGAGATGTGCAAAAACCGCCTCGCTGGCGTTGGTGAATATTCTGGATTGATGTTTGGGAGTGCAGTCACAGTGACTCTATGATCCTGGCTTAAACCAGTCCTGCTTTAGTTAAGTTTTGTGCTCGGGCTGTTCAGGTCTTTAATGTCTTTCTCAAGTCTTGGCTAGAACACATCCTGCAGGGCTGGAGTAACTTCAGCCAATCCACCGCTCTGTTTGACTTTGTCATGTTGTTATGAAATGGGGAAAATAAAGATTAAAAAACAAAGTAAAAGTGGGGAGTTGATTGGAGGCAGACGGCTGGAGAAATGATGAGAGGTGAATTAGCCTATCAGTGGAAAGCAACTATTTTTCAAATGTGACCAGAGAAACAATGGGGCTATAGAAGTGGTATCTTCAAAGTGTGAAGATAAGGAAATTGACATTACCTACCAAAAGCCGACTCCACAGAGGGATAAAATCAAAGGGAAAAAATGTTAGAACTGTAGAACACTAAGAAGAAAAGGGGGAGAGACAGCTAACATCAGAACTGCAGCAAGTTGCAGCCACAATCTTCCGAGAGAAGCAGCCATTTTCCACCTTTGTTGAACCGGAAGATTATTTCCCAGATGTAGCCACCTTAACCTGTATGTGGTAATTATTTGCTGGATTTAGTTCATAGAGTTACTTAATATCGGATGGTGTTTAGAAAAAGGGGTGTAGTTCAGGTAAAACGTAGGTAGCTTTGAGGACTTTTTATGAAAAACTATGTGTGTATAACCATCAGTGTCCTTAAGTGTCGTAGAGCATTAGAGTTCCATCTTGTCATGAGTGTTTCTGATTTTAGAACATAGAACATAGAAAAAATACAGCACAAACAGGCCCTTCGGCCCACAAGTAGCGCCGGTCATGTCCCTACCTACCTAGGCTTATATATAGGCTTACCTATAACCCTCAATCCTATTAAGTTCCATGTACTCATCCAGAAGTCTCTTAAAAGACCCTATTGAGTTTGCCTCCACCACCACTGACGGCAGCCGATTTCACTCACCCACCACCCTCTGAGTGAAAAACTTACCCCTGACATCTCCTCTGTACCTACTCCCCAGCACCTTAAACCTGTGTCCTCTCGTAGCAGCCATTTCAGCCCTGGTAAAAAGCCTCCGAGAATCCACCCGATCCATACCTCTCAACATCTTGTACACCTCTATCAGGTCACCTCTCATCCTTCGTCTCTCCAAGGAGAAAAGACCGAGCTCCCTCAACCTATCCTCATAAGGCATGCCAACCAATCCAGGCAACATCCTTGTAAATCTTCTCTGCACCCTTTCAATAATTTCCACATCCCTCCTGTAATGAGGCGACCAGAACTGAGCACTGTACTCTAAGTGGGGTCTGACGAGGGTCTTATAAAGCTGCATCATTATCTCCCAACTCCTAAACTCAATCCCGCGATTGATGAAGGCCAGCACACCATAAATGGGTGTTTTTCCGGTTGGAGGAAGGTAACTAGTGGCGTGCCGCAGGGATCGGTACTCGGGCCACAACTGTTTACCAGTTATATAGATGATCTGGAGGAGGGGACGGAGTGTAGGGTAACGAAGTTTGCAGACGACACAAAGATAAGTGGAAAAGTGAATCGTGTGGAGGACGGAGAAGATCTGCAGAGAGATTTGGACAGGCTGAGTGAGTGGGCGAGGATATGGCAAATGGAGTATAACGTTGATAAATGCGAGGTTATACACTTTGGAGGAAATAATAACAAATGGGATTACTATCTCAATGGAAACAAATTAAAACATGCTACCGTGCAAAGGGACCTGGGGGTCCTTGTGCATGAAACGCAAAAGCCCAGTCTGCAGGTACAACAGGTGATCAAGAAGGCAAATGGGATGTTGGCCTGTATTGCGAGGGGGATAGAATATAAAAGCAGGGATGTCTTGATGCACCTGTACAGGGCATTGGTGAGGCCGCAGCTGGAATACTGTGTGCAGTATTGGTCCCCTTATATGAGGAAGGATATATTGGCATTGGAGGGAGTGCAGAGAAGGTTCACCAGGTTGATACCGGAGATGAGGGGTTTGGATTATGAGGAGAGGCTGAGGAGATTGGGTTTGTACTCGTTGGAGTTTAGAAGGATGAGGGGGGATCTTATGGAGACTTATAAGATAATGCGGGGGCTGGATAGGGTGGAGGCGGAGAGATTCTTTCCACTTAGTAAGGAAGTTAAAACTAGAGGACACAGCCTCAAAATAAAGGGGGGTCGGTTTAAGACAGAGTTGAGGAGGAACTTCTTCTCCCAGAGGGTGGTGAATCTCTGGAATTCTCTGCCCACTGAGGTGGTGGAGGCTACCTCGCTGAATATGTTTAAAGCGCGGATGGATGGATTCCTGATCGGTAAGGGAATTAAGGGTTATGGGGATCAGGCGGGTAAGTGGTACTGATCCACGTCAGATCAGCCATGATCTTATTGAATGGCGGGGCAGGCTCGAGGGGCTAGATGGCCTACTCCTGCTCCTATTTCTTATGTTCTTATGTTCTTATGTTCATACGCCTTCTTAACCACCTCCTCTACCTGCGAGGCCGATTTAAGAGTCCTATGGACCCGGACCCCAAGGTCCTTCTGATCCTCTACACTGCTAAGAGTCTTTCCCTTTATATTGTACTCCTTCATCCCATTTGACCTGCCAAAATGGACCACTAAATACTTATCTGGGTTGAAGTCCATCTGCCACTTCTCCGCCCAGTCTTGCATCCTATCTATGTCATGCTGCAGCTTCTGACATCCCTCCAAACTTTCCACAACACCACCAACCTTCGTGTCGTCGGCAAACTTACCAACCCATCCCTCCACTTCCTCATCCAGGTCATGTATGAAAATGACAAACAGCAAGGGTCCCAGAACAGATCCCTGGGGCACTCCACTGGTGACCGACCTCCATTCAGAAAAAGACCCATCTATAACCACTCTGCCTTCTGCAGGCAAGCCAGTTCTGGATCCACAAGGCAACAGCCCCTTGGATCCCATGCCCTCTCACTTTCTCGAGAAGTCTTGCATGGGGGACCTTATCGAACGCCTTGCTGAAGTCCATGTAAACCACATCTACCGCTTTTCCTTCGTCAATGTGTTTAGTCACGTTTTCAAAGAACTCCACCAGGCTCGTAAGGCACGATTTGCCTTTGACAAAGCCATGCTGACTACTTTTGAGCATACTAAACTTCTCTAAATGTTCATTAATCCTGTCCCTCAGGATCTTCTCCATCAACTTACCAACCACTGAGGTTAGACTCACCGGTTGGTAATTTCCTGGGCTATCCCTATTCCCTTTCTTGAACATAGGAACCACATCCGCAATCCTCCAATCCTCCGGAACCTCTCCCGTCTCCATCGACGACGCAAAGATCATCGCCAGAGGCTCTGCAATCTCTTCCCTCGCCTTCCACAGTAACCAGGGGTACATCCCATCCGGTCCCGGCGACTTATCTATCTTGATGCTATTCAAAATTTCCAACACATCCTCTTTCTTGATGTCCACATACTCAATCTTTTCAGTCCACCTCAATCCTGTAGTACAACCACCCAGGTCTTTTTCCACCGTGAATACCGAGGTAAAATATTCATTAAGCACCTCTGCTATTTCTTCCGGTTCTGTCCAGACTTTCTCACCTTCACATTTTATAGGTCCTATTCCTTCACATCTCATCCTTTTACTCTTCACATATTTATAGAATATTTTTAAGTTAATAAATATTCTTTTTTAATTGTTAGAAAGGGTGCAGAAGAAATTTATCAGGATGCTGCTGGTTTGGAGGATATGGACTATGAAAAAAGGTTGAACAAACTTGGATTGTTTTCATTGGAGCATTGGAGGATGAGGAGGACCTGATAGAGGTTTACAAGATTATGACAGGCTTGGATTGAGTGGATAGTCAGAGTCCTTTTCCCAGGGTTGAAGGATCAATTACTCAGGGGCATAGGTTGAAAGTGAGAGGGGGAAAATTTAAAAGAGATGTAAGGGGCAAGTTTTTCCACAAAGAGGGTGATGAATGCCTGGAACCCGCTGCCTGAGGAGGTGGTGGAAGCAGATTCTATAACAACATTCAAGAGGCATCTGGATAGATACATGAATAGGCAGGGAATAAGAGGGATATGGACCACGTAGAGGCAAGAAAATATTAGGTTAGAGAGGCATCTGTGTCGGCACAGACTTGGTGGGACGAAGGGCTTGTTCCTGTACTGTACTGTTCTTTGTTCTAAATCGCCCAACTCCTCACAGAAGAAATTAGGAATGCAGGAGAAAGAAAATGACATCGAGATGAAAATCTTGAACTTGAAACGCAGAAGTTAGCAACGGCCGTGAGGGGAAAGGAAAGAGAAAGAATTTCACCTTCACGAGGGCAGTAGGAAAAGAGAGATCAGAGCAGGTGGAGACCTGAACAGGTAGATACAAACCTAATGGGGAGATGTTTAGATTTGTGCAGGCACTTCCAAAATTTGACGAGGATGCGTTGAGACATTTTTAAACAACCTTGAGAAAACAGCCAGACAGATGAAATGGTCGCAAGGTTTTATGGAGTAAACTTGTAGGTGGGGCTAGTATCAAGGGAAAGGTCTGGGAGTACTACACAATGAAGCAAGCTGTATTGAGTGCTTATGAGTTAGCACTGGAGGATCACAGACAAAACTTTCATAATTAAAAAAACGGCCTGGACAGACTTGTATTGAATTTGGAAGGGTTAAACCAAGTAATTTTGATAGGTGGGTGAGAGCATGAAAAATAGAAGAAACGTGAGGCCCTTAAGAGAAGTCATTCTGTTGGAAAAATTCAAAAGAGTCATTACCTGCAGTGGTAAGAACTCATACGGCGGAAAATTTTTTAAAAACTGCCAGCCAAGCCGCAGAGCTTGCTGATGATTATAAGTTGGTTCAAAGGTTAAAACCTTTTATTCGACACATTTTTTAATCTGAGAAAGATAGAAAATGGGAAGGTGCGAGAAAAAAACAGCCAAGCAAGAGAGGGAGTGGTTGAAAATCCCAAGGAAACTTCACCTCAAAATTGAAAAAAGGTGATGAGGGAACGCGAAAAATGAAGAAAGTTGGATGCTTTCATTGTAATAAACTTGTCCACACCAAATCATTATGCTGGGGACGGAAAGCCAGGTGGAGTTATAAATCTTAAGAAAAGAACCATTAAATCCAAAACTGGAGAATAAGAGAGGCCAATAGGGTTTATACACAGAGAAGTCCAAGCAATAGGGGTGTAAATGTGTGCACCAATTGTATAGGCGCAGAGTAAACAAGATGGGGGTGATGTATTTAGGAATTTTCATATGAAGGCAAAATCTTTTCATGTGGGAGAAATGGCATGGGAAAGTGATGCGCGTCAATAAGCACATGGAACCAAGGCTTCGGTATTGAAGGCTTTAATAAAGTAACAATGGAACTACTAACACGAATACACCAGTTCAGACTGAAGGGGTCCTGCCGGAGCAGGGGGTCTTATACCTCGCCACCGGAGGCGGGACCCCACTGGAATGTGCCATGATAACTCTTATAACAGGTAAACACCCTAACCCAACAACATAGTACAACCCCCACAGTAACAACACCCTAGCCCAACAGTAACATAGTAACAAACCCCAGTGGTGAACCAACGATGGTTCACCACATTCACCCCTCCTTTAAGAACAAAAGGTGGCGGGGTGGACGAAAAACAGGTCATATAAACAGACAATAACAGAAAAATCACAGGATTCACAAGTCCAGACGGTCTGGAGGACCGCACCGACGCTGCGATCTCCTCAACACCGGTTGCGAAACCGGAGCAGGTGCCGATCTCCTCAACACCGGTTGCGAAACCGGAGCAGGTGCTTGTGGTGGCGCTCTTTCCAAAGCAACGTCTGGCTGTCCCCTCAAGGACTCCCGGGCCGGCCGGCCCTGGTGAGGCGATGGTGCAGGGGATCCTGGAACGTTTGGTGGTAGTGGTGGTGGTGATGATGATGGTGGCGCCGATCTCCGAGTCTCAGGCAAGCTGTACATGGGAGTAAAAGTGTTATGCACTGGTCCCGGTGCTGACCGCGCCACGTCTGGGGAAGTAATGAGGAGTAGTGGATTCGTGACTGGGGGAATAGGAGCGACAGGAGTTGCTACGTCCCCTGCGGGCGCCAGGTCTCTAATGGAGACAGTGTCCTCTCGCCCGTCAGGATATGCCACATAGGCATACTGAGGGTTGGCGTGGAGGAGTTGGACCGGTTCGACCAAGGGGTCGGACTTGCGAGCCCTCACATGGCGCCGCAGAAGGACGGGTCCTGGGTACGTCAACCAGGCTGGCAATGAGGTCCCCGAGGACGACTTCCGAGGGAATGAGAACATCCTCTCGTGGGGAGTAGCATTGGTTGCCGTACACAGGAGGGAGCGGATAGAATGGAGCGCATTTGGAAGGACCTCCTGCCAACGGGAGACTGGAAGGCCCCTGGATTTCAGTGCCAGTAGGACAGCCTTCCAGACTGTAACATTCTCCCTTTCCACCTGTCCGTTACCCCTAGGGTTGTAGCTTGTGGTTCTACGAGAGGCAATCCCGAATGAGAGCAGGAATTGCCTCAAGTCGTTGCTCATGAACGACGAGCCCCTGTCGCTATGAATGTAGCAGGGGTACCCGAACAGGGTAAAAAGTTCACTGAAAACCTTAATGACGGTGGCAGTTGACGTGTCCGCACAGGGGAAAACAAACGGAAACCGGGAATACTCGTCTATTATGTTGAGAAAATAGACATTCCGGTCCGTTGAGGGAAGGGGGCCCTTAAAATCCACACTCAGCCTCTCAAAAGGGCGAGTGGCCTTGACCAATTGTGCCCGGTCTGGTCGATAAAAGTGTGGTTTGCATTCTGCGCAAATCCGACAGCTTCTAGTCACTGACCTGACATCCTCCACCAAGTAAGGCAGGTTGCGGGCTTTGATGAAGTGGTAGAGTCTGGTGACTCCAGGATGACACAGATCATTGTGGAGAGCCTTCAAGCGGTCCTCCTGCATGATGGCGCATGTTCCGCGCGAGAGGGCATCCGAGGGCTCATTGAGCTTCCCTGGACGATACATAATATCGTAATTATAGGTGGAGAGCTCAATTCTCCATCGCAAGATCTTATCGTTCTTGATCTTGCCCCTCTGCGTGTTACTGAACATAAACGCCACGGATCGTTGATCCGTGATCAGGGTGAACCGCTTACCTGCCAGGTAATGGCGCCAGTGTCTGACTGCCTCCACAATGGCCTGAGCCTCCTTTTCCACCGCTGAATGCCGAATTTCTGGGCCTTGAAGGGTGCGGGAAAAGAACGCGACGGGCCTGCCTGCCTGGTTTAGTGTGGCGGCTAGGGCGAAGTCAGATGCATCATTCTCCACCTGGAAAGGGATGGATTCATCCACCGCGTGCATCGTGGCTTTCGAGATGTCGCTCTTCAAAACCTTGAAGGCCAATTGGGCCTCCGGCGTAAGTGGAAAGGTCGTGGACTTAATGAGCGGACAAGCTTTGTCCGCGTAGTTGGGGACCCACTGTGCATAATATGAAAAAAACCCGAGGCATCTCCTCAGTGCTTTCGTGCTATCGGGCAAGGGAAGTTCAGTGAGTGGGCGCATACGGTCTGGATCAGGGCCAATGACCCCGTTTTCCACCACGTATCCGAGGATGGCTAACCTACGCGTACGGAATACGCACTTCTCCCTGTTATAGGTCAGATTCAGGCGAGATGCAGTGCGCAGAAAGTGTTGGAGATTCGTGTCGTGGTCCTGCTGGTCATGGCCGCAGATGGTGACGTTATCCAGGTACGGGAAGGTAGCCCTCAACCCGTTCTGGTCCACCATTCGGTCCATAGCACGCTGGAAGACCGAGACCCCATTGGTGACACCAAATGGGACCCTGAGGAATTGGTATAGACGACCATCCGCCTCAAAAGCCGTATATTGTCGGTCCTCTGGGCGGATGGGGAGTTGATGGTAGGCGGACTTAAGGTCTATGGTAGAAAACACTCGGTACTGCGCAATCTGATTGACCATATCAGAAATGCGCGGGAGAGGATACGCATCCAGCTGCGTGTATCTATTAATGGTCTGACTATAGTCGATGACCATCCGAGGTTTGTTCCCGCTTTTGACTACCACGACCTGCGCTCTCCACGGACTAGCACTGGCCTGTATGATCCCTTCCTTGAGGATCCGCTGAACCTCAGATCTAATAAAGATCCGGTCCTCAGCGCTGTAACGCCTACTTTTAGTAGCGATGGGCTTGCAGCCAGGTACCAGATTTTTAAAAAGGGATGGTGTCGTGATCTTCAGGGTGGATAAATTGCACGCGGGGCGCTTTGGGCAATTTGGAGGCTGCGGCTGATTCCCTACTGCCAGTGAAGGGAGTGGCCCACCGTACTGTAGGATCACACTCTTCATGTGGACCATAAAGTTTAGTCCGAGGAGAATTGGCGCGCAAAGGTGAGGTAGCACAAGGAGCCTGTATTGCTCGTAAATTGTGCCCTGTACCTCAAGAGTTACCATACATCGTCCTTGGATCGGTACAGACCGGGACCGTGATGCCATGGAAATTGTCTGTTTGGCAGGGAGAATCCGGAGTCCACACCTTTTAGCAGTTTCAGGGTGTATGAAACTTTCGGTGCTTCCACTGTCAAACAGACAATTCACAGTTCTGCCACTAACCTTTACCTCCATCATAGAATGTTCCAGTCTGTAATGCCTGGTCTGATCCAGGGAGATCGACGCCACCGTTGGCCCCTGGGCGTCACTGCATGCTGCCGATGTGGATGCTGAGGACCCCTGCTGGTCGCTCCTAGTCGTCGTGGACCATGATGGCCGCCCCCATGAATCGCACGTGGGCGAGGGCGCCAAGCGCAGCGACTCCTGGTGGTCTTCCTCCTCCTCTGTCTGCCACGATGGCGCCGTCCTGAGATCGCACGTGGTCGGACCTCGTGGGTACTGCGACGCCGAAAGAGATGGTCTCCGTTCTGGAGGGTTACAAGCTGCACTGCCGTTTTTAGGTTTGGACCTGCAGACTTTGCCGTAGTGGCCTTTTTTACCGCACTGGCTGCAGATTGCCGTTCTTGCCGGACACTGTTGCCGTGGATGCTTGGCCCCTCCACAAAAATAGCATCGCTGGCCACCTGGAGCTGCCGCCGTCGTCGAATCGATCTGGGAGCGCGGGTTCGCGGGGCGAGGAGGGAGCTGAGCTTGCTCCAACCACGTTGACTGCACGTGGTCCTCGGGGTACAGCGCCAAGCTCTTCGACGCCGCCTCCAACCTCACGGCCATCTCCATTGCCTGGGTCAAGTTGAGTTTCCCCTTTTCTAGCAATTTAAGCCTGATGTACGAGGACCCTACCCCTGCTACGAACGCGTCTCGGGCGAGGTCGTACATATACTGATCTGCGGAGACGTCCTTACAGTCGCAACCCCTGGCAAGCTGCAGGAGCTCATTGGCATAATCCTCCATGGTTTCGCCCGACTGCCGACGTCGTGTAGCGAGGAGGTAACGAGCGTGTATCTCGTTGGGTGGCATAGCGTATCTTTTCTTTAGGAGCTCGACGGCACCCTGGTAAGTGGGAGCTGCACGAATGGCTAGGTAAATCGTGTCGCTTACCCTTGCGTGGAGGACCTGGAGTCTATCACTGTCCGTAGTGATAGCTACCGAGGCTGCCAGGTAGTCCTCAAAGCACTTCCACCAATGGTCGAATGTGTTAGCTGCACCGACCGCACGTGGGTCCAGTGTCAGACGATCCGGTTTTAGAATCTGTTCCATACTCTCTGTTTTTTTCTTCTTGTTGCACAGTTGTGAGTTTTCTGTTTACTTTATTAAATTGATGCGCGTCAATAAGCACATGGAACCAAGGCTTCGGTATTGAAAGCTTTAATACAGTAACAATGGAACTACTAACACGAATACACCAGTTCAGACTGAAGGGGTCCTGCCGGAGCAGGGGGTCTTATACCTCGCCACCGGAGGCGGGACCCCACTGGAATGTGCCATGATAACTCTTATAACAGGTAAACACCCTAACCCAACAACATAGTACAACCCCCACAGTAACAACACCCTAGCCCAACAGTAACATAGTAACAAACCCCAGTGGTGAACCAACGATGGTTCACCACAGAAAGATATTAAAATTTTAAGAGATACACGAGCAAGTCAAACCCATATGTTGTGGGATAAGGATATTTGTTATCCAGAAGGAATAGGTTCTGATCAGTATTCACTTGATTTGATTTACTATTGTCACATGTATTAACATACAGTGAAAAGTATTGTTTCTTGCGTGCTATACAGACAAAACATACCATTCATAGAGAAGGAAAGGAGAGAGTGCAGAATATAGTGTTACAGTCATAGCTAGGGTGTAGAGAAAGATCAACTTAATGCAAGGTAAGTCCATTCAAAAGTCTGACAGCAGCAGGGAAGAAACTGTTCTTGAGTCGGTTGGTACATGTCCCCAGACTTTTGTATCTTTTTCCCAACGGAAGAAGTGGAAGAGAGAATGTCTGGGGGTTCCTTAATTATGCTGGCTGCTTTGTCAAGGCAGCGGGAAGTGTAGACAGAGTCAGTGGATGGGAGGCTGGTTTGCGTGATGGATTGGGCTACATTCACGACCTTTTGTAGTTCCTTGCGGTCTTGGGCAGAGCAGGAGCCGTACCAAGCTGTGACACAACCAGAAAGAATGCTTTCTATGGTGCATCTGTAAAAGCTGGTGAGAGTCGTAGCTGACATGCCAAATTTCCAAATTCATGGCGAAACAAGAAAAGTTCCTTTAGCGAAAATAAATTTAAGGAGCGGCGTAAAGATGGGAGAAGTGATTGCAGGAGTCGTAGTAACACTGCCCATTGCCGGGATTCAATTTGTTCTGGGGAATGTTACATCTGGATCACAGGGTAGCAGTGAAGCCTACTGTGTTTGAAGAGCCAGTAGAAAGTCCAGCTGCAGAAAGCTTGCAAAGAGACCATCCTGGGATGTTTCCTGATGGTGTAGAAATGAGATCACAGGCGCACACGGTAAGACAAGAGACAGAGTTAAGAGCACAGGATGGGACAAGTAAGATAAGGTTACCTGACATAATCTTCAGTAAACTGAATGAAGATGGAACGGGCAAAGATACCGATGTGTTCAAAGAGAGTGTTAGAATTACAGCAGAGTGATTCCAAATTAAAACAAATCTGTCAAATGGCTTACTCGGAATTGGAGGCTCAGTGTATTCCTGAATGTAATATAAAGGATCACATTAATGAGAAAATAGACTCACACATATGTTATCACAGATGACAAATGGGCAGAAATACATCAAATTGTATTACTTCCAGGGTATAGGGAAGAGATTCTAAGGATAGCCTATTAGGGGGAACATCTAAGAATTAAAAAACACAAGTGAAGATACAGAAACAGTTTCACTGACTGGGACTACATAAAGATGTAATTAAATTTTGTCAAACATGTCACACATGTCAAGTAATAGGGAAACCGCAATCAGCAATAAAACCAGCACTTTTGTCCCTCTTCCAGCTTTCGAAGAACCTTTTACAAGAATTTTAGTTGACTGTCGGACCATTGTTGAAAATGCAAAGTGGAAGTCAATACTTGTTAGCTATTATAGATATATCCACGAGATTTCCTGAAGTCATACCGTTAAGAACCATTGGAGCCAAGAGAGTGGTAGAGAAATTAACCACGTTTTTTATCAGATATGATTTACTGAAAAAGACAAAAATTTGGTTTGATTTATTATTGTCACATGCATTGCTATACAGTGAAAAGTACTGTTTCTTGCACGTTATGCAGTCAAAGCATACCGTTCATAGAGAAGGAAAGGAGGAGAATGTAGTGTTAGAGTCACAGCTTGGGTGTAGAGAAGGGCCAACTTAATGCAAGGTAGGTCCATTCAAAAGTCTGATGGCAGCAGGGAAGAAGCTGTTCTTGAGTCGGTTGGTAGGTGACCTCAGACATTTGTATCCTTTTCCCCAAAAGAACAAGATGGAAGAGAGTATGTCCGGGATCCTGCAATCACTTCTCCCGTCTTCACGCCACTCCTTAAGTTTATTTTTGCCGAAGGAATTTTTCTTGTTCCGCCGTGATTACTGCTGATCAGAACCTATTCCTTCTGGACAACAAATATCCTTATCCCACAACATTTGGGTTTGATTTGCTCGTGTATCTCTTAAAATTTTAATATCTTTCCCATGCCATTTTTCCCACATGGAAAGACTTTGCCTTCATGTAAAAATTCCTAAATATACCAGCATCATGCCATACAATTGGTACACACATTTTCACCCCTATTGTTTGGACTTCTCTACGTATAAACCCTATCGGCTTCTCTTGTTCTCCAGTTTCGGATTTAATGATTGATTTTGCTGGCCGCTTTTCCGAGGCAGCGGGAAATGTAGACAGAATCAGTGGATGGGAGGCTAGTTTGCGTGATAGACTGGGCAATGTTCACAACCCTTTGTAGTTTCTTACAGCCTTGGTCACAGCAAGGGCCATACCAAGCTGTGATACATCCAGAAAGCACACAAGGACGTATCAATGTAAATGGTGATGAAGAAGGCTGAGAGAGGCGCTAAAAGCGTCCATTAAATGATGAGAATGTGTGAATGGCGGAACAGAGGTACAGGTTGTTAAGGGACTGCCTGAGGAATGTGGCAATTGCCCTGAAAGGAGGAGGGGTGGGGTGGGGGAGGGGTGGGGTGGGTGGGAGCAAGATGGAGAGTGAGAATGGAGAAGTGGAAAAATAGAAGTGAGAATGAAGGGTGTTAAAAATGGATGAATGAGATGAAAAGAAGAAATGAAATGAAATAAATGGAAATGGGGTGAAGGTGGGGCGGAGAGATCGTGCTCTAAAGTTGTTGAACTCAGTGTTCAGTCCGGAAGGCTGTAAAGTGCCCAATCGGAAGATGAGGTGCTGTTCCTCCAGTTTGCATTTGGACTCACTGGAACATTGGGAAAGGCAAAGGACAGGAATAGAATCTACAGCGCAGAAGGAGACCATTTAGCCCATCGAACCTGCACCTACAACAATCCCACCCAGGTCCCATCCGCTGTGGATATGTGGACAGGGGAGATTCCAGCATCTGCAGTATTTTGCTTTTATCTAAAAATTGAATGGGGCTTGTGAGGTGGAGAGGAAGCACTTCAAGATGGCACAGCCGGGAATGAAAGCAATGGCTGATGGGAAAGCACAGCCTTGGAGTTTTGTAGCAGAGAGAAAGTGCTAGTTCCTTGTTCTTTGTTCTTTGCTGTTACCTGTGTCGGGCGAACTAGTAAAAGCTAGATTTAATGGACTGTCTCAAATTGAAGGAAAACCGAATGAAGTAAATGATCTGGTACGCACACCAGATAGACATAAATCCCACAGAGTATGCCATATTAACATGCTAAAGAGGTACTGGGATAAGGGGGATGAGGACAAGCATGAGGACAAGCTTGATAGTAATGAGGCATGGAGAAGTGGAAGGGTCAAAATCAGACAGTGACTTCCCCCTAATTCATTTGAATAATGAGGAAGTACTGAAAAATTGAAACACTTGGTTATCTTCCAGATAAAAGCCGAGACGAATTGGAAGAGTTAGTGCAGCCTGATAAATATATTTGTGGGAATAAATTAGGCAGAACGGAGATAGCCATGCATGATGTAGATGTGAGGGAAATTGTTCCCCAAAAGCAAAGTCCTTATATAGGTTGAATCCAGCGAAGTTATCACAAGCACAGGAGGAAATTGAATGTATATTCCAAATTGATGTGACTGAATTGAGTTCTGGTGATTGGAGCTCCCCGATCGTAATGGTGCCAAAACCAGATATAACACATGGGGCGGGAATTTCCTCCCCTCTCCGCAGCGTGTTTTGCGGCAGCGGGAGGTGTGGCGCACTGCTCACAGCTGGTGGGATCTTATTGGTCCTGCCGTCGTCAATGGGGTTTCCCGTTGAACGCACCCCTCGCTGTCGGCAAACCCCCGGCGGGACCACATGATCCCACCGGTGTGAATATTGGGGCGGCACGGTGGCACAGTGGTTAGCACTGCTGCCTCATGGCGCCAGGGACCTGGGTTCGATTCCCGGCTTGGGTCACTGTCTGTGTGGACTTTGCATGTTCTCCCCGTGTCTGCATGGGTTTCCTCCGGGTGCTCCGGTTTCCTCTCACATTCTGAAAGACGTGCTGGTTAGGTGTATTGACCTGAACAAGCGCCGGGGTGTGGCGACTAGGGGAATTTCACAGTAACTTCATTGCAGTGTTAATGTAAGCTTACTTGTGACTGATAAATAAAAACTTCATTTCGGCGAAAGACTTTGTGTGGACTTCAGGAAAGTGAATGCTGTCACCGGGAGGGACTTGTTTCCTACACCAGGGCTGGAGGATTGCATTCAAAGAGTGGGACAGTCCAAATCCATCACAAAACTAAGCTTGCGAAAGGACTATTGGCAAGTACTTTGTCTGAAAGGGGAAAGGAAATCTCCGCATTCGTGACACCAAATGGACTTTATCAACTTAAGGCTATGTCGTTCAGGATGAAGAACGTACCCGCCACATTTCAAAGACTAACGACCAAAGTTATTCAAGGACTGAGTCATTGTGCAGTGTACATTGGTGATTTAGTGGTGTTTAGTCAAAGTTGGGGAGAGCATCTGCAGTACTTAAAATAACTGTTTCAATGCTTAACAGAGGCTAATCCTGTCATGAATTTGGCAGAAAGTGAATTTGCTGAAGCTTAAATTTCATATATAGGACGTATCATGAGGCATGGTCAAATGGCCCCTCGAGATGTGAAAATACAGGCCATTTGGGATTGTCTAGAACCTACAACAAGAAAAGAGGTTTTAAGATTTCTGGGAACGAATGGATTTTATCGTAAGTTTGTGCTGAACTTTAGCAGTGTGGTAGCACCAGTAACAGACCTCTTTGAAAAAAGAACAGTACAGCACAGGAACAGGCCCTTCGGCCCACCAGGCCTGCGCCAATCACGCTGTCCTACCTAGACCAACCACGGGTATCCCTCTATTCCCCGTCTGTTCATGTGTCTATCCAGTTAAGTCTTAAATGTCGCTGATGTATCTGCCTCAACCACCTCAATTGGCAGTGCACTCCAGACCCCCACCACCCTTTGTGTGAAAAATTCCCCCGCACATCTCTACTCAATCTTTCCCTCCTTATCTTGAACTTGCGCCCCCTTGTGATTGTCATTTCCTCCCAGGAAAAAAGCTTCCAACTGTTCACCTTAAGTATGCCCGAAGAAGAATGAGAAATGTAGCTGGATGGAGGAATGCCAACCTGCATTCCAACATTTGAAAGCAGTGTTGACAACAAAGCCAGTGGTAGCCTCACCAAATTAAGAAAAAGAGTTTTAACAGGCTGTGGATGCGAGTGACCTTTGTGTGGGAGCTGTGTTGTTTCAAGAACAGTAAGAAGTCTCACAACACCAGGTTAAAGTCCAACAGGTTTATTTGGTAGCACAAGCTTTCGGAGTGTCGCTCCTTCTTCAGGTTACCAAATAAACCTGTTGGACTTTAACCTGGTGTTGTGAGACTTCTCACTGTGCCCACCCCAGTCCAACGCCGGCATCTCCACATCATTGTTTCAAGAAGACAAACTTGGACTTGAGAAGCCTGTGGGTTATTTCTCAACGGGAGAATTCTACAATTGAAAAAGGGATTTTAAGCTTGGTATTGGCATGACAACACCTTGAGATTTGTGTTGCGAGTAATCCAGTAGAGACAGTCGCATACACAGACCATAATCCCCTAAAACTTCTGAAGAAATTTCAAAACTGGAACTGCAGTCTGTTACTGCAACTGGTTAATTTAAAAATCATTTCTGTGGCTGGGAGAGAAAATGTCATTGCAGATGCTTTATCAAGAATGTAAAAGAGACTGCTGGGAACATTGGGTGTAAATATTCGGGGGTACATTTTATCTGAATGCATGTTTTTAAATCTTGGTAACGGTTAATAAGGTAGACCGATTACAAATAATTGAGAAATGAAATCATGTTTCAAATTAAGACGTTTCATTTTTTAAAATGAGTTAAGAATCGAGGAAAATTAAGTTTAAAAAAATGTAAAAGCAGGGAGTTGATTAGAGGCAGACAGTTGGAGAAATGATGTGATGCGAATTAGCCTAATAGTGGAAAACAAGTATTTTACACATGTGACTAGAGACAACGATGGGGCAATCAAAGTGGAGAGATAAGGAAATTGACACAGACCCACCAAAAGACAACTTCACAGGGGGATAAAATCAAAGGGAAAGAAATGGTATAACTAGAACACTAAGAAGACAAGGGAGAGAGACAGCTAACATCAGAGCTGCAGCAAGTTGCAGCTATGGACTCCCGAGAGAGGCAGCATTTTTTTCCACCTTCACTGAACTGGAAGATTATTTCCCAGACGTGGCCACCTTAACCTTGGTGTGGTAATTATTTGAAGAATTTAGCTCATAGAGTTACTTAATACTGGGTGTTGTTTGGGAAAAGGGGTGTCTCAGAGTTCAGGCAAAATGTAGATAGCTTTGGGGACTAAGGGATAGTTTCATGAGTGTATTACCATCAGTATCCTTAAGTATCGTAGAGTGTTATAGTATATCTTGTGTGTATTTTTGTTTTAAGTTAATAAATATTCTTTATTAATTGTTCCCTCACTGGGTTGTACATCGTTCCACACATCATACCAAAATAATAACACTTACATCACTCCAAATTAGTGTTCCAAGTTACCCTTCTGGGTTTTGGGATACCCTCACATTTAATATCAGTGTGGTTCGTAGCAATGTACTGAATCTAACAACAAATGATGGGCTATTCTTTATAACCATGATGTGGAGATGCCGGCGTTGGACTGGGGTGGGCCCAGTAAGAAGTCTCACAACACCAGGTTAAAGTCCAACAGGTTTATTTGGTAGCACAAGCTTTCGGAGCGCTGTTCCTTCACCTGAAGAAGGAGCGACACTCCGAAAGCTCGTGCTACCAAATAAACCTATTGGACTTTAACCTGGTGTTGTGAGACTTCTTACTATTCTTTATACCCAAGCAAACAGGATGATAATAGTGCATGTGTAACAGAATCCTGTAGCTTCCTACAGTGACATGTTTTCTTGCATATTCCTACTCAGCTGCCAGCATTTCTAGCCAGCTGTGTCACCTGCCTGCTTGAAAGTCGCTTGAGTGTAAACACTGAGCTAAGGAGTTGGATGTTTATTGCTGAAAAATGCCTTCGTACTGCTGCAGACATGTGAATTCACGACCTTATCACCCATCTTTCACAACAGAGTTTAGTCATCTTTGCTCCTGAAGGTCGCACCCCACTAATTAAAAAAGCAGAATATTCCGGATGCCGGGAATCTGAAATATTTTAGATCTCCAGCCCACTCCCTCTCGGACCACTCTGTTCACGGCCTCCTACACTGTTCTGATGAAACTCAACAACAGCTTCAAGAGCCGTGCCTCTTCATTGGATTCGGCGCGTTACAGACTTTCAACATTGAATTAAACAATTGCAGATCGTAACTGCTCCAATTTATTTCAGATTAACAGCTTTTGTTAAATTCACTCATGGGATCTGGATGTTGCCTGCAAGATCATTCAATACACATCCCTCATCGTCCTTGAGAAGGTGGAGCTGAGTTGCCTTCTTGAATGCAACTAGATGACTTGCGAGGCAAACCTGGTTCGGAGTCACCCACGTTGCCTCTGCGGTGTTATTCACTCAGGCAGTCTCTTGGGATTGTGGTTGATTTGCTTCCACTCTGGTTTGAGAGGCTCTGAGATGGCTGATAAGTCCAGTGCGGGATCTATGACTCTGCCAGATGTGGGGCAGTTGCTGCCACAAGGTTTGGGTTGATGGGTTGTTTGGAGGTTTGTGCGTTCTCTCGGATGCCTGGCTTCACCTTTGCAAGTTTCTCGATGTATTCTGCGTCTTCCCGAATAAGCCTCCTCTCGTTTGGTCGGTCACAAGCCAGGGTCTCCCCGTGAGTCAACAGGAATGTTTGATCTCTTCAGCACACTTTGAGGAGATTCCTACTCAATATGCATTTCCTTGTGATTTCTGCCTTGCTGATATCTTCCTCGACTATAAAAACTAATTAAAGTTATCATTATTACGTTTCAAGTGTTCGCATTGCTCATCAGTTGTAACAACTTCAGGATTAGGTTTTTAATGATACATCACAGGATGGCACAGTGGTTAGCACTGCTGCTGCACAGCGCCAGGTTCAATTCCAGTCTGTGTGGAGTTTGCACATTCTCCCTGTGTTTGCGTGGGTTTCGTCCAGGTGCTCCAGTTTCCTCCCATAGTCCAAAGATGTGCGGGGTTAGGTTGATTGGCCATGCTAAATTGCCCCTTAGTGGCAGGGTAAATGCATGGAGTTACAGGGATAGGGCCTGTTTGTGGGATTGTTTTCAGTTCAGGCTCGATGGGCCAAATGGCCCCCTTCTGCACTGTAGGGATTCTATGACTTCTATTGCATGGTCTAAAATCTATATGAGTCTTGACCACCATCTCTTTCCTAAGATAGTTGCGTGAAATTGTTTTGTGTTGACTTTTGATAAAGTTTCTTTTCATATTCGTTTTTCGTAGCTCTATCTATTTTGTCACCATTTATTGTTCTCCATCCCTTTCCCAGTCAGCAGCTCCGGATCAGTGCTACTTTGTGCAGTTCTATCTGCTTTTTCTTCTAGCTTTATGTCATCCCTTATCTCCTTTGTCATCCTTGTTGTTTTTGATTTAAATGTATGGACTTATTTTTGTTTCTTATACAGTGCCATTCCTGCCTACCTCTTTCAACCTGGCACCATCATTCCTTTCATCATGTAATCTCTCCACCTGATCTCAGGCTTTTTTCCATTTTGATCTTTCCTCCCTCAGCCTCTGCACTTGTTTAAAACAACGCCACATTCTAACTTCTCTAATTCTGACCAGCAGTCATCAGCTTGAAATGTTAACTCTGTTTCTCTCTCAAAACAAATGCTGCCTGACCTGCTGATTTTTTCTTATTCATTCATGGAATGTGGGCATCACTGGCTGGGTCAGCATTTATTGCCCATCCCTAAGGGCAGTTAAGAGTCAACCACATTGCTGTGGCTCTGGAGTCACATGTAGGCCAGACCAGGTAAGGACGGCAGATTTCCTTCCCTGAAGGACATTAGTGAACCAGATGGGCTTTTACGACGATCGACAATGGTTTCATGGTCATCATTAGACTTTTAATGCCAGATTTTTATTGAATTCGAATTTCACCATCTGCCCTGGTGGGATTTGAACCCGGGTCCGCAGAGCATTATTCTGGGTCTCTGGATTACTAGTTCAGCGACGATACCACTGCGCCACTGCCTCCCTCGCGTTGTCTGCTTGTATGCCAAAAATCAACCCTGCTGTATAAGGCAGTTGGAACGATTTCACACGCGTATTCTTGGCTCCATTCTCGCCATCTGTTGGCAAGACCAGATCATATACCTCAAAATCTTAGATTGAGCCCAGACAACAAGTATTGAGGCAAGGCTCCTGAGAGTCCAACTGCACTGGGTAAGGCTTGTCATTAGAATGGAGGACCATCACATTCCAAGACAGCTAACGTCTGGCCAAGGAAACCCAAGATCGGCCACCTAAGTGCTACAACAAGGTACCTAAGGGAAACCTGAAGTGGTGCAGCATGCAACCTAATGAGCTGGAAGAATCAACTTGAAGAGGGACTCGATGGAGAGCCCTGATCCGTAGATTTTCTGACACTTTTGAAAAGGAACAACGTCAACGTTTTATTGTTGCCCGTGAACAATCAGCATCTGCCCATATCACAAGTTACGAGCTCCAATATTTCTCGGGCTGGAGGAAGGCTTGCAGTGTTGTTCCTCATGGGTTGGTATTGGGACGCTTGCTTTTTCTGACATGTATTAATGATCTAGATCTTGGTGTGCAGGGGGACAATTTCAAAGCTTGCAGATAATGCAAAACTTGGAAGTGTTGTAAACTGTGAAGAGGACAGTGTGGAACTTGGAAAGAATGTAGATGAGTTGGTGGAGTGGGCAGTGAAGTTTAATGCAGAGAAGTGTGAGGTGATGCATTGGGTGAGAAGAACATGGAGAGACAGTGTTAAATAAAGGGTCAAATTCTTAAAGGGCTGCAGGAGCAGAGGGACCTGGGTGTATATGTGCCTAGATCACTGAAGGTGACAAGACAGGTGGAGGGAGCAGTTAATAAAGCACAGAGCATTCTGGGCTTTATTAATAGGGTACAAGAGCAAGGAGGTTATGCTGAACTTATCCAAGACACTAGTTGGACCTCAGCTGGGATATTGTGTACAGTTCTGGGCGCCACATTACAGGAAGGATGTGAACACACTGGTGCAGAAGAGGTTTACAAGAATGGTTCCAGGGATGAGAAACTTCAGTGATGAGGATAGATTGGAGAGGTTGGGACTGTTCTCCGTGGAGAGAAGAAGGCTAAGAGGAGATTTGATAGAGATGTTCAAAATCATGAGGGGGCCGGATAGAGTAGATAGGGAGAAACTGTTCCCGCTCATTAAAGGACCAAGAATGAAAGAGCACACAGAAGCAAATGTGACTTTGGAACAAACTCTTTCACACGAATGGTTGTAGTCTGGAATGCGCAGCCTGGAAGTATGGTGGAGGCAGGTTCAATCGAGGCATTCGCGAGGGCATTAGATGATTATTTGAACAGAAACAATGTGCAGAGGGACGGGGGAAAAGGCAGGGGAATGGGGACTAATTCATGATGCTCGTTTGGAGAGCTGGCACAGACACAATGGGCCAAATGGCCTCCTCCTGCTCCAGAACAGTTGTGCGATTCTGTGAACGCTGCCACTGTTTCCGGCTCTGTGCGACCAGACTGGGGCAACATAACCATCTCTGTGTTCATCACCGATGAGTTTGCATATCCAGCACCTTCTTCGAAATCAAAGGATAACCATCATCAGCGTCAAAAGAATAACAGTATTGACCGCCCTGCAGTGCTGCCATTGTGTCGAAGTTCTGATGCAACAAATAGAGGAGCCACATGATTTGAGAATGATTTCTTGCCCGTGCGATGGAGAGAATGCAGCTTTTGTCTGAACCACACCGACAGCTGAAAAGCACCATTTACATTTTGAGGTGGCTTGTGTTTATAGCGAGCAGCAGGGATATTGGTGCACAGTTGCCGGGTGCCTGATCTCTGTCCCTCTTCACTAATGCATGAAAGGTTTTGATGGTGTTCCCCCTTCATGCAAGCCCAAACTAACCATGATGAATTTGAAGTTGTTGCAGTAACAGAGCAGCTTCTGTGCTACTTGGATCAGTGCACGTTCCAGGATCTAGGATCTGAATAGGATGACTGATGTTATTCTTCCTAATCCTGACTCAACTCATTAAACTCCCGCAGTTAGCCGGAAATGTTGGGAGCGTACCTTGAATATTTTTTAAAATTTATTAATTTACGGGATGCGGGCGTCGTTGGCTGGACCAGCATTTATTGCCCGTCCCTAACTGGCATCCATTTCAGAGGGCGTTACAGAGTCAACCACATTGAATTGAGCTCTGGTACACAGATAATGTTCGTGTGTGCACTCAATCACAAATTAAACTGCAGGTCATTATCGACTCCTCTCAAAATGGCCCTTTCGCTAAACAGCAGCAAAACTAGGATCCTCTTTTCATAGAATCCCTACAGCGCAGAAGGAGGCCGTTCGGCCCATCGAGCCTGCACCAACAACAATCCCACCAAAGGCCCTATTCACGTAACCCCACATAGTTATCCTGTTAATCCCTGACACTAAGGGGCAATTTTAGCATGGCCAATCAACCTAACCCACGCATCTTTGGACTGTGGGAGGAAACCGGAGCACCCGGAGGAAACCCACGCAGACACTGGGAGAATGTGAAAACTCCACACAGTCAGTGACCGGAATTGAACCTGGGTCCCTGGCGCTGTGAGGCAGCAGTGCTAGCCGCTGTGCCACTGGACTTTTCACCAGCTTCCTCATCAAAAGGTTAAGATCGACAGCGAGATCCTGGCAGGTATGGGCCATTTTCTGTATCTTGGGCACCTCCTCTTGAAGAAGGTAGATAACGACGAAATTCATCAATGCACCCAATGTGCCAACTCAGCCATCGCCCAACTGAGGAAAGGAATACAAGGACCTGGATCTAAAACCTGAGATTAAGGTCATGGCTCCCTGGGCAGGAGTGACCCCCGTGCTCCCATATTCTTTGGAGACTTGGACGACCTTAAAGCGCTGGGAAAGCACCAGCAACCTGCGCCTTCACACGTTCCTCCAAATCCGGTGGCAAGAAAGGCAGTCCGACATCATTATGGAGACACTGATCTCTCAAAGCCAGCACCGCCGGGTGGGACGTGCCGTTCGTATGTCTGACACCATACTCCCAAGGCAACTGTCCTACTCTGAATTAATTTGCAGCAGATTTCCAGGAGAACAGTGGAAACACCTCGGGGATGCCCATGAAGCGTCCATAATGAGTTCAAACATTCCCATTGACTGACATTAGAACCTGGCTTTTGATCGAACAAATGGCTTCTACAGGAAGGCACGGAACATCTCGAGGCATGTTGTTGTGAATGTGAACGGGCAAAGCCAAGGCTCCGGAGGGAGCAGACAGACCTCGAAACAACACACCTGCTCAACCCTGCCAAGCTCCACCTGCCCCACACGTGGCAGAGTCAGCAGACCACGCAAGTGATTTATCAGCCACTTCAGAACCCGTCAAACCAGCGTGGAAACAAGTCACCCTCGATCCCTCGCGACTGCCTACAACAGAAGAGATTGTGAATTTAACCTGGCTCCTCAGAATATCTGGCGTTCAACAGAGCCACTTCACCTAGAAAGATGTGATAAATGGCTTTATCCCCAGAAGAGAGGCAAAGAAATGAGATCTAATATTAGAAATGCATGCTAATGATTTCCCATTAGTGTGACTTCAATCAAGTGGAAGCTGACAAGTCTTGCTAGGTTGTTGACAGGTTTTATTTAACATGAATGAAGGTTTACTTGCTGAGTAAGCTGCTTGATCTTTCACATGTACAAAGGTATTTTCTCTTGGCCAGTGGTACTTTGTGCCTCTTAGTTAAACTATTGTATTATTGTTTCACTTGACGTAGAGTCCTGTCGAGTCTTGAACCCGTAGTAGTTTAAGATTTCTTGATAGTCAGATGAAAGTGTGGTGACAAGCTTCTACTTTAGACCATTGCAGTTTTTCCTAGCCTAGAGTTAAATCCACTGATGGGTTGCTTTGGTGCCGACAAACTGCTCTGCTTTCAGCTCGAGTAAATGCCAGTTGTAAGTAGGCATTTTCACTCGATGAAGTGTAAATCAGTTTGATGAGGCTATTACTTATAGAACTATGCACTGTGAACAAAGAACAGTACTGCACAGGAACAGGCCCTTCAGCTCTCCAAGCCTGCACTGATCATGATGCCTGTCTAAACTAAAACCGTATGCACTTCCATTCCCATCCTATTCATGTATTCGTCTAGATGCCCCTTAAATGCCACTATCGTACCTGCTCCCATCACCTCCCCGGGCAGCGTGTTCCAGAAATTCACCACCCTCTGTGTAAAAAACTTGCCTCGCACATCTCCTCTAAACTTTTCCCCACGCACCTTAAACCTATGTCCCCTAGTACTTGACTTTTCTACCCTAGGAAAGAGCATCTGACTATCCACCGTGTCCATGTAATTCATAATCTTGTAAACCTCTATCAGGTCACCCCTCAACCTCCATCGTTCCAGTGAGAACAAACCGAGTTTATCCAATCTCTCCTCAGCTAATACCCTACACACCAGGCAACATCCTGGTAAACCTTTTCTGTACCCTCTACAAAGTGTTACTGTGTTACACTGCTTGTTTTTTATTGGTTTCAATAATCAGTCTGATGGTGCCTGGAATTTCGGGTGGGTAGCATTATACAGAACTTGGCACGGCATGGATCAATCCGGCATCCCAGATTGCCTGGATGCAGTACAGTGCGCCTATTGCCACAACAGGTCTACAGCAGACACCATTTCCCTGGCCCTACACTCAACCCTAGAACAAAGCCACTTATGTCAGACTCCTATTTATTGACTACAGCTCAACCTTCAACACCATTATTCCTACAAAACCCATCTCCAAACTCTGTGGAGTTTCCAAACTTATTGGAAACAAAATTATTTTTACACCAGATCTCAATTGTATATTATTTTAGTAAGGGTCAGCTCCTCCCTCTGCAACTGGATCTTAGACTTTCTAACCGCAATCAGGAAGGATAGACAACGACACCTCCTCCAGGATTATCCTCAACACCGGTGCCCGAGAAAGGCTGTGACCTCAGCCCCCTTACTATACTCCTTAAACTCCTCTGATTGTGTGGCCAAATTCCCCTCATAACTTGATTTTCAAATTTGCTGCTGACACCACTGTCAGTGGGTCGGATCTCAAACAATGAAGAGACGGAGTACAGGAGTACAGATAGAGAATCTGGTGAATTGGTGCAAAGACAATGATCTCTCCTTCAACATCAGTAAAACATAGGAGACAGTCATCGACTTCAGGAAGCGTAGTGGAGAACATGCCCCTGTCCACCTCAATGGCAATGAAGTGGAAATCATTGAGAGCTTCAAGTTTTTAGGTGTCCAGATCACCAACAACCTGTCCTGGTCCCTCCACGCCGACACTATGGGCCCGATTTTACCATTGCGTGGCGTGAAAACGTGGTAAAGTCGGGTGTGAGGACATTAACGCGATCCGCGTCTGCGCAGATTGCCACTTTACCGAAACCCAGGAATGGTGGCGATTCGATTCACGCCCAAAACGGGCGCAACGGCGATTTAAATGCATGCAAATGCATTTAAATTGAATTAATAAACTGCCCGCCCAACTTTATCAGCATTTCCCCCTATACCACCGCGTTTGCCGATCCGGAACCGCGCCGTAACGGACCTGCTAAATAAAAGTCTGAATCGGGCGCTCCAGCTGCTGAAGAGCGTGTTCAGAGCTTCCAACGGCTCTCTGACTCAGATCAGTGGTGGGGGGGAGGAGGGAGGTGGGTCAGATCATTCTCTGGTTGCCGGGGGGGGGGAGTGAGGCCAGATCATTGTCTGGTTTGGGGGGGGGGGGGGCGGGGGGCGAGAGGAGGAGGCGGGCCAGCTGTATCTGTTGGGGGTAGGGAGGGGGAGGGGTGGCGATCGGTCTTAGTGGGGTGGGTGGATAAGGGGGATAGTGATGTGTGTGGGTAGTGGGGTGGGTGGATAAGGGGGGCAGTGATGTGTGTGGGTAGTGGGAGGGTGGATAAGGGGGGCAGTGATGTGTGTGGGTAGTGGGAGGGTGGATAAGGGGGACAGTGATGTGTGTGGGTAGTGGGAGGGTGGATAAGGGGGGCAGTGATGTGTGTGGGTAGTGGGAGGGTGGATAAGGGGGACAGTGATGTGTGTGGGTAGTGGGAGGGTGGATAAGGGGGACAGTGATGTGTGTGGGTAGTGGGAGGGTGGATAAGGGGGGCAGTGATGTGTGTGGGTAGTGGGAGGGTGGATAAGGGGGACAGTGATGTGTGTGGGTAGTGGGAGGGTGGATAAGGGGGACAGTGATGTGTGTGGGTAGTGGGAGGGTGGATAAGGGGGGTAGTGATGTGTGTGTGCATCCTCGCTCCTGCTTTTCGTTCCCGGGCCGCTTTCTCTGCTTTCTGCGGCCCGGGAGCGATCTGACACGGATGCGCTTTTTCAAATTTTTTTCCAACTGCACATGCGCAGTTCAGAGCTCCGATCGTTTTGGCCGCGCTAAGCCCCGCCCACAGCGCGAATGGGACTGGAGATTTTTTGTTCAGGCTGAGTGCGTATGGGGGTGCCTGAAAGCAGGTTTCCAAGTCGGATCTGAATTACGCCCAGATTTAGCACTCAGAATGAAAATGGTAAAATCGGGCCCCATATTTCAGAAAGCTCAACAACGCCTCTACTTTCTCGGGGGGCTAAGGAAATTCGGCATGTCCACTACGACTCTCACCAATTTTTACAGATGCATCATAGAAATCTTCCTTTCTTGATGTAACACAGCTTGGTATGGCTCCTGCTCTGACCAAAACCGCAAGAAACTGCAAAAGGTTGTGAATGTAGCCCAGTCCCTCACTCAAATCAGCCTCCCATCCATTGACTCTTCCTGCTGCCTCGAAAAAGCAGCCAGCATAATCAAGGACCCCCCTCCACCCCCATCCCTGCACCCCGGACATTCTCTCTTCCACCTTCTTCCATTGGGAAAAAGATATAAAAGACTGAGGACACGTACCAACTGATTCAAGAACAGCTTCTTCCCTGCTGCCATCAGACTTTTGAATGGACCTACCTTATATAAAGTTGATCTTCTTCTACACCCTAGCTGTGACTGTAACACTATGTTCTGCACCGCCTCCTTTACTTCTCCCCTATGTACTCTATGAACAGTACGCTTTGTATAGTGCGCAAGACACAATACTTTTCACTGTATCCCAATACATGTGACAGTAATAAATCGAATTAAATCTCTGTCTAAATATACAGTTTGGCATCAAGTTTGTCACTCTGTGCACTGTTCACTAAGTTAACTATGTATCTCCTTCAATATAAAAGAGATAGAGTTCAAGTTTTCCTGCTTTGCAGAAATTTGAAATTATCAACAGTGTCACGAAAACATATCAGAGAAATCCAAGAGATTGGAATATTTTCTGTTGGTAATGTTGTGATTATATATTATAAACTGCGGAAATATGTGAGTAAGATAATTAAGGCAAGGACAGAGTGATTGTGTGAATGGAACGAGGGCATTTGATATGTTAATGAGCCTAGCAATACCGCAAATGGATGTTTACGTAAGGCAATTTATTATCAATAGGCAGGGAACATGAATAGATTAGAATAGGTTGTTAACGATTCAAAGGAGGTGATGCAAGGTGTGAAGGAAAGGTGTCATAAGGAAGGTAGAAAAAGGAAGGTTTTCTTAAACTCCAAATGTAAAATCGAGAGATGAAGGTAAGTAAGTCTGGGAGAGTGCAGTTCTAAAATAAAGGTCAGATAAGGAAGAGATCAAAGGGAAAGAACATATTTAAGGAGATATTGAAAGCTATGCAGGGGAGCTTTTTTTTAGATCTCAGCCACAAGCAGGAAAAGCCATTTAATTCCCAGCAAGCAGAGTGTGTGAAGGAATACTGATTTGAAAAGCAATCTGTCGGTTTACCTCAAGCAACCCCAAGAGGCCTAACTGCCTTGTGTGGTAACAGTTACTAGATTATTATATATCTTAAAAATATAAGATGTTATGGAAGAGATTGGGGCGGCATGGACAAGTTGGGCCAAAGGGCTTGTTTCCATGCTGTAAACCTCTATGACTGTAGGTCATCAAGTCTTAACGTCATCGCAAATGTGACTGGCATTTAACTTCACATTCAAGCACAAGATTCATATAACTTTTCTGTCCATTAATAGGGCTCATCCTCTTTTTTCCAAGTTCCTTGTGCTCCTATGAATTATAATTGATGAAGGTTTTAGATAATCTCACTCAAGTTATTCCAATGCATTTTTCCTGACTGTAGCAATTGATTTTCGCCATGTTGAAATCTTTGAGGTAAAGTTTGCGTCGGTCGTCACTGTTCCAACGTGCGGGAATCAGATGCTGTTTCAGCCAATTTGCTTCTTTCTGCTTGAGGACTTTTCGGAATATCGTGGGCAGCCAGAAAAACGTCTGGAACATTTAGAATTAGTTTACAGTGGTGGGACTCAGTTTGAAGCCTGGTATGGTCTCTGAATTGTTTATAAAACTTAAAATAATCATCTCATCCAAACTCATAAAGTGTGTCAAAGCATTCCAAAACAGTTCTCGCCATCTGATGATGTATTTGGAATATGATTTTTTTTATATATTTGATTTTTTACTCTCGCATGTATTATTATACAGTGAAAAGTATCGTTTCTTGCGCGCTGTACAAAGCATACCGTTCATAGAGAAGGAAAGGAGAGAGCGCAGAATGTAGTGTTACAGTCATAGCTAGGGTGAAGAGAAAGATCAACTTAATGCAAGGTAGGTCCATTCAAAAGTCTGATGGCAGCAGGGAAGAAGCTGTTCTTGAGTCGGTTGGTACGTGATCTCAGTGTCTTTTTCCCAACGGAAGAAGGTGGAAGAGAGAATGTCCGGGGTGCGTGGGGTCCTTAATTATGCTGGCTGCTTTGCCGAGGCAGCAGGAAGTGTAGACTGTGTCAGTGGATGGGAGGCTGGTTTGAGTGATGGACTGGGCTTCGTTCACGACCCTTTTCCTTGTGGGAGCAGAGGTTGGGCTGCAGCGTTGATTTCAGAGCTCCTGATAGCCCATTGGTTATTAGTTATTCATTCACCTCTGTGACTGTAGCTATTTCAATTCTTGGACTTTTCTGTAATTTATGGAATCTGTATTTAACCTCCATCCAGTTTTTAATTCATTCAGGGGATGTGGGCATCGCCGGTTGAGCCAGTATTTATTGCCCATCCCTAATTGCCTTCTAACTGAGTGGCTTGCTCAGCCATTTCAGAGGGCATTTAAGAGTCGCCACATTGCAGTGGGTCTGGAGTCACATGTAGGGCAGACCAGGTAAAGATGGCAGAATTCCTTCCCTAAAGGACATTAGTGAACCAGATGTTTTTTTTTACAACAGTGGGCAATGGTTTCATGGTTTAATTCCAGATTTTTAGTGAATTGAAATTTCACCATCTACCATGGTGGCTTTTGAACCCAGGTCCCCAGAGCATTGCCATGTGTCTCTGGGTTACTAGCCCTGGATCAATAC
The DNA here is from genome assembly GCF_964213995.1 of Mustelus asterias. Lineage (NCBI taxonomy): Eukaryota > Metazoa > Chordata > Chondrichthyes > Carcharhiniformes > Triakidae > Mustelus > Mustelus asterias. The sequence goes on from NC_135804.1 coordinate 13,125,735, forward strand.
CATTGCACCACTGCCTCCCCATATGGCTTCTGTGCCAGCAATGTCATTTTTCCTGTTGTATATTTCAACATCCAACATTCAACAGGGTTCGTGGTGGGAGATACAGGACGGATATCAGAGGTAGGTTCTTTACGCAGAGAGTGGTTGGGGTGTGGAATGGACTGCCTGCAGTGATAGTGGAGTCAGACACTTTAGGAACATTTAAGCGGTTATTGGATAGGCACATGGAGCACACCAGGATGATAGGGAGTGGGATAGCTTGATCTTGGTTTCAGATAAAGCTCGGCACAACATCGTGGGCCGAAGGGCCTGTTCTGTGCTGTACTGTTCTATGTTCTATTAACATCCTATTATGCACTTTTTTTCACGTCATGTGGCAGAATGTCAAAACATGTCCACTTGCATCTGCAACAATGGCATTTTTAAGATTTAGTTTAATCCCAGCCTGATTCCCAAGAAATGCTTGGGTCCTGATTTTACCAGCATGCCCGCCCCGAAATGGGGCCTTGGAGATTTGCGCCTGGACCGTAACGAACGGTTACCTTGAGAACCCGTGTTACTGGCGTTGTGGAGCATAAGATCCTTGAACATCCTAAATGTCATTGCTACCTCGATTTCAGGCGGGTAAACTGTTACAATCAAAACACGTTTTTGGCCAAACCTATCATTGGATAATCCTTTTGATGAAAAGTAACAATTGGGCAAAAGAATCGATTAGTCCCTGGCAGTAATGTTGTTTAAACACACGCTGGAATTTTGCTTGGAGCTGGTGGATTTGATGACAACCTTTTGACTGATGACTTTGAAAGCTGAAGGACAGAACTGGAGCCCAACCCTGACACATTTTTTACCAACTTTTATTTACGGAGATACACACATGCTAAGCATGTACCTCCAAACCCAACAATCACCATTCCAGTCTATTCCTATTTATAGTGGGTGCAAGTGAGTCTCCAGTTAATGCCCAGTGCGTACATACAATTGGCAAGACACAGTGCGTGCTTGGCCCGCTCCCCAGTTAGCAGCAGATACATGGCGGTCTGGATCCCCCTAGGAGCTGATGATGTGGAGAATTTGATTTGATTTATTATTGTCACATGTATTGGGATACAATGGAAAGTATTTCTTGTGCGCTATGCAGACAAAACATACCGTTCATAGAGTATGATGTGGAGATCTGTACTTGATTATCTGTAAAAGATCCGCATCCCAACAATTCTTCACATTCCAATCTGCAGTTATCTTGCAATTGTGTCTTTGCCTTTATATGCCGTGTTTGTGAACCTACCTCCACTCACCTGATGAAGGAGCAGCGCTCCGAAAGCTCGTGATTCCAGATAAACATGTTGGACATTAACCCTGTGTTGTGAGACTTCTTACTGTTCATAGAGTACATAGGGGAGAAGGGAACGATAGGGTGCAGAATATAGTGTCACATTCATCGCCAGGGTGTCGAGAAAGATCAACTTAATAATTGGTAGGTCCATTCAAATGTGTGACGGCAGCAGGGAAGAAGCTGTTCTTGAGTCGGTTGGTACGTGTTTTCAGACTCATGTATCTTGTTCCCGACGGGAGAAGGTGGAAGAGAGTATGTCCGGATGCGTGGGGTCTTTGATTGGGGTCCTGGCTGCTTTCCCGAGGGTTGCAATGGGCCAGTTTGGGAGTCTCACACTCAACACCATCATCCAGGAAATAATCTGTGATGCCATTGTCCTTGGAGAAGGCGCCTGTATCAAGGGAGTAAACCTGCTTTCCAAAAGAGAAAACGCTGGAAAATCTCAGCAGGTCTGGCACCACCTGTAAGGAGAGAAAAGAGCTGACATTTCGAGTCCAGATGACCCTTTGTCAAAGCTCAAAATAAAGTCTGCACTGACAACAATCCCCCCATGCCCTATCCCCATTCACTGTGCATAGAATCATAGAATCCCTACAGTACAGAAGAAAGACTTCAGGCCCATCAAGCCTGCACCAACAACAATCTCACCCTATTCCCATAACCCCACATATTTACCCTGCTCGTCCCCCTGACACTAATGGGCAATTTAGCATGGCCAATCCACTTAACCTGCAGACCTTTGGGCTTTGGGAAGAAACTGGAGCACCCGGGAGGAAACCCACCCAGCCGCGCGGCGAATGTGCAAACTCCACACAGACAGTCAACCGAGGCCAGAATTGAACCCGGGTCCCTGGCGCAGTGAGGCAGCAGTGCTAACCACTGTGCCACCGTGCCGCCCATATTGTCAAACAGTTTTTGCCTCATAAGGATTTACTAGCAACAGAAGGATTGTCTCCTTCCTGATAGATGGCAGCATTTCCGCAGGGGAGCACCAGACATTTGTATAATAAAATGCCAGCCTAGTTCTACGGTGATCAACCAGTGCTTACGCTATGCGACTGCCAGTGGATCAGTGCCAACAGTAACCTTTTTCAGGGAATGATATCACCTGTACACAATAGCGATTATGCAACTATTCTCACAGACTGTCTTCCCACCAAGATTACTTTGCCTCGGGGAGATATCAGGTTTGACTGATGCAAAAAGAAGCAAGTACGGCCTAGTTCTAGTTCATTGAATCTGGATCTGTTGCCATACTTGGCATCTACACTTCAGTCCTTCCACCTGCGTATTGAAACAGTCCATTTGCCAAGTGGTGTTGGATTCCAAGATTAACACACTTCTTTCCCAAGTTGGACTACTTTGATACAGGGACTCATGCATAAGTACTCGTTCTCCAGCGATGGGCTGTAAATTAAATGTATGCCAAAATTTGCAGCCCATTTCTATTATTCTTTGGCCTCAGTGGTCAGATACTTACTATTCCCTTTCTGCTCATTTGTTTATTGCCTTGGGTAAGCATTTCCCTTGCAGTATTAAACCTCACTTGCACCGTAGCCGTTCTTGCTCTTCTCTGGCTGGCATTCCTGCTATGCTATTTTAGTTCAACAATGTCCCTTTGTTAAGAAAGGTATTTTTAATGAATTTACAGGCATCACGCCCCCTTGGATAATCACCATAGTCCCAGATGACCATAGGCCGCTCTCCCCTTTGAGGGGCAGAGATGACCAGTGGTGATTTAACCTGAGGTTCACCACACCTTGGGCGAGGGGCAAGGTTGAGAAGATGGGGCCTTCGTGAATGACCTTAGTCGGTACAGGAATTGAACCTGCGCTGTTGGCGTTGCTCTGCATCACGAACAAGCTGTCCAGCCCTCTTTGCTGAATCCTGTGTCTCTTTCTGTTTCCTGATATCACGTGGAGTCTGAAGCCTCGTGTCTGTGATGGTGGGGATCTCCGGAGGTGGCCTGGACGTGGCACTTCTGGCTGAAGATGGCTGCACACGTTCCAGCCTTGTCTATGGCACTGACGTGCTGGGCTCGTCCATTAAGGATGAGGACATTTGTGGAGCCTCCTCCTCGGGTTTGTTGTTTAGACACCCACCACCCTTCATGGCTGGACGTGTTCGGACTGCATTGTCTTTATCTAAAATGTAAAGCTCTTTGACTACTCTAACTTCAGCGGAGGAGTCAAGTTGATGGGTTAGATGCAGTAGCTGGATCTGTCCGGTCTTACCATCCTTTTGTTCTGTAGCTCAGTCAGACATGCCTAAACATATTTAATGTGACTGACCTATTTTTGTGCTAATCTTAGCTGACATCTGCTGCATCAGCTTCTCTGCTTCTATCTGGGCTGGTTGGATTTGCTGCTGCATTTCAGCCTCAGTCTTATGAATCTCCCTCTTGATATTGAGTAACCAGTGTAAGAGACAGAGAAAGTGTGTGTGTGCGTGCGTGTGCGCGTGTGTGCGTGTGCGTGAGCATGTGTGTGCACGTGTGTGTGTGTGTGTGTGTATGCGTTTGTGTGAAGCCAGCTGGGGGAAGAATTGAGGAGGGATTGAGACGAGGGAAGAGGGGCATGCGAAACAGGAGCAGGGGTAGACTATCGAGCCCACCCAGGCCGCTCCACCATGCAGTAAGATCATAGCTAAGCGTTTACCTCGACTCCGTCGCCCTCAGTTCCCTGAGTGCTCCATGACCTATTGATCCCAGGCTTGAGACATTGACTCATTGACTGAGCATCCATTGCCCTGTGGGCGAGAGGATTCCAAAGATTTCCAACCTTCTGAGTGAGGAAATGCCTCCTGATCACAGTCCAAAATGGCCGACCCGTTACCCTGATTCTGTCGGCTGAATTTGAACTTGCTGACCTGCTCCTTCACCCGACAGCATCTGAGCAACCGAAAAGTTCAATCATCCTGTTAAGTGGCATTTAAATCCGGCCACAGCTGGTGCAACCAACTTCCAGGTCTAACAATATAAGACCATAAGAAAAAGGAGCAGGAGTATGATTCTATGAATAGGCCATTTGGACACCATGCTGCACAATTTAGTCAAATCAGGGCTGTTCTGACTGTGGCTTTGACTGCACTCTGCTGCCTACCCCCCTTGACTCCCTTGACAATCAAAACTCAAATTTAAATATATTCAATGACCGGGCCTCCACTGAAATCCATGGATTAATGACCCTCTGAAGAGGAAATTGCTCCTCATCTCCACCTGAAATGAGAGGCCCCATATTCTGAAGTTGCGTTCCTGAGTTCCAGATTCCCCAACAGGGAGAAACATTCTTTCAGCATCCACCCTGCCCAGCCCCCTCGGAATCTAGCATGTTCCAAAGAAGACCGTGTCGCATTCTTCTAAACTCCAATCAGGTTTAGACCCCGAACTTGCTCAACCTTTCCTCATAAAACAGGCCCTTTATTCCAGGATTCAACCCCGTGAACCTACTCTGAACTGCCTCCCGGTCTCCCAACCAATGAGAGCAACCAGGCCTGAGGACAAATCTCGTCACCCTCTTACATCTCAGCTACTTAGACCCTGAGAGGAGGAGACTTCTGGAAGCATTGTCCAGGTGTTTTGAGCGAACCAGAACCCAAAGCAGTGGCAGCGCAATGGGGCAAAGCAACAGTACACTTCAATGATATCCTTGTCGGAATGAGGCTGTAGGCGTTAGGTGCCGGCCGTGATATTCTATTCCCTGCTGAGGGGGGAAAGAAGCCTGTCTCAGTAAAGCAGAAGGCATGGCTAGGAGTTACAGGAGAACAGTAATGAGTGTGGTCCATGCTCCTGAATAGTGAGCCAGAAGAAGCTTAATTGCTTATCAAGGGGAAGAACAATGACTGATGTGAGCACATTCAATATATCCTGATGGGGGCCTTATCCAAAATCCTCTCTTTTTTGCCTTCCCAAGCCCTTTTCTGCACTCCGTTCCTCATAACTTGTTGCTGCATCCATCCCTTCCTGGGCAGACACTTCCCCATCTGATCATCCACCCCTGACACTCATCCTCACCTTACTTTAATGTCACACCTCTCCATCGCAAGTGTTTTCCATCCATCCTCTCAGCACATTCCATTCCTCACGCCCATAGATCTCCTTTCCTCCTAGCAAGGGGAAGAGGGGACAGAGCACTGAGAAGAGGCGGAGAAGCCAGGGAGAGGCACAGAACTAGATGTGACTGTCTGAGTGCTGAGAGCTGGAGGAGGGGGAGAGGGCTGCAGAGATAGGCGGAGTCTCTGCTTGCCCAGCCAGTGGAGATGGAGGGATGATACCAGTTACCCAGCGACTGAGCTCAATATCACACAGTCAAGCAAGGCTCACTCACATCGTCAGCAGCCCCTGAAATGTGACAATGTGCACAGTGAGGACTTAGCACCCTCTCGCCGTGACAATTCGAATTGATGGGCGGGATTTTCCAGCCACGCACGCCCCAAGACTGGAACTTGATGCCTGAGGTCAACGGACCTTTGCAAGGTCCCGTCCCGCCCGCTAGGATTCCCGTGGCAGGCGGGACGGGAAAGCTCCACCCTGTGTCTTTCATCTCCGTCAGGCCCACTAAGCTTCTGCCAGGAGGTGGTCAGGAGGAGGATGAAGATTCCGCAGAGAGATGGGTCAATCACTCTGAGGATGCACCATCACGGAGCTCGTGTGCGCCCTCTGCTGTGTGCTGCAGATCACGTTCCACTTAAAGATGGGCGTTGGCAAGTTACTGCTGATTTTTCTCATGGACCAACTCTTGAAGTCCCTTTAACCACCCAGCCATTGCCATTACTACTCGCTTTCGAAAAGTAAAATTTCCCCATGTGATCCCTTGTTCTAGGTTCTCCAGCAGGGAGGAAAAGCCTTTCAGTGTCGACCCTTTAGAACCCTCTAAAAAAATGTATTTTTAAAATTCATTCATGGGATATGGGTATCACTGGCTGGCCAACATTTATTGCCCATCCCTCGTTGCCCTTGGAGGGCAGTTGAGAGTCAACCACATTGCTGTGGCTCCAGAGTCATGTAGGCCAGACCAGGTAAGGACGGCAGATTTCCTTCCCTAAAGGACATTAGTGAACCAGATGGGTTTTTCCGACAATCGACAATGGTTCATGGTCATCAGTAGGTTCTTAATTCCAGATATTTTTTATTGAATTCCAATTCCACCATCTGCCGTGGCAGGATTCGAACACCAGAACATTAGCTGAGTTTTTGGATTAATGTTCTAGCAATAATACCACTAGGTCATCACCTCCCCACATGGTCTACAAGATCATCGTCTAAACCCTGGAGAATACAGGCCTAATCTACTCAATCTCTCCTTATAGGACAGCGTCCTCAACCCAGGAACCAAGGATGTGAAACTTTGTCGCTCCTCCTGTACATCCTTCTTTAGGCCCAAAGACAAAAGCTGTGGACATAACCTAGATGTGGCAAATGAGAAATTGCAGCAAGACTTCCTTATTCTAAAAACCAATTGGCTTGTAACAAAGGTTAACATACCATTCATCTTCCAACTTGCTTTGTACCAACGAAAATATGTATTTGTCTCTTCACTCTGGTTTATCACTCTCTTTATCTCTGTCTGTACATCTCTATCTCTATCGCTCTTCAGTTCTCGTTATCTCTATTGATCTCTTTATCTTGAGGTGTAATTTTATCTAAGTTAAAGTTTATTTAAGCGTCACAAGTAGGCTTCACTGCAATGAAGTTACTGTGAAACTCCCCTAGTCTCCACACTCTGGCATTTGTTCGGGTACACTGAGGGAGAATTTAGCACAGCCAATGCGCCTGACCAATGCGTCTTTTGGACTGTGAAAGGAAACCGGAGCACCCGGAGGAAACCTACGCAGACACGGGGAGAGTATGCAGACTCCACACAGACAGTGACCCAAGCCGGGAATTGAACCAAGGTCCCTGGCGCTGTGAGGCAGCAGTGCTTGCCACCGTGCCACCCCAAGTTGTTGGGTGGGAAATCAGGTGGAGTTTACGTCTATCCCAATGAGGGCAATTTCATCCTATCCCGCCAATCGACAAGCTGACAGGCTTGAGCGTGGTGTTGGTTTTAAGTCGAGCTGACTTCACTCTCCATTGAGGTCAGTGGGAAATATTGGCCAGGGCATAAAGTCAACGTTGCTCCTGACCCCGTAGTTTCCCTTTGTACAGTTAAAAATGGTAGCGTCTGTGATTCCTGCAGGACCCTCCAATCCCTCTCGAATACTTACACATACTAGTGCCTCACCTCTTTAAAAATGAGTCTGCCTTTGAAATCTTCCAGTGACTAGAACCATCATCTGCAGTCTCAAAGTCTGAGTTGACCTGTCCTCTGCTGCATTTAATATCTTAACGTACAATTCGAATGGTGAACTGGAGAACTATAATTTCCTGTAATCATATTTTAAAATTTCCATATCCATACTTTCCAGCTCATTTGATTTTAATATTCCACATGTTCTGTAAGTCATGAGGTAAATTTCACCAACTGCTAATATTTTCCACTACTCCTCATGAGCCATCATACTAATCTTCAATTCCTTTTCCAGTGTAACCAGCAACCACTGCGTCTGTCTGAAATGTAATAATTGTAATGATGAGAACCCTAAACTGGTTTTAAAAGCTCGAGACAGATCAACAGGAAGCAGATTTGACGATGCAATTTCTCAAAGCAAAATATCGAAATTCCAGTCTTCAACTATTTGTTCCAGATTAACAGGATTAAAGCGGGGATATTTGATTTCAGATGCTTGATCTTTATGCCTACAGGGTTGTTTTTGTATTTCTTTACCCTGAAAGTTCACATTAGTTCTTCGCAAGGCTTTTTTAAAATTTATTCGTGGGATATGGGTGTCGCTGGCTAGGCCAACATTTATTGCCCATCCCTAGTTGCCCCTTGAGAAGGTGGTGGTGAGCTGCCTTCTTGAATCGCTGCAGTCCATGTGCTGTGGGTTGACCCACAATGCTGTTAGGGAGGAAATTCCAGGATTTTGACCCAGTGATGATGAAGGAAGGGCGATATAAGACATAGGAGCAGAATTAGGACACTCGGCCCATTGAGTCTGCTCCGCCATTCAATCATGGCTGATATTTTTCTCACCCCCATTCTCCTGCCTTTTCCTCATTACCCCGACCCCCTTATTAATCAAGAACCTATCTATCTCTGTCTTAAAGACACTCAATGACCCGGCCTCCACAGCCTTCTGCGGCAAAGAGTTCCACAGATTCACCACCCTCTGGCTGAAGAAATTCCTCCTCATCTCTGTTTTAAAGGATCGTCCCTTTAGCCTGAGGTTTGCCCTCTGGTTCTAGTTTTTCCTACTGGTGGAAAGTATATTTCCAAGTCAGGACGGTGAGTGGCTTGGAGGGGAAGTTGCATGTAGTGGTGTCTCATTTCATGCTTGGGAGGGCTGTGATCCTATCATGAAACTGTGTAACTCAAGCTAACCTACCACAGTGTCACAGTGGTTAGCACTGCTGCCTCACAGCGCCAGAGACCCAGGTTCGATTCTTGGCTTGGGTCACTGGTTGAGCAGAGTTTGCACGTTCTCCCCGTGTCTGCGTGGGTTTCCTCCGGGTGCTCCGGTTTCCTCTCTCAGTCCGAAAGGCGTGCTGGTTAGGTGCATTGGCCATGCTAAATTCTCCCTCAGTGTACCCAAACAGGTGCCAGAGTGTGGTGACATGGGGATTTTCACAGTAACTTCTTGCAGTGTTAATGTAAGCCTACTTGTGACACTGATAAATAAAGTTAGCATTCAGAAAAGAGTGCTGATATATAGATTTTTTTAAAATTCAGAAGAGAAGTACTTCTGTTTGGTTGTGTCACGGACTAATATCTATATTCCACCACCATTTATGAATGTGATGATGATCAGATAATCTGTTTATTGACACTGCTTGAGGGATAGATATTGGCCAGGAAACTGGGGAGAACTCCCCTGCTCTTATTCAATATGATGCCACGCGGTCTTTTACACCCACCTGAACAGACACACGGGACCTCGGTTTAATGTCGCATTCAAAAGATGGCACCGCCAACAGTACAACATTCCCTCAGCACTGCACTGGAGTGTCAACCTTGATTATTATTATGCTTTCTGGTCCTGGGAGTGGCACTGAGCCACTGCTGATGCAAATACCAGTGGACCGTCCATGGATTAGCTGAAGGAAGTTTCTTTAGCTGCTTATATGGGAAACAGGAACCGGAGTAGGTCATATGAACCCTCAATCTTACTCCATCATTCGTGGAGGTCTATGTGATGTCCACTATCCTGGCCTATCTGTAAATAACTTGGTGTCCAAAAATCTAATCGATTTCACTTTTAAATATGCTTAGTGACTGAGCATCCATGTTTCATTGAATCATAGATTCCCTACACTGCAGAAGGAGGCCATTCAGCCCATCGAGCCTCCACCAGCATCAATCCCGCCTAGTCCATATCCCTGTAACCTCACGTATTTACCCTGTTAATCCCCCTGACACTAAGAGGCAATTCAGCATCGCCAATCCACCTCACCCGCACATCTTTAGAGTGTGGAAGGAAACCGGAGCACCTGGAGGAAACCCACGCCGACACGGGGAGAATGTACAAACTCCACACAGACATGGTTCTGAGATGGAGAATTATACCTGTTGGCCTTGTGGGGATAGATGATCAACGTGAGCAAAAATGAATCTTAACGAGCTTTCTTTTCTAATGTGACAGATGCACTGACAGACCCATACTCGATACCTTAACTTACTTTCCCCTATCTATCTCTTCACATGGTTTATCACTATCTACACCTCTCTATGTCTCAGTATCTCTATCCCTCTTTTAACCTATCTCCAATTCTCATTATCTCTATTGATCCCTCTATCTGTGGGGATCATTTTGATTTGGCCAGTGGGAGACCAGCAGGATCAGGTGGAATTTGCGTCTCTTCCAATGAGGACAAGTTCACTCTATCCCACCAAACGACAAGCTGACAGATTTGTGCGTGGTGTTGGTTTTAGGCCGATCTGATTTAACTCTCCAATGAAGTCCACGAGAGATATTGGTCAGGGTGTAAGATCAGCATCGTAGCTGACCCTGCAGTTTTCCACCTGGTATGTTTGGCTAAAATTGCCCTTTTTGTGCTTTCCTCTTTCTATCGGTGTGCAGGTGTAATAAAATGGGCAAGTGGGATGTTGGCATTTATTGCAAAAGGACTGGAGTATAAAAGTAGAGAAGTGTTGTTGCGATTGTATAGGGTGTTGGTGAGACCACATCTGGCGTATTGTGTCCAGTTATGGTCTCCTTATTTGAGAAAGGATGTTGCGGCATTGGAGGCAGTTCAGAGGAGATTCACCAGATTAATTCCGGGGATGAAAGGGTTGACGTATGAGGAGAGATTAAACAGTTCAGGTTTGCACTCGCTGGAGTTTGGAAGGATGAGAGGGGATCTGATCAAGGTATATAACATTTTATAAGGGATTGATAGAGTAGATGTAGATCAAATGTTTCCTCTTCTGGGGAAATCTAGAACAAGAGGTCACAGGTATAGGTTGAGAGGCGGTAGATTTAAAAATGAGTTGAGAAGGAACTACTTCCCGCAGAGGGTGCTGAATTTGTGGAATTCGCTGCCCCATAGCGCGGGTGGAGTCAGAATCATAAAATCCCTACAGGGCAGAAGGAGGCCATTCGGCCCATCGAGTCTGCACCGACCGCAATCCCAATCAGGCCCTGTCCCCATAGCCCCGTGCCTTTACCCTAGCTAATCCCCCTGACACTAAGGGGCAACTTATCATGGCCAATCTTTTGAATGGTTTCAAAAAGGAGGTAGATATATTTCTAATTAAAGAAACAGGGTAAAGGGATATGGGGGACAGGTGGGGAGGTGGATTTGAGACCAGGGAAAGATCAGCCATGACCTGATTGAATATCGGAGCAGGCTTGAAGGGCTGAATTTGCCTAATTCTGCTCCTAATTCCGATGTTCCGATGTCTCCCCCACTATAAGAATGATACATCTTGTGTGTCGGTCCCATGACAGAAATAAAACTACTTTTGAGTATGACATTCCTAAAAGAAAGTGGAAGGTCATGAAATAAAAGACTTTCCAGGAACAGTAAATGCTCCAGCCATTATATCTGCTGGCTCCCAATTCAACTCCTGTAGTTGGCTTCACTGCAGATGGACATTGTAATTTTAAAGAGCCACACACTTCCTCTTTAGCAGGAGAATAATGCAGTGTGTTTTACACGGTATAATGTTCCTGTCTTTGCGCATCAACTGACTTACTGTGAAATTGGTCTTATAAAATATTTACACTGGATATTCTCAACTGTAACAGATTAAAACTCCAGTAGGTTATCAGTTACCGCTTGAATATTTTTAAACCAGCGTTTGGATTTAGACGATGTATTTCTGGCAGGTTTTTAAAATATTTATTTGTGGGACATGGGCGTCACTGGCTGGCCAGCATTTATTGCCCATCCCTAGTCGCACTTGAACTGAGTGTCTCGCTAGGCCATTTCAGAGAGCAGTTGAGAGTCAACCACATTGCTGTGGCTCTGGAGTCACATGTAGGCCAGACCACGTAAGGATGGCAGATTTCCTTCCCTAAAGGACATCAGTGAACCAGATGGGTTTTTCCGACAATCAACAATGGTTTCATGGTCATCAGTAGATTCTTAATTCCAGATATTTTTTGTTGAATGTAAATTCCACCATCTGCCGTGGCGGGATTCGAACCCAGGTCCCTCAGAACATTAGCTGAGTTTCTGGATTAATCGTCTCGTGATAATACCACTTGGCCATCACCTCCCCTTACTATTAGTTTTGAAATGTGAGTTTAGACAGAATTATCCCGTAGAGTTTAGGACCCTCGATTTCAAGACCACACGGGGATTCTGAGCCTGGGCTTTGCGGACGGAGTGAGTTTCACGGAGGTAGTTTCCTAATTGGCTGCTCAGAGCTCGCTGTCCTAATAAGGATGGGGGCAGGCTCTCGATGCTGCTGGCCCAATCATAGTCTGGCGGCTCTGAAGCCTCAGTACTCCCACCAGGTGATGTGAGTGATACTGAGGCAAGTTGGCGACCTCAGGGGTGCCACTACACAGAGGCACCCTCAGAGGTGTAGATTTAAAAGAAAAGGGCAGTGCCCTTCCTCAGCCCTTTGGTGGAATTGTTTGGGGGCCACCAGTGTGGCTTCCCTGCCCAAAGCCCTATCATTGGGCCATGAAGCCACTAGCTTTTCTCCCTGGAAAGACGGAGGCTGAGGAGCGACCTGATAGAAGTTTATAAAATTATGAGGGGTATGGATAAGGTGAACAGTTGGAAGCTTTTTCCCAGAGCAGAAATGACAATTACAAGGGGGCACAAGTTCAAGGTAAAGGGGGAAAGAATCAATGGAGATGTACGGGGGAAGTTCTTTTACACAGAGGGTGGTGGGGTCTGGAATGCACTGCCAAGTGAGGTGGTTGAGGCAGACACGTTAGTGACATTTAAGACTTATCTGTTTGGACACATGAACAGATGGAGAATAGAGGGATACAGGCAGTTGGTCTGGATAGGATAATGTGTTCGGCGCAGGCTTAGAGGGCTGAAGGGCCCGTTCCTGTGCTGTACTGTTCTCTCTTCAGGGAAGCTGTCACTGTTCAGCTGGTGGCCTCAGCCTGAGGCAGAGGGATCACTCTGCTGGCAGGAAAGCGTCTCGAATTGGAGGTTGAACTATGTTGATTGGCTTCTCACTTCCATGGAGTGGGCAACTGATTGGCTTCCCAGCCTGCCCCAGGAGAGCGGGCTGTCCCAACATGGGTCCCCCCCCCCCCCCCTCCGCCACCCCCCACCCAACTCCATTGACCATGGGGCTGAGAAATGTTTGCCAAGTCTGTGCCTCTCTACTTCTGGCCCCTCTGCCTATTCAATAGTTCAGTGGCACTTTCCAGAAACTCTTCAGTTATTGACCCAGATGTTGTGGTCAGTGCTAAACAAATTGTGCCAGCTATTCATTACCCTCCACTCGCGTGCAGACTTTATGTGGACATTGTCAATAGTTAAAGGGGCAAAATGGAATGCCGCTCCCCAAGGGGGATCTGGGACCTCTCTGAACAGGGCAAGTATCTCCTTGAACAATCCTTACTGAGACCCGCAGAGTCTAAACCAGGAAGTGTAGTTTCTAGCATTTCATTCAAAGCCAGATCAGTGCCAAATGAAATAAAGAGAAGGGAAGCAAATGGGATGAAGAGAGAGAAAGAGACAGAAGGAAAAAATTAACAACAAATATATAATCCAGCAATAATTACACGGCCTATATGTGACTCCAGCTCCACTGCAATGTGGTTGACTCTTAATTGCCCTCTGAAATGGCTGAGCAAGCCACTGAGTGCAAGGACAATTTGGAATGGGCAGCAAATGTTGGCCTTATCAGCGACGCCCACATCCCGTGAAGGAATAAAGAAAAAATAAATAAAATCTGAAGGAATGTGGCTTTGGTAAAAATTTACTTACACTTGAATGGACAGGCCCCAGCATATTCCATTGTGTTTATTGGGCATCTAGTGGCAGCTTCGTGTGGAGGAGGGTGACTCAGAGGGCAACTATCCATGTTTAATCATGTATGTGTGGTTGGCAGAAGTCGAGGCCCGATTTGCTCCTTAGTAACGCTCAGCATTATTCTTACCACAAAACCCAGGGCATTGTATTTTTTTGAGAGAATCATTGGATGCCAGGAGCAACTTTTGCTTTTCCTGATTTGTTTCAGGAATTAAGACAACACCCTAATACAGGGACAATATGACGCATGGCAAAAGTAAAGAAAAACCAAGATAGGCCAGTGTACAAATCACTATATTGAAAAAATATGATTTCTGGGAAAATAGTGTCAAGTTTAGCAAATGGTGTCACACCAAAATACAAGTACGGCTTGAAGATCAGAAGACGTAGGTGCAGAAGCAGGCCATTCGGCCCATTGAGTCTGCTCCACCATTTGATTTGATTTGATTTATTATTGTCACATGGATTAACATACAGTGAAAAGTATTGTTTCTTGCGTGCTATACAAAGCATACCGTTCATAGAGAAGGAAATGAGAGTGCAGAATGTAGTGTTACAGTCATAGCGAGGGTGTAGAGAAAGATCAACTTAATGCAAGGTAAGTCCATTCAAAAGTCTGACAGCAGCAGGGAAGAAGCTGTTCTTGAGTCGGTTGGTACGTGACCTCAGACTTTTGTATCTTTTTACCGAAGGAAGAAGGTGGAAGAGAGAATGTCCGGGGTGCGTGGGGTCCTTGATTATGCTGGCTGCTTTGCTGAGGCAGTGGGAAGACAGAGTCAATGGATGGATTCAGTGATGATCATGACTGATCTGATGTAATCATCCTCGACTCCACTTTCCTGCTTTATCCCCATAACCCTTGATTCCTTGCTGATTAAAAATCTCTCTATCTCAGCCTTGAACATACTTAACAACCCAGCCTCTACAGCCCTCTGCGATAAAAATGCCACAGATTCGTTACCCTGTGAGAGAAGAAATTCCTCCTCATCGCGTTCTTAAATGGGCGGCCCCTTACTCTGAGATTATGCCCTCTGGTCCGAGACTCTCCCACAAGGAGAACCAATCTCTCAGCACCAAGTTTAGAACAGAGACTTGCTTTTATGTAGTGTTTTCCACTTCCACTGGATATCTCAAAGCGTTTGACAGCCATTGAGTTTTAAGTTTGTTTTTTAGTGTCACAAGTAGGCTTGCATTTTGATTTGATTTATTATTGTCACATGTATTAGTATACAGTGAAATATATTGTTTCTTGCGCACTATAAAGACACAGCATACCGTTCATAGAGAAGGAGAGGAGAGGGTGCAGAATGTAGTGTTAAAGTCATAGCTAGGGTGTTCAGAAAGATCAACTTAATATTAGGTAGGTTCATTAACTCTACAATGAAGTTACTGTGAAAATTCCCTAGTCGCCACACTCCGGCGCCTGTTCGGGTCCACTGAGGGAGAATTTAGCATGGCCAATTCACCTAACCAGCACATCTCTCGGACTGTGGGAGGAAACCGAGCACCCGGAGGAAACCCACGCAGGCACGGGGAGAATGTGTAGACTCCACACAGACAGTGACCCAAGCCGGGAATCGAACTCGGGTCCCTGACGCTGCGAGGCAGCAGCGCTAACCACTGTGCCACCATGTCGCCTGATTTAAGTGGCCTCTTTTCAGGGCGTACACCGGGAGAGTCATGTGACCCAATCGTCCAATGGGGAACGAGTGCAGGGATCTTGATGCAGACGTGTTCGTTATATACTAACAGGTGGTCACCAATTACTTCCGATTACTACATTGGCGACAAGATAAATCAGAGCGACTCTGTTTACAGTGAGGAATTCGTAGAGAACATTGTTGCAAAACTGCAGAGTGAATCAGATTGATCCAACTCTGAAAAAGAGGGAGTGGGCATGCCTCTCTTTGGGAACCTAGAAACCTTCGACATGACCACTGACAACTGGGTACAGGGGGTGGAAAAGTTAGAATATTTTTTGAGGGCTAATGGAATAGAGGGAGAGGGTAATTCGATCTGAAGTTTAATGTCCCCTTATGCTTGTGACAGAAAAACATTTGCAGAGCTCGTTGAGCTAGCAAAGCGGCGTTACCACCCTAAAGCCTCGGTAACACTCCAAAGATACAAGTTTGACCAGATGGGCAGGGCCCCAGGGGAGAACATTACAGCCTTCATGGCAAGGCTAATACAGATTTCAGAGCATTGTGACTTCGGGTCAGCTTTGAATGGCATGTTCAGAGATCGATTGGTTTGCGGTGTAAGAAATACAGCTATACAAAGGAAACTGGTGGCTGAGTCAGAGTTGAATTTTAAGAAGGCATGGCAATGGCGACAGTGATGAAGAGTGCCAGAAGGGGTGCCTCGGAGTTACAAAGCAAGCAAGCCATCGAGGTTCATCAATTAGGACAGGACGAGTCGTAATGGCACCAGAAGCAAGGACGTGGGATCAAGTTGAAGCAATGAGATGAATGCGGAAACAGGAAGAATCACTAAATACTAAAGATTTAATCAGCCTAGGAGTAACACAGAGTGTTGGGGGAGCCACTCCCCAGAAGAGTGTAGATTTAGGGGAGCAGAGCGCTTCGGCTGAAGATGAAGCAGGGCTAGTCCAGTTCACAGTAAGGAGACTAACAACACCAGGTTAAAGTCCAACAGGTTTATTTGGTAGCAAACGCCACTAGCTTTTGGAGCGCTGCTCCTTCGTCAGGTGAGTGGGAGATCTGCTCATAAACAGCAAACAGGGCATATAAAGACACAAACTCAATTTACAGAATAATGAATAATGATTGGAATGCAAGCCTTTACAGCTAATCAAGTCTTAAAGGTATAGACAATGTGAGTGGAGAGAGCATTAGCACAGGTTAAAGAGATGCGTATTGTCTCCAGACAGGACAGCCAGTGAGACTTTGCAAGTCCAGGCAAGTTGTGGGAGTTACAAATAGTGTGACATGAACCTGAGATCCCGGTTGAGGCCGTCCTCATGTGTGCGGAACCTGGCTATCAGTCTCTGCTCAGCGACTCTGCGCTGTCGTGTGTTGTGAAGGCCGTCTTGGAGAATGCTTACCCGAATATCAGAGGCCGAATGCCCGTGACCACATCATGATAGTCCAGTTCAAGCAGAGTAAATAATCCAGTGCATAGTATGGAGGATTTTACAGAGGGAGAACAAAATGTTATGTCAGTAAACATTGCGGAAGTGGGCAAGGTAACCCCCACCACAATAATGTTGATAGTGAACGGCCGGCCTTTGAAGATGGAGGTAGAGGCAAAGGCATCACCTACTGTAGAAGTTGATGAGCACTGCAGCAAGTCTAGCTACGTATACCGAAGAAGCCACAAAGATAGCAGGAACAACTACAACTACCTGTGAGTTACAGACAGCAGTCAGTATAGCTACTGCTGATGGTGGCACCAAGTCAGAGGGCTGGGTTTAATGGGGCGCGATTGTATCCAGGAGGTAAAGTTGAACTAGCTGGAGATCTTTCAGATAAAAGAAGGGAGTCTGCACGAGGTCATTAGGAATTACAAGAAGTATTCCAAGAGAAACTTGGAAAGATTAAAGGATTGCAAGCTCAGACCCATGTGGATCCAGAAGCCACACCAAGATTTTTTAGACACTAGTAGAGATGGAGCTAAAAAGTCTGGAAGGCTGGGGCATCATCAGGCCCATACAATTTGCAGAGTGGGCAGCACCCCTTGTGCTGGTAGTTAAACCAGACAAGACCATTTGTATCTTCGGGGACTACAAGCTGACGGAAAATTGGGCTGTGAAAGTGGATAGGTACCCCACTCCCAAAGTAGAGGATCTGTATGCCAAGCTGGCTGGGGGTCTGACATATACCAACTTGGACATGAGCCTCACTTACCAACAGTTAGAATTGGACGACACAGCAAGAGAATATCTCACCATAAATACTCAGAAGATCTCATCCATTGACTCTGTCTACACTTCCCACTGCATAGGCAAAATAGCCAGCATAATTAAGGACCCCACGCACGCCGGACATTCTCTCTTCCGTCAGGAAAAAGATACAAAAGCCTGAGGACACGTACCAACCGACTCAAGAACAGCTTCTTCCCTGCTGCTGTCAGACATTTGAATGGACTTACCTTGCATGAAGTTGATCTTTCTCTACACCCTAGAATGACTGTTACACTACATTCTGCACTCGTTTCCTTCTCTATGAACAGTATGCTTTGTCTTTATAGTGTGCACGAAACAATACTTTTCATTGTATGTTGATATATGTGACAATAATAAATCAAATCTGAAGAGGTTAGAGTCATAGAGTTTTACAGCATGGAAACAGGCCCTTCGGCCCAACTTGTCCATGCCGCCCTTTTTTTTTCCAAGCTATACTTTTATTCAATTTCTCTTCTGGAACATACTTTACAATGAGAAAAAACATTTGATATCAATTACATAAAAACAAGTTTGTTCGGACTCTTGCACAGAATATTCTCCCTAACTCAATCTCTCAAATGAGACGGGGTTGAGCTGCGTGTAACCTGGTGATTTTTTTCCTCTGAGGAATTCTCAAACATATTTGTAGAACAAGAGGCCACTTTCAGAGTTCCAAGTCAAATCAAGCTCTGTCATTCCAGACCCGCTCAGTACAATGGGCACTTGCCGAGTGTATTTAATGTGCCGTGACTGAATAAGTCCTACGGTAAGTTTGCTGGAAGTCTCAGCAACCCCCTCAGTTCAATTGCTGGAAGATAACTAGAGATGATGTGAAAGGCCCATCACAAATCGAATGGCAGAGATGAGCTAAAGAGCAGTGAAAGACAGCGTGTGGATCACAGTGTCATGCAGACAGCAGCAATGTTCTGCCAAATCTCTCATGGAGAGAGAATGGAGGAATCTGATATGCAGGAATGATACCAATGTACACATCTACCATTCAAGGTTCTATCGGCTTGTACCATCTTCCAGCAAACTATGGAAAGTTTGCAGAGTTTGCCCAGAGTTGTTGTTTACTTTGGTGAAATTCGAATCTCGCTGAGGGGGAAACATTTGGCAAATTTGGATGAAGTTTTGAGGAGACTACAGGAGGCAGGAGGGTGCCTAAAAAGAGAACAGTGCGCCGTCCAAGCAAATGAAGTGACTTATCTTGGTTATCGGGTGGATGCACAGAGGTTACACCCAATGGAGGTGGAACTTGTTTCATAAGGACTCTTCGCAGGAATCTGTGTCTCAGGCTCATTGGGCTTTGGCCTGCCATTGGCTGATCAGCCTCTTCATCCCTTGGACACCACTTGCTGGCACATTTGGATCAGGCAGTAGCACTGGCTCTTGACACAGCTCCCGCGCCCTCAAATGACCTCTGTGTCTCTTCACTAACTTGCACCTCACAGGACAGTGGACCTGCCCTGGCCACCACGAACCCTGAGACCCGATTTGGTCTGCTGCTAAAGTTCTTGACAAAACCAGACCATTTATTTCAAACGCCCACTCAAATTTCCACAAATCGTGGTTCCTTCTCTGACAACTCTGCCTCGTCTCCATCCTCCCCGCCAAATTCAGAACAACTAGGCTCATCCTGGTCCTTAAGCATCGACCCACTAGCAGCTCAGCTGGAGCTATTCCAGTGCTTAAGTCGGGCAGCATGGTTGGTGCAGGCTTGGAGGGCCTGTGCTAGTAGGCAGAGTGGCTTTCCAGGCTGGCAGAAAACATTTCACTTGAGTTTCTAATGAAACAAGTATTCGCTTCTTCATACTGGGCTTGAACATTTGCACTACAAAGACCTGATCCCAGAACTAGAAGTGTTAAAATTGTGAAAGTACTCCATGTATTTATCTGCTTGCAAATAAAGTGTCATAGTGCACAATATACTAACTGGTGGTCTCCAATGCTTCCAATTACTACAACACCGCTTAAGAATTCTATCTGTTTGACTGAGATCATCTCTCATTCTTCTAAACTCTTGAGAATATGGACTGAGTCTATTCATTCTGTCCTCATGCAGCCCTATTTCCAGGAAGCAGTCTGGAAAATCTTTGATTAAGGGAGACATTTATTGGAAAAATAATTTTTTTCATGGATGAAACAATTCTATGATTATTTTGATAAATACCATCAAGTTTCTTGTGTGCCACAAATAGGGCGTGTAGAATCGACTGTTTCTGAGCAGCTATGCAACCGATGCCCTTGTGAACACTGGAGAAACCTTGTGATTGAAATTATTATTAATATAGCTGTTGTTGAGGGAGCTGTCATATTTGGCAGTGGTTTTGATTCTGTTGGCGGCCAGAGATTGAAGTCAAAATGGACCTTGTGAAAAAATTCGAAGTATATTCCCATTTTAAAAAATCTTGTTAATCATCCAGTTTTTTTGAATCAGTAATTGGATTGATTTTGGCAAAACAGAATAATGCATCGCTATTGCCACATGGGGAGGTGATGGCTTAGTTGTATTGTCACTGGACTATTAATTTAGAAACTCAGCTAATGTTCTGGGGACCCAGCTTCGAATCCCACCACTGCAGATAGTGGAATTTGAATTCAATAAAAAATATCTGGAATTCAGAATCTACTGATAACCATGAAACCATTATCGATTGTCGGAAAAACCGATCTAGTTTACTAATGTCCTTTAGGGAAGGAAATCTGCCACCCTTACCTGGTCTGGTCTACATGTGACTCCAGAGCCACAGCAATGTGGTTGACTTGAAACTGCCTTCCAAGGGCAACTAGGGATGGGCAATAAATGATGGCCAGCCAACGATGCCCATGTCCCATGAATGAATAAAAAAAAAAGCCTACTCATAACAAATGTTTCTTCATATCTTCTGGTATACTATTACTTAAGATATTCAGTTACAACCCAAATAGTGCAATGAGAAATTCCTTTAACTCAGGCAAACAGTGGTTGTGTTCAGAAATACCAAGTCACAGTTGATGTCTTTGGGAATAACGATTCTGTCATTAGCTTTCTTGTATTTGGTGACTTGACATCTCAAAGCCACCCTCATTTGAGGTTTGTGGAATAATCAGGTGTCAAAATTACTCTCAGCCAAATTGAATAGTTTTGTTTTCATGGCTTCATAAAGGCAAAAAAGGTAAATCAGGTATTTTCCATGCTTCACACTTCAAGACTTTCAATAAAGGAAGTCAATAAACTTTCAATGAAACTTTGGGTAGAATCTTGTTCTATCCCCCATGACAGGTTTGGTGATGATGGGGTAGTGGGGGGGGGGATCATTTCATTCAGTGGTAGGGTGGAACATGCCACCTTTTTGTCGCCATCCTCATTATGTCCATGGTTAGTAGACCCTTGAACGGCCTTCCTTCCCCACTGCCTATTGAGGTCCATAAGTAAGCAAGTAATGCCCACTTAAGAGCTTCATCATGCCTACGCTGGTATTAACTCAACGGCAGGAGGGGACATGCCACTATGTGTCAACCTTAATGTGGTCAACAAAGCTATCATTCCAGACAAGTATCCAGAACTGTCAGCCTTGTTTCGTTACTCTGCAGTCTTCACAGGCTCTCTTCAGATACAGAAACGTTGATATCTTACAGCTTTTGTCTCCAATGCCGCAGAATACCCTGCGGCCTATGTTCAGCACTTAGTGCATTCCAGAAGATTGTATCTTTAGTTTTGTCAAGGGGAATTGGACTTGTACTTTCACAGCACATCGTTAGAAGCAAACAACCAATTGTTCATCGTCACACCCTTTGTCAGAAACAAAATGTAAGCAGTCTACTGAAGAGGGGGAAGTACTAGCCTGCGTCGATGTGAGTGAACATTGGCACTTGTATCTCTGTGGCAGACAGTTCACTCACTGCACCCTTAACCAATAACTGAATACATTGTCAGCCACATCAGGATCTGTTCATTGGCTTCTCCGCATCTACTCATGGTCTTCATTGGTGTCATTTTTGAGGTTGATTATCTTACAGGTTGACGCAGCAGGGAGCTGGCCTGCTGAGCAGTGTGCCAATCGCAGATAGTGTCAGTGATAATGAAGCAACTTGAGACGATGAAGACTAGACGGTTATATTGATTTTACATGCAGCTGCGAATCTCATTACAAAGAATCATGGATGGAGTATACAGCACGGAAGGAGGCCATTTGGCCCATTGTGTCTATGCCAGCTCTGTGCTAGAGCAACTCAGGTAGCTCCACTCTCCAACTTTTTCAATGTGGCTCAACAACTCCAGATCATCAATTTCCTTTTGAAATCCATGATTGAATCTGTCTCCAGCACACTCTGAGACAGTGCATTCCAGATCCTAACCACTCGCTGTGTGAATCTGTCTCCACCACACTCTCAGACAGTGCATTCCAGATCCTAACCACTCGCTGTGTGAATCTGTCTCCACCACACTCTCAGACAGTGCATTCCAGATCCTAACCACTCGCTGTGTGAATCTGTCTCCACCCACACTCTCAGACAGTGCATTCCAGATCCTAACCACTCGCTGTGTGAATCTGTCTCCACCACACTCTCAGTGCATACCAGATCCTAACCACTCGCTGTGTGAATCTGTCTCCACCACACTCTCAGTGCATTCCAGATCCTAACCACTCGCTGTGTGAATCTGTCTCCACCACACTCTCAGACAGTGCATTCCAGATCCTAACCACTCGCTGTGTGAATCTGTCTCCACCACACTCTCAGACAGTGCATTCCAGATCCTAACCACTCGCTGTGTGAACAAAACGTTCGACATGTTGCCTTTGGTTCTTTTGCCTTTCAGTTTATATCAGTGTTCCCTGGTTCTTGGACTCTCCTGGCAATGGGAACAGTTTCTCTCTGTCTATTCTGCGCACACCCCATCTGATTATGTTTCTCCTGCTGTACAGTCTCATGCTTGCGTACTTCAACGCAATGCTGCAAACAGTGATAAAGCCCATCTGTACTGGGCACGACTCTTGTGGTGTACAGCAAGGTATCTAAAACATGACCTATGCCACCTCCCACCGTGAGAGGAATTGGAGGTAGAATTGCTGACAGACAGCGTACTGCAGTACCTAAATACCAAGTGGCCTCGTGAAATAGGGGAATAAATGAACCCATACTATAGAATATGGAATGAACTCTCATTGATGGTGGCTCTATTGCACATGGAATTCAAGCACCCTTCCCTTTCCTTCTCCCAAATGTATCCTATGGGCAGGATTTTCCAGCCACGCTTGCCCCAAGACTGGAAAATCCCACCCGAGGTTAACGGACCTTTCCATGGTCTGCTCCCACCTGCTACGATTCCCATGGTGGGTGGAATGGGGAAGTTCCATCCTATGAAGGATATGTTTTGTCTGAATAGCGCACAAGAGACAATACTTTTCACTGTATCCCAATAATAAAATTAATCAAAGAAAGCGTCACAGCAACATGTATTGCATCTTGGTGGTGAAGGACATCCAGATGTTGTTAGGGTGAAACAGCAGTCCTGTGAAGCTGCCTAGTGCCTGGCAATAGTTCACTGAATAGAAGAGTTCATTAGCAACTGCGTGGCTTGTACGCTCAGTGAAAAACCTGTTAAGCCATGTCCCATGTCCCATGTCCCTCCACAGCCAGCCCCCTGGCCAACAGAACCATGTTAACAACTCCAAGTTAATATTTTTGGAGAAGGTGAGCATCCCCGAGGAATCAGTGCCTTCAGCTTGTTGTTGATGGACTGTGTGACAAATGGCTGGAAGACGCTACAACAGCATCCATAACTTTGGCCATTGACCTTCCAGACAAATCCTTTAGGAAATGGGGTTTGCTGGAGACTGTCAGTACAGGCAGTGGAACGCAATTTGTTTCTGTGAGTTCCTCACAGATCACGGAATTCATCACCATCAGACACTGTGTACAACCTACAATCACATGGTGGCACTGAACGCTTCAACGGCCGATAATGGACAGTATGAGAACTTGTATATCAAGGGGGAAAAATATGTGAACAATAGATTCACTTCCAGATATTGATCCACCTCATTCTCTCTGACTGGAAAGATCCCAGTCGTGTTTCTGATTTATAATATTTGCAAGCCGCTGACCCTTCTTAAGGCATTGCCCACCAGTTAACAAGAATGTCAGAGCCGGTGAAATCGTAAAACAAGAAGGTAAAACAAAGGCACAATTTAACAAACATCCCGGTGGAAAGGAACCACGGATTCATGTTGGAGATTGAGTTCGAATCACTGAGGGGCAATTTAGCACGGCCAGTCCGCCTAACCTGCATATTCCTGGACTGTAAAGAAGTTTCTCCTCAATTCCTTCTTAGATGTACTCATGACTATCTTGTATTTTTGGCCGCTTGTTTTGGACTCCCTACAAATGGAAACACCTGATGGGATTTTCCAGCCACGCCGCCCCCCACCCACCCCCCCTCCACCGTGGCGGGTTTTTTTTGAGGGGCAGAGGTGACCCGCCATTGGCCAGCAATTGGATCTTCCAGTTCTGCTGATATCTACAGGGTTTTGTGTGACTTGGACTGTTCCCCCAGGGAACGCACTACGGGTGGGTCAGCATTGGCAGATAGGACCGGAAGATTTTGGCCACCATCTCTCCCTTGTCACATCCTTACAACATGTTAAAGGCTTCCATTAGACCAACCTGCAACCTTTGCTTTTCCACAGGGACGTTCGCGGAATGAGGCAGAGTTGGTGACGAGAATGGCAAAGAACACTTAAAACAGGAAGAAAGGCCAGGAAACTGAGGGGGTGAAGTCACCAGGCAGGAGATCTGAAGGAAAACTCCAGCTGCTCAGCACTTCTGCTTGGAAAGGGAACATGCAAACCAACAGCCTTGCACAGTGGTTAGCACTGCTGTCTCACAGCGCCAGGGACCCGGCTTCGATTCTGGCTTCGGGTCACTGTCTGTGCGGAGTCTGAACGTTCTCCCCATGTCTACGTGGATTTCCTGCGGGTGCTCCAGTTTTCCTCCCACATTCCAAAGATGTGTTGGTCAGGTTGATTGGCCATGCTAAATTGCCCCTGAATGTCAGTGGGGGTGAGCAGGGTAAATATGCAGGGTTACGGGGATAGGGCCGATTGTTGTCGATGCAGGTTCAATGGACCAAATGGCCTCCTGCTAGGCTGTAGGGATTCTACAATCTATGATTTATGACTCTTCTTCACGACTGAGTTCTTGAAACGTTAACTCTGTTCTCCCACCGATACTACCAGACCTGCTGAGTTTTTCTAGCACTTTCTGTTTTTTATTTCAGGTCAGTGTTCTGATCGGAGAGCTATAAAATACCCTGGAGTAAGGGTTGGCACAGTGAGGACAAAGACAGAGCTGGGAAGAGGAAGGAGTAGTTAAAGTGGGTCAAGTGGGGGCTAGGCTTTCACTCTGCACAGATTGGAGGCAGTCAACAAAGCACCCACTTAACCTGCATTTGGACTCCTTGATCTCAAGCACAATAAGCACTGAACAGCAAGTGTGTGAGCCTCTGGAGAGTGGTGTTAATCGATCGTTATTGCAGTTGTAAGGAGTGTGCTGAAGACGGTGGAAGAATGGCAAGGAAGTAATGGCAGAACAATGCTCCGGGGGAGGGGTGGGTGTGGGTGGATGTGCGGGGGGCAGGGGGGGTAGTATTTTGTTCTAAGTGACAAAGGCGACAGAAGAGAATCTGACCAATGCAGAGGCTCCGGATGCTGCAAGTGTGGACGCTGGCAACTTGCGTGAGGAAGAGTGGAGAAAGCAGAGGATTGAGAGTTAGTGTGGACAGAGCCAAGATCGCACCACCCACCAAAAAGGCAATATTGGCACAGGATGCTTTGGTACAGCAAATGCTTGATTACGCTCACGTGAAGTCCCTTGGGACATTATACCAAGATGTGCAGGTGAGGTGGATTAGCCATGGTGAATTGCCCATTCGTGTCCCAAGATGTGTAGGTTAGGGGGATTAGTGGGGTAAATACATGGGGATAGGGCCTGGGAAAGATGCTCTGCCGGAGAGTCAGTGCAGACATGACGGGCCGAATGGCTTCCTTCTGCACCGTAGGGCTTCTGATTATACTATGTTAATGACTCGATATGAATGCACGTTGTTGTCAGCAGAGTTGTCTGGGAGATGGAGATAATGGGTCTCTTCTAAAACCAAACACCAAGGAGTCCTGGAATGTATCTGTAAATGGAACACACATGCATATATCATTTTAATTGACAGCTATATGAATACCTTGTTTCGAAAGTATTGATTCAATTGCTCGATAATGAAAACAGCCACAGAGGAACCATTTCCGCATAAAAAATAAAGCTATGGCTGATTTATCCAGCACGAGTGCATTTATTCGTTCATGTACTTGTAATTTTCAAGGAAATCCAAGGGCCGATGAAAGATCTGGAGGTGCTGAGTATGGATACAGGGACAGTACAAATGATTGTTCGGGACCAAGTGATGAAATATGAGAACCATTTTACAATTCTTTACATTAAACATTCTGGCCTCCCTATTTGATTTTTAAAAAATTCATCCGTGGGACATGGGCATCGCTGGCCGGGCCAGCATTTATTACCCATCCCTAATTGCCTTTGAAACTGAGTGGCTTGCTGGGCCATTTCAGAGGGCAGTTGAGAGTCAACCACATTGCTGTGGCTCTGGAGTTACATGTAGGTAAGGACAGCAGATTTCCTTCCCTAAAGGGCATCAGTGAACAGACGGAAAGGAAGGAAAGACATTGGGGAAAGTATTTTTAAAAAGATTTGAAGTGTCATTGGGACATTGAAAGATTGAACCAGCAGGGACTCCTTCCACAAGAAAAGATTAATAAAAGTCTTCAAAATTATGAGGGAGTTTGATTCATTCTTGGTTCATGGGCATCGCTGGCTGGTCAGCATTTATTGCCCATCCCTAGTTGCCCTTGTTCAGGGAGCAGTTGAGCATCAACCACATTGCTGTGGCTCTGAAGTCACACGTAGGCCAGACCAGGTAAAGACGGAAGATTTCCTTCCCTAAAGGACGTTAGTGAACCAGATGGGTTTTTACGACAATTGACAATGGTTTCATGGTCATCAGTAGCTTCATAATTCCAGATTATTTTTATAGAGTCAGCATAGAAACAATGCACCGAACAATGCACCCCATGTCTGGTTTATATCCGTGAAATAAATATAAGAACGTCACTGATAACCCGAGGAGAAATTTGCCAGAGGTGATTTTTACCAGAATGGTGCCAGGGATGAGGGATTTTGGTGATGTGGAAAGGCTGGAAAAGCTGGGGTTGTTTTTCTTGGAGCAGAGAAAATCGTGAATATCTGTTTTGGACTTAGCCTTGCAAATCTTTTTTGCACTTTTGCTGATCTTCTGTATGCTTTTTATCATGCGGAGACCAGAATTGTGTGTAATCTAGACTTGGGTGGCACAATGGTCACCATTGCCGCATCACAGCGCCAGGCACCAAGGTTCGATTCCCGGCTTGGGTGTCTGTGTGGAGTTTGCACATTCTCCTCGTTTCTCCATGGGTTTCCTCCGAGTGCTCCAGTTTCCTCCCACAGTCTGAAAGACGTGCTGGTTAGGTGCATTGGCCGTGCTAAATTCTCCGTCAGTGTACCCGAACAGGTGCCGGAGTGTGGCGACTAGAGGATTTTGACAGTAACTTCATTGCAGTGTTAATGTAAGCCAACGTGTGACTAGTAAATAAACTTTAATATAATGAAGCAAATACATCTCTGCATTTAAGGGAAAGTCAGAATACGAGGAAGAGATGGATGGAAGGGTGTGCTGACCAGGTTAGATGGAACAGGGTGGGAAGGGGCCAATGGGGAGCCTATGTAGAATAGTTGAATTGAATGGTCAGTTTCTGTGTCGATAGGTTCTATGTAAACAGCTCTGAAGTGGATGTATATTGGAGGATAAGGAACAGCAGTGATATCAACGCTATTTGATAAATGTTCCACGGGTGTGTCGCAAAATCCAGTCTCAGCTCTTTTTTTTGTGCTTTCCTGAATCGCCCATCGATTTTGAGCAGGCGAGCAAAATTAGATAACCCAGCTTGAGGTTTACATTTCGAAGTCATACTCCACCCGAGTCCCAAACTGGAGGAACAGCATCTCATCTTCCGGCGAGGCACTTTACAGTCTCCCGCTCTCAACACCAAATTCAACAACTTCAGATGATTTGCTCTACCCCACCTCCACCCCACACCGTCATCTGTCACAGCTTACAGCTTCTCCGCCGTTTGGCCATTCACACCCTTTATTCTCTCTGTGGGCAGCCATTAGCGGTCTTTTCCCCTGGTTTCTGTGGCTATGACTCATCTTTCATTCCCTCCCCCTGCGGTCTAAATATCTCCCACTTTCTCTGCCTTTTAGCTTTGACAAAGGGTCATCTGGACTCGAAACGTCAGCTCTTTTCTCTCCTTACAGATGCTGCCAGGCCTGCTGAGATTTTCCCGCATTTTCTCTTTTGGTTTCATGGTCCCATATGTAAGTGTTAACAGGGGACAATCCGAATCTCATTTATGTGAATGGTTTATGATAGCACACGTGTTCGATGGGCCAACTTCTTAACAGGTGTGGGATATCCCCTTGAGCGACACTTTGCAACAGCAAAGAAAGCCATGAGGCAGAACTGCCTCAGCCTTCGGTTAGTCTAGAATAACGAACAATTGATTTTGAACACTCTCGGAGGGCGCGATCTTACCTGCCGTTCACGCCACACTCCCGCTGCAGCGAGGCTGGAGAATTTGGTGGCCAGCCAGATCTCCGTTCACTGCAGTGCGATGGTAAAATCCCACCGGCATGAACGGTGATAAGATTCCGGCCAAAGAGTTTTTTTCCCCAAAAATATATTTATTTCATAAAATTTATAGAAGTACGTTACCAAACATGTCAACTAGAAAATTACAGTAAGTGCTATAAAAATCACCCAGTCTCCATATAGTTCCACTCTTATTTTTTTATTTATTATTCACAAGTAGGCTTACATTAACACTGCAATGAAGTTACTGTGAAAATTCCCCAGCCGCCACACTCCGGCACCTGTTCAGGGGTACACTGTGGGAGAATTTAGCATGGCCAGTGCACCTAACCAGCACGTCTTTCGGATTGTAGGAGGAAATGGGAGCACCCTGAGGAAACCCACTCAGACACGGGAAGAATGTGCAGACTCCGCACAGACAGTGACCCAAGATGGGAATTGAACCCGGGTCCCTGGCGCTGTGAGGCAGCAGTGCTAACCACAGTGCCACCGTGTTTCCATTGAGAGAGTGCAGTAAACATTTACAAGAATGGTTCCAGGGATGAGGCACTTCAGTTACAAAGATAGATTGGAAAAGTCGCTGTTGTTCTCCTTAGAGAAGAGAAAGTTGAGAAGAGAAAGTTGAGAAGAGATTTGACGGAGACGTTCAAAATCATGAGGGACCTAGACAGAGTAGATAGAGAGAGAAAACCTCTACCCATTGGCGGAAGCATTGGGAACCAGAGCGCACCAGTTTAAAGACCTCGGCAAAGGAAGAAGTGGCGACATGAGGAAAAACTTTTTAACACCACGAGTACTTAGGATCTGGAATACGCTGCCCGAAGTGTGGTGGAGGCAGATTCCATCATGCCTTTCAAAAGGGAATTGGACCATTAGACATAGGAGCAGAATTAGGCCACTCAGCCCATCGAGTCTGCTCTGCCATTCAATCGTGCCTGATTTTTTTTCATCCCCATTCTCCTGCCTTTTCCCCATAATCCCTGATCCTCTTATTAATCAAGAACCAATCTATCTCTGTCTGAAAGACACTCAATGACCTGGCCTCCACAGCCTTCTGCGGCAAAGAGTTCCACAGATTCACCACTCTCTGGCTGAAGAAGTTCCTCCTCATCTCTGTTTTAAAGGATCATCCCTTTAGCCTGAGGTTGTGCCCTCAGGTTCTGGTTTTTCCTGCTAGTGGAAACATCCTCTCCATGTCCACTCTGTCCAGACCTCACAGTGTCCTCTAAGTTTCAGTAAGGTCCTCCCTCATCCTTCTAAACTCCAGCGAATACAGACCCAGAGTCCTCAACTGTTCCTCATACAACAAGCTCTTCATTCCAGGGATCATTCTTGTGAACCTCCTTTGGACCCTTCCAAGGCTAGCACATCCTTCCTTAGATATGGGGCCCAAAACTGCTCACAGTACTCCAAATGGGGTCTGACCAGAGCCTTCTATAGCCTCAGAAGTACATCCCTGCTCTTGTATTCTAGCCCTCTCGACATTGCATTTGCCTTCCTAACTGCCGACTGAACCTGCACATGAATCTTAAGAGAATCTTGAACAATGATTCCCAAGTCCCTTTGTGTTTCTGATTTCTTTAGCATTTTTCCATGTAGAAAATAGTCTATGCCTCCATTCCCCAAGAGCATGTACAGGCATCTCCACATCATGACTACAGGGAAAAGGCAGGGGAGTGGGACTGGTTAAATTGCTCTTGCAGATAGCCGGGAGAGACAAGATGGGCCGAATGTCCTCCTGTGCTGTAACCATCCTATGATTCTATACAGTTGTAATTCTTCTTATATTTTCAGGCATACAGTCTGGGGGCCAAGCATTTTAAACTGAAAAAAATACAAAAAGTGCAATAGAATGAAACTTCCCATCACACAGCATGTTCCTGTTTGAGATGCCTCAGTACAATTTCAACCAAGTTACAAAGCCAATGTGCAGAGCCCTGAACCTATCTCCTTACTGGCTCCAAAAACCAAATTCAAATTGAACCCAATTCATGGTTCCCCACAAGATCCAAGCTGACAAGAAAAGAAATTGCACCCCATCGTGGGCTTGATCCAACTCTTGATCTCACTTTGTCACAATGACCAAGTAATTATTGTCCTAATTATGCCGAATGTGGGCATTAGTGCAGCAGCAAGACTAGTATTTATTGCTTGTCCACAACTGGCCTGAGAATGTGGCAGTGAGCTGCATACTGATAGAATCATAGAACCCCACAGTGCAGAAGGAGGCCATTCGGCCCATCAAGTCTGCACTGACCACAATCCCACCCAGGCCCTATCCCCATAACCCCATACATTTGCCCTAGCTAGTCTCCCTGACACTAAGGGACAATTTAGCATGGCCAATCCACCTATCCCGCACATCTTTGGACTGTGGGAGGAAACTGGAGCACCCGGAGGAAACCCACACAGACACGGGGAGAACGTGCAAACTCCACACAGACAGTGACCCAAGCCGGGAATCGAATCTGGGTCTCTGGCGCTGTGAGGCAGCAGTGCTAATCACTGTGCCAGCATGCTGCCCACTCAAACTACTGTAATCTTTGTGGGGTAGATACAGTGCTGTTTCATAGAGAATTCTAGGATTTTTTTCCCAGCAACTGCTCAATTTACTTCCAAGTCAGGATGGTGTGTGGCTTGGAGGAGGATTTACAGGTGGTGATGTTGCCATGTGTCTATTGCCCTTCCTATTCTTAGTGGCAGAGGGCAGGGATTTGGAAAGAGCTACGAAGGAGCCTGGGCAAGTTGCTGCAGTGTATCTTGTAGGCTGGACATTCTGCTGCCACTGTGCATTGGTGCTCGAGGGATGCTGTTAAGTGGCCTGCTTTATCCTGGATGGTGTCAAGCTTCTTGAGTTGGGCTATTTATGGCCTCTCTAAATAATCTTGACCTGTATTTAGATCCTTGATCTGAACGAAGCCCAGTCCATCACTCAAACCAGCCTCCCAACCATTGACCCTGTCTACACTTCCCGCTTCCTCGGAAAAGCAGCCAGCATAATCAAGGACCCCACACACCCTGGGCATTCTCTCTTCCACCTTCTTCCGTCGGGAGAAAGATACAAGAGTCTGAGATCACGTACCAAACCAACTCAAGAACAGCTTCTTCCCTGCTGCCATCAGGCTTTTGAATGGACCTACCTTATATTAAGTTGATCTTTCTCTACACCATAGCTATGACTGTAACGCTACATTCTGTACTCTCTCCTTCTTCCCTATGCACTCTATGGGGTCAATTTTCCCGCCACGCCCACCATGGGAATCGTAGCGGGCACAAGGGTGGCGGAACTTGCAAAAATCCGTTGACTTCGGACGGGATTTGTTGGTTTTGGGGCGAGCGTGGCCTCTGAAATCTGAAACCTGCCTCTGCCCAAGCTTTAGGTCATCCGTCCTAATACCTCCTTACTTGTCTTGATGTCAAGTTAAGTTTAATAAGACTCTCACTGAAGCAGTTTTTGATGTTTGACTGTGGTTTCAAGAAAGCGATGGACAAATATTTCATTGAAAGTGGGATAAAGGGCAGTGGAGAAAAGGCAGGGATGTGGCGTTCGGGTGAGATGGAGATCAACCATGATCGTATAGAATGGCGGAGCGAGCTCGAAGAGCTGCATTGCCCTACTCTCGCTCCTAATTCCAATGTTCCTATCTGTTCTGCCACACATGGAACTCGTGACCATATGAAGGGTGGGATTTTCCAGCCGCGCTCGTCCCAAGGCCGGAAAACCCCGCCGAGGTCAACGGACCTTTGCCTGGTTCGTGTCCCACCCACTACAATTCCCGTGGCGGACGGGATGGGAAAACTGTGCCCCAAGTTTCTGAGGCAACATGAGGGAGAAAGAATAGAAGGATGTCCAGATAGAGTGAGATGACGTAGATTGGTTGGGGGGGGGGGGGGGGGGGGGGGAGAGACATTTGTGCAGCGTAACCGGCCTGTTTGTGTGCTGCAAAACTCCACATCATTGTTTTTGAAGCTGCGTTCTCTTGTCAGCGGAATGTTACACCTCACGTACGGAAGACCGGGTAGTACCTCGTCCGCCACGAGAGATCCTGTCAAATTCTGGTATTATCTCACTCAAGAAATGTTCCCATCTATAATTTACATCCAGCGAATGTGGAAAGGAGAGCTATTTGCATTACAGGGACTGAAATAAGAGTGTCAGAAAATCTGCTGAGCTCCGTGCAAAAATAAAATCAAGAACAGTCGGCAAATCAGGCAGCCTGGGCGAGGAGAGAAATGGAATTAATAGGGTGAATTTTCCCCCCGATTAGAATATTTGAAGGCAAGGCAGGGGGACATGCAAAACAGATGGGTTGCCTGCAACCACCCCCCCCTCACTTTTGCGCCATGTTCTGGAGGAGGGGATGCTGGGTAAGGCCTCAGGCTGCCCACCCTCACTTGGGCCTCTTGAGGCTCTTCAATGGACAATTAATTAATCGCCACTGAAGGGCCTCATTCTACCTGTGCTGCAGTTTTTCAGTCTGCGGGGAAAGACAGAAAGAAGACCAACAACCCGGCATCTTTGACCAGGCAGACTGCAGTGGAGGAACAAATTGCGGGGGAGAAGTGTGGTGGGGGGTGGGGGGTGGGTTCCCCATGTCCATTGGTGCACCACCCCCCTCCCCAAGTGGTACCCACACCTCGTTTGTGCCTTCCCCTGCCCAGCCTCCAAAACATGAACCACCCGCCATCCTATCCAAAATGCCTGTACTTAGCTTCAAGTCCGTGTAAGACATCTTCCTCCTTCCTGGGAGTCCCAGCCGTGGACATGGCTGTCTTTTGGTGCCTCTGGGAATACAGAGCTGCTGAACAGATTAGCAGGTAGCTTTCAAGGGCGGATCCTGTCCCAGAGAGGGAGCAGTCCCATTCGCGAGTAGTTAAGGCCGCCTCCTGGCATCTTATCACCAGACTTAAAGTTGGCAAGGTGCCAACCGACCTCCAGGTGGAGGTGGGTGATCCATCAGGGCTGGTAGCCGGAGTTGAAACAAGTACAGAATCGGGAAAGGGCAGGATAGTGAGAAAAGCAGAAGGGAAAGGCCTGTGATAGGACGATTCACTCACAAAACTGATGATGGTGCAGGTAATATTGGAACAAGAATTGAAATCTTGACTGAGCATGTCACTAAACAAAAGCACAATTTATCAATGAGAAAATAGTGCATTGATGTTGTTTAGCAGGCTGCTAGCCCTTGGCAAGATTAAAGTGACAAGTACTCTGATCAGTCGCGTTAATACCTGGTAATTAAATGACTGGGAGAACAGAGGTGTGGTAATATGATGTTTCAAAATGAATAGCTTACTAACCAAATGCAGATTAATACCATTCTGTAGATGACAACCTATAACACCTGTTTACTTATGTTTGGATATTTCATTCAACCCCGACAGTGCAGAAAAGGGCATTTGGCCCATCGAGTCTGCCCTGACTCTGAAAGAATATCTTACCCAGGCCTGCTCCCCTGCCCTATACCTGTAACCCCACATATTTACCATCGCCAATCAATCTAACCTACACATCTTGGGACACTAAGGGGCAATTTAGCATGACTAATCCACCCAACCTGCACACCTTTGGACTGTGGGAGGAAACTGGAGCACCCCGTAGAAACCCACGCAGACACATGAAGAATGTGCAAACTCCACAAAGACAGTGACCCAAGGCCGGAATTGAACCCGGGTTCCTGGCGCAGTGCTAACCACTGTACCACCCTAGTTTTGGTCCTTTTTAGTGTTGTGGTTATTGAAATATTAAAGCACACTTTTTCCCCCAAGAATAATGGAAATGAAGTGAGATGATTGGAGCATTTCAAAAATATTAATATTAGTGTAACTTACAAAGAGACTGTGCTGTTGACAATTCTTAAACCAAAGGTGAATTGTTTCATAGTTCCTAGTTGGCTTTACAATGACTTTCAGTGTTAGAATCATAGAATCATAGAAACCCTACAGTGCAGAAGGAGGCCATTCGGCCCATCGAGTCTGCACCGACCACAATCCCACCCAGGCCCAACACACATATTTACCCACTAATCCCTCTAACCTACGCATCTCAGGACTCTAAGGGGCAATTTTTAACCTGGCCAATCAACCGAACCTACACATCTTTGGACCTAACCTACACATCTGCAGGATGTGTTGGCTGTGGCTGCACTTTGCTTGTGTTAGTATTCTCTGTTGCGGGAGGTATTTTTGTGATCTTTTGCACGTAATTCCAGTTTTATTATGTGACAATCTCTCTCTCTCGCATTTGCTCTCTTTATTTGCCTGGTTTTAGTTTGTTTTGAATTGCTGATTTGTTTTTAATGACTAGATAATTGACCACAGTGAAAATGGATAATCTGCTGATAAATTGTGACTATATCTCCTCTCCGTATGAAATGTCTGACACCAACCGGAGTCAATGGGATATTGTGCAGATGTCACCTATGTGAGAGGAAGATCAGTCGCACATACGGACACAAACAGAACAACTATTTACATTTGTATAATAACTTTAGCAATATTGAACAAAATTATACATTTCCTTCTTTTGCAAGGGCAACTAAAGTTCACTATTGCAAGTGTCATAGACTCAGAATCCTTACAGTGCAGAAGGAGACCATTTGGCTCATCAAGCCTGCACCTACAACAATCCCACTCAGGCCCTATCCCCATGTATCTCCCTGACACTAAGCATGGCCAATCCACCTAACCCGCACATCTTTGGACTGTGGGAGGAAACCGGAGCACCCGGAGGAAACCCACGCAGACTCAGGAAAGAACGTGCAAACTCCACACAGACAGTGACCCGAGGCCGGGAATCGAACCCAGGTCCCTGGCGCTCTGAGGCAGCCGTGCTAACCACTGTGCCGCCCTGAACAATCACCAAAGGAGGGACTTGGATTTGAACCAGGGACCTCTCGATTTGCAGCCAAGTGCTCTACCACTGCACTATACCCCTCATAACTAGTATCCATTTCAAAAAAACATTTTTTTCTCGATGACTTTAGTTTCTGTCTACCAAATCATGGGATTGTTTTGCGCTGTGCATTTGACTTGCTGAACACTGTAGCAGACTGACTAGCCTTGAAGGCTGTTAATAGAAAAAGACTTGTATCTCATGAACTTGACCTGGATATGGACCCAAGTAGCAAAGGTTGAATGGAGCGCTCTAATCCTCTTTGTGCATAATCCGCCTTTGTTCGCATTTTCCAAGTGATTAAACCAAAGGTGAAGAGTCATGGACTCCGAGTGGTGAGGTTTTAGTGAATGAACAAGCAGACAAATCAATCTCGGTCTAAGATGTAAATAGAAAAGCAAATGACTGCGGGTGCTGGCATCTGAAATAAAGACACAAAATGCTGAATAATCTCAGCAGGTCTGATAGTGTCTGTGGAGAGAGAATAGAGCCAACGTTTCAAGTCTGGATGACTTTTCATCAGAGCTCATCTAGAATCATAGAAACCCTACAGTGCCCATTGAGCCAGCACTGACAACAATCCCACCCAGGCCCTATCCCCACGTATTTACCTTGCTGATCTCCCTGATACTAAGCAGCTATTTAGCATGGCCCATTCCACCTAACCAGCACATCTTTGGACTGGGAGGAAACTGGAGGAAACCCACGCAGACACGGGGAGAATGTGCAACCTCCACACAGACAGTGACCCAAGGCCGGAATTGAACCCAGGCCCCTGCGCTGTGAGGCAGTAGTGCCAACCACTGTGCCACCGTGCCATCCCCAGAGAAAAGACATTCTGGGGAGTTGTATTTTCAGTGTTCCGAAAGGGGGGTAAAGATGAGTGAATCCAGGAGTCATGATACTGAGAGGATCCTGGCTTCAGCGCAGTGAGGTTATGTGATAGAGAGAAGAGTGTAGGTGTTACATTTGGAGTTTAGGAAGGAAAAAGAGAAAGGTGAAGAGTAGTGAAGTGGAGAAAAGAAGGATGTAGTGATAGAGAGATTAGGCTGTGAGACGTGGGAGCTGAAATAGGCCATTCAGCCCATCGAGTCTGCTCTGCCATTCAATGAGATCATGACTGATGTGATAATCCTCAACTCCACTTTCCCGCCTTATCCCCATAATCCTTGAATCCCTTACTGATTAAAAATCTGTCAGTCTCAGCCTTGAGCATAGTTAATGACCCAGCCTCTTCATCTCACTATGGTGCAGAATTGCAGATTCAGATACCCTCTGAGATATTCCTCCTCATCTCTGCCTTAAATGGGTGACCCCTTACTCTGAGTTGATGCCCTCCGGTCCTAGACTCTCCTAAAAGGGGAATCAACCTCTCAGCATCAACCCTGTCAAGCCCCCTGAGAATCCGATAGGTCTCAATAAGGTCACCTTAAACTAAACTTCGATGAAGCCGAATGTACTTAACCCCCAAATCATTTTCCCAGTGACAGATGTTAAGCTAACTGGCCTATCGTTATCTGTTTTTTTTTTTGTCTCCCTCCCTTTTTTGAATAACATTGGCAGTTTTCCAATCCTCTGGGACTTTTCCAGAACTTAGGGATTCTTGGAAGATTACTAGTAACGCTTCCACTATCTCTGTAACTACTTCTTTCAATATCCTGGGATATTAATTTCCCTCATACTTTTTCCCTGATGATAGTTATTATATTTATTTGTTCTCCCCCCCTTCTGCCCCTCGATTATTTAGTACTTTTGGAATGTTATTAGTGTTTTCCACCGTGAAGACTGACAGAAAGTATTTGTTTAACTCCTCTGCCATTTCTTAGTTCTGATGTGGAGATGCCGGCGTTGGACTGGGGTAAACACAGTAAGAGTTTTAACAACACCAGGTTAAAGTCCAACAGGTTTATTTGGTAGCAAATGCCATTAGCTTTCGGAGCAATGCTCCTTCGCCACTCCATCTGACGAAGGAGCAGCGCTCCGAAAGCTAATGGCATTTGCTACCAAATAAACCTGTTGGACTTTAACCTGGTGTTGTTAAAACTCTTACCATTTCTTAGTTCTCCATTATTATTTCCCGTGTCCCATTCTCTAAGGGACCTATGTTCCTTTGGCCTCTCTTTTCATTGTTATATATTTAAAGATGCTTTAGCTGTCCATTTTTATATTACTTGCTAGTTTACCCCTCTTTCATTTTTTGGTCATCTTTTGTTAATTTTTAAAACTTTCCCAATCCTCAGGTTTACCTCTAATCTTTGCCTCATTGTATGTTTTTTTTCTTTCAGTTTAATGCTATCCTTAACTTCCTTGGTTAACCATAATTGGTTAATCCCCTTCCTGGAATCCTTCTTCCTCATTGAGATGGAGACCAGATTCAAAATCAGGTCACTATTAGTTTCTTGTGTCCTACCCAGGAATGCAAGCCTAAGAGAGGCGCGAGAAGAACGTAATCTTTTCAGACCCAGGTGAGACCTAGGTGGAAGTCTTGGAGACTTGTACCGGAATTTTCCCGTCCTGTCCGCCACAGGTAATCATAGCAAGCAGAAGGGGGCAGACCATACAAAGGTCCGTTGACCTCAGGTGGGATTTTCCGGCTTTGGGGTGAGCCCGGCTGGAAAATCCCGCTCTTAGACTTTTATATGGAGAGTTAGGAGTTGCTGTGTGGACAAGGGTATTTGGAACAAAAGTAAAAGCTAAGGGTGGAATTTTACACTGATGGGATTTTCCAGTCCCGTCGAAGTAAATGGAGTTTTGAACAGCTTGCCATATTTACTGCCCCTGACTCCCAACCCTCACCCCCTGACGGGGCTGTAAAATTCCACCCCAGGTTTCATGGGGACAGATTTAACAATGGGGGATATTTTGGAGGTCTGAGGAGCCAAGGAGCCCAACAATAAATGGAATGGACTCGGAGTGAGTGCAAACAATAAGTCGGGTAGCAGATGGTAAAATAAAATTCTCTTCAATTCCTCCACTGTTCCTTTTCACTCTCGTTACAGTGGCATTTACCTCGACAGCTGACTTGCAAAAGTGGACATTTCCATGATGCGGCGCTGGAATGAACTCAGGAGCAGTCAGAATATTTTTAAAGAAGCTTTTATATTTGATGATGGGTTGTGGGCATCGCTGGCTGAGTCAGTGTTTATTGCCCTTGAGAAGGTGATGGTGAACTGCTTTCTTGAACTGTTGCAGTCCATGTGTCAAAGGAACTCCCTCAGTGGGGGTTCCAGAATTTTGACCCAGCGACAGTGAAAGAACAGTGATATACATTTCCAAGTCAGGATGGTGTGTGACTTGGAAGAGAACTTGCAGGTGGTGGTGTTCCCATGAATCTGCTGTCCTGGTTTTTCTAGATGTTACAAGTCGGGGGTTTGGTAGGTGCTATTTAAGTTTATTTATTAGTGTCACAAGGAGACTTACATTAACACTGTAATGAAGCTACTGTGAAAATCCCGTAGTCGCCACACTCCGGCGCCTGTTCAGGTACACTGAGGGAGGATTTAGCCACCTCACCAGCTCGTCTTTTGGACTGTGGGGGGAGCAGGGGCACGCAGAAGAAACCCCCACAGACACGGGGAGAATGTGCAGACTCCGCACAGACAGTGGCCCAGGCCGGGAATCGAACCCGGGTCCCTGGCACAGGGCTAACCACTGTGCCACCGTCTAAGGAACCATGATAAAGTCCTGTAGATGGTGCACAGCGTTGCCACTGTGCGTCGGTGGTGGAGGAAGAACATGTAAAAAAGTAGCCTTAGTTGGCTGTGGTAACTGATTACACATATAGGTATCAAGTGTACGAGTTCCGTCACCAGCAAAGTAGTGAGTGTACTCTGCTATGTTAGACGTACGTGAATATCCTCGAGTATCGATGCAGTTACAGCCACAGTTGCGGCTGGTTTATTCAGAAAGATTTATAGTTGGCTGGAGCTTTGCAACTGCAATCATCTTTGGTGCTTTTCCAAGTTTTTAACGTCAGACTTCTTTTTTATATTAAAGTTTCTTGGCGCAGCAGCCTTCTAAGCTGAGTTCTAACCCGGCAATCTCAGCAGAGCATTGATTTCTAACTCATCGTAACCCGTTTTAAAAATGTTAAACTGAATGCCCTTGTCTGTTGCACACACTATGTACGTTTGTTAAGTCTCTCTCTTACTCATTCCCCTTTTGATGAACCAACTGTAGCATATAGTAACTATAGCATATAGGTGCGGCACAGTGGTTAGTGTGCTGCCTCACAGTGCCAGGGACCCAGGTTCAATTCCGGCCTCGGGTCACTGTCTGTGTGTTGTACACTCTCCCTGTGTCTGAGTGGGTTTCCTCCAGTTGCTCCGGTTTCTTCCCACAGTCCAAAGATGTGCGGGTTAGGTTGATTGGCCATGCTAAATTAACCTTAGTGAGGGGTTAACAGGGTAAATATGAGGGCTTGTGGGAATTGGGCCTGGGTGGGATTGTGGTTGGTGCAGACTCGATGGGCTGAATGGCCTCCTTCTGAACTGTAGGAATTCTATGATTCTATTCTATGATGCTAACTGTAATAACTCCACGGAGGCGAAAGCCCCGTCGCCAAGTTACTTTATTTACACCATACATCTGTACACAGCCAGCTCTCCAGTTGCTCCCTGCTGAATGCAGGCTGGGAGTCTGACATACCTGTTTAAATAGGGAGCATGAGGCTCCCTGATTTAACCATCAATTAGGACTCATCAGGTATCTTTTGATATCAACCAAATAAACGAACTCAAATTAACTTAAGGACAAATTAAAAGGGGCAGCTCCCCAAAAGGAGGGGGAACAGCCCGAACAAAAAACAAAGTACAAAGGAAACTTAAAACATTAAAGGACTCATCAGGTAGCTTTTTCGGCACCAATCAAGTAAACGAACTCAAATTAACTTAGGGACAAAGTAAAAGGGGCGGCTCCCCAAAAGGAAGGGGGAACAGCCCGAACCAAAATCAAAGTCGAAAGGAAACTTAAAACGTCAAACCAAAAGGTGATTATCGGGGTCGATAACACACCCCAGCCCCTGCGGCGCCCAGCGGTCGCGGAAGGCGTCAACCGCGCCCGTGGACACCGCATGCTCCCTCTCCAGAGACACCTGGCCGCGAATGTAGCCGCGGTAGAGGGGCAGACAGTCGGGATGGACGGCCCCGTCGATCGCCCGCTGCCTGGACCTATTGATGGCGCGTCTCGCCAGGCCCAGGAGCAGGTTCACGAGGAGGTCGGCATCCCGACCCGCCCCTCTCCGCACCAGGTGCCCGTAGATCAGGAGCGTGGGACTGAAGTGCAAACAAAACATCAGTAAAAGGTGTTTGAGGAAACCAAAAAGGGTGTGCAGCCTAAAACACAGAACGTAGACATGGTCCACGGACTCCACGAGGCCACAGAAAGGGCAGTCTCGGGAGCCCGTGTACCGGAAAAACCTACGGTTGTACGGCACTGCTGCGTGCAGCACCCTCCACCCCAGGTCCCCGAGATAATTGGGGGAGATCCCTCCGTAGAGGGACCTCCACTGGGGACCTCCGCCGCCCGGCGGCAACAAGGCCCGCCAAGGTGTATCCGGGCGACAGGCGAGGACGCGGTAGTGGAAGGTGTGCAGCAGCAGGCCGTACAGGAAACGCCTCCGCGCGGTGGAAAAGGGCACGGAGGGCATTTCCGCGAGGCGGCACACGCAGTGGGGCACCTGACCCGGGGGGGGAGGTCTAGGCTTCGGGCCAATGTGAAATTCCGTCCGAGCAGGGGAACGCTCGGGCGGGATCCCACCGCACGCCTGCGCCGCCTCTAGACCGCGTGCGCACTCGGGGCCGAGCACGACCGTCCTAAGGTCTCGGATGGCTTTGGCCGCGCGCCAGACGGTCACCCCCGCGCGCTCAGCCAGCACGTCGGGGCTCATCCAGCCCGCTCCTCCGCCATCCAGCACGTCCCCGATCCTGGTCACCCCGGC
The DNA here is from genome assembly GCF_964213995.1 of Mustelus asterias. Taxonomy (NCBI): domain Eukaryota; kingdom Metazoa; phylum Chordata; class Chondrichthyes; order Carcharhiniformes; family Triakidae; genus Mustelus; species Mustelus asterias. The sequence continues at coordinate 13,167,039 of NC_135804.1, forward strand.
GTCCACGGCCCTCCTCTCCGCCAGCCACCTGAAGTCGTAAGGCTGGAGGTGCGGATTCCTGAGCAGCGGCTCTCGCACGAGAGCCGCTACTCCTGACGGGGGAGAGCTGCGTCGCGAGGCGACCGTGTTCCAGACCGTGAGGAGGTCCTGGTAAAAGACGGGCAACTCCCGCAGGGAGGTGGGAATACGCCCCAGGTTGATGTGCAGGAGCTGCACGTCGTAATTGAGGCCGTGCAAGTGGCGGAAAAAATACGTCGCCATCGCACGCCATCGTGGAGGAGGCTCGACGTAAAGGTATCGCTGCAGGGTCTGGAGGCGGAAGGTCGCTAGCTGCGTGCGGAGGCACACCAGACCTTGTCCGCCCTCCTCAATCGGGAGATGCAGCACCTCGGCAGCGACCCAGTGCAGTCGGTTGTCCCAGAAAAACCGCACGAGGGCTTTCTGCATATCGGTGACAAAGCCAGGGGGAGGGGTCAAAGTGACCAGCCGGTACCACAGCATGGAGGCGACCAGCTGGTTTATGACGAGAACTCGCGCCCTGTAGGACAGCACTCGGAGCAGTCCTGTCCAGCGACCCAGGCGGGCGGAGACTTTGGCCTCCAACTCCCGCCAGTTCGCCGGCCAGGATTCCTCGGCTGGGCAGAGATGGACCCCCAGGTAGAGGAGGTTGGTCCTGCTCCAGGTGAAAGGCCTGAGCTCCTCCGGAAGGGGGTCCGTCTCCCACGGACCGACCAGGAGTCCGGAGCACTTGGCCCAGTTGATCCTGGCGGAGGACGCGGCGGAGTACACCGCCTGGCATTCTCGCATCCTCCGCAGGTCAGCCGGGTCCGTGAACACGAGGAGCACGTCGTCGGCGTAAGCAGACAGGACCACCCCTACGTCCGGGCCGCGCAGAGTCAAACCCGACAACCTCCTCCGCAAGAGGCGCAGGAACGGCTCCACGCATACAGAATAAAGTTGGCCGGACAAGGGGCAGCCCTGCCGTACTCCTCTCCCAAAGCGAAGGGGCGCCGTCAGGGACCCGTTAACCTTAATCAGACACTCCGCGGCAGAGTAGAGTAATCGGATCCGGGCGACAAACTGCGTCCCGAACCCGAATGCCCGCAGAGTCCCGAGCAAATACTCGTGCTCCACCCTGTCGAACGCCTTCTCCTGATCTAAGGACAAGAAGGCGCTCGACAGACCAGCCCTCTGGGAATGGTGGATCAGGTCCCGGACCAGATGGAGGTTATCGTGAATCGATCGGCCCGGGACCGTGTAGGACTGGTCGGGGTGGATCATGTGGTCCAGCACGGACCCAAGGCGTGAGGCTAATGCCCTGGCAAAGATTTTATAATCCGTGCTGAGGAGGGAGACCGGGCGCCAGTTTTTAAGGCACCGGAGATCCCCCTTCTTTGGCAGCAGGGCAATGACGGCCCTGCGCCACGAAAGGGGCATCTCCCCGGTGGCGTTGCTCTCCTCCAGGACCCCCGCGTAGTCGCCCCCCCAGGACGTCCCAGAACGCCCTGAAGAACTCTACCGTCAGCCCGTCCAGCCCCGGGGCCTTGCCCCGACCGAGGCCATTGAGGGCGCCGGTCAGCTCGGCCACGGCGATGGGGGCCTCGAGCCTGCCGACGCCCTCCGGGCTGACTTGCGGAAGGTCCTCCCACAGAAGTCTGCGGGCATCCTCGCTGGACGGATCCGGAGAGAAGAGGGAGGTGTAATAATCCCGGGCGATGGCCCGGATGCCCTCCGGATCCGAGACGGGGGAACCGTCGTCGGCCAGCAGCGTAAGGAGCTGCTGACGGTTAGCCCGCCCTTTTTCCAGCGAGTAGAAGAAGGGGGAGCCGCGGTCCAGGTCCACCTGGAACTGGAGCCGCGACCTCACGTACGCGCCGCGGGACCCGACCAGTTGCAGGTCCCGCAGCGCGCCCTTCTTCTCCCTGTACTCTAGCCGCAGGGCCGGGTCCGCGTCGGGCTGACTGAGACGTGCCTCCAGGTCGAAGAGCTCCTTCTCCAACTCCTCGAGCCTGGATTTCCGCCTCCTCGTCGACCCCCTCGCGTACTCCTGACAGAAGGTCCGGACGTGAGTCTTGCCCACGTCCCACCATAGCCTCAAGGAGGGGAAGCCTCCCCGCTTCCTTCTCCAGCCGGCCCAGAATCGACGGAACGAGTCCAGGAAGCGCTCGTCCTCCAGCAGCGTGTTGTTGAAGTGCCAGTACGCGGACCCCCCCCGGACGCGAGACGGAGCAAACTCCGCCCACACCAGGTGGTGGTCCGTGCACGGCACCTGCCGTATGGAGGCCGACGGCACGCCGGACACGTGCGCCCTCGAAATGTAAAGGCGGTCGATTCTGGACGCTCCGCCTCCAGGCTTCACGAAACTGAAAGCTCTGGAGCCAGGATGGAGATGTCTCCAGGCGTCCACCAAGTCGTGGGTCCCGAGCAGGTCCCGCAACTTCACCATCGCCGGGGTGCGCTGCCAGAAGCCGGCGCGGTCCCGTGCCTCGAGGGTGCAGTTGAAATCCCCCCCGAGGATGATGCATTCGCCCCCAGCGATGGTGTCGAGGTGAGCGGACACTTTCTCGTAGAAAGTCGTTTGCTGCGGTCCGGCGCCCGGGGCGTAGACGTTCAGCAAGTGAATGACCACGCCCCCCACACGGACCGTCAAGTGCAGCAACCGGCCTGGCACCGGCTCCTTGACCCCCAAGATCTCCGGCTGAAAAGTCGGGGCCAACAAGATAGCCACCCCGCTAGAAGCGAGAGTGAGGTGGCTCATGTAGACCCCTCCTCGCCACTCCAGGAGCCATCGGGCTTCGTCTCCCGGAATGGTACGGGTTTCTTGCAGGAAGCACACCGCATACTTCCCGTCGCGGAGGACCGAGAAGTTCTGGAACCTGCGGAGTGGCTCGCTGCTGCCGTTGACGTTGAGGCTGGCTATAATTACCTTCATGTCAGTAGCATTGTGCCACCGTCACCACTTATCTAAGTGCGTGGGGGGCGCTGGCGCAAAACGCGCCAGTCCGCTCCCCCTCGAGCCCGTCGAGGAACTCCCGTACCCGACGCCGCTCTCTTTCAGTCAGGTCCGACGCGGCCTGGGAGCAGGCCCGCGTGGACCGGACGAGCAGCGCCAGGTCCGACCAACGGTCGAGGGCCAGTCGGACGCTGTCAGGGCGACCAGAATGGTCTTTGATAAAGGCCCTGAGTTCCCCAAGGGGGATGAGGGGCGACTCGGTGAGGGGCACGGGGGAGTCCCCCGCCTCGCTACAGGTGGACCCTGAAACGATCCCCGTGCCCACCACCGAGCAGCTTACCTCCTCGGGGCCGTCGCCCTTCGACTCCGAGTCCCCCGCCGCAGGGCGTGCGGCGGGCGGCACGGAGCCGCCGACTAGTCCTGACTCCCCCCCGATCCCGCCCCCAGGATCGGCGGAGGAGGGGTTCCCCTCGGGCTCTCGACCCTGGGTTTGTGGGTCCGTGGGCGGCGGCGGCTCCGTCCCCCTCCCCGCCCCGAACGCCTGGACACCCCCCAAGCCCGGAGAGCCCTCCGGATTCATGTTGGGGGTGCCCAGCATCAAAGGCTGGGACAGAGAGGGGGAGATAAATTCCTCGCCACCGCCGCCCAGGGACCCGAAAATTGGGGTGCCGCTCCAGTCCCCCGGCAAGCTGTAAAAGAACGACGGGTCGAATTCGACCGGGCTGAACGGAGCCGCGAGGGCCCCGCTCACACCCGGCCTCGGGGAGACCCGTCCGGGGGACTGCAGCAGCACGTGTTTTAGTTTCTGTTTCTTCTTGTCCCCGGTCTGGGGACAAGGTGTAAAATCAGGTGGGGGCGTGGCCGGCGATGACATGAACGGGGGGCGGGGCCCACAAACTTCAAACCCCACGACTCCCGAGGGGCAGCGCCTCTTCTTGTTGTTGCGCCCGTGGGTGGGAGACGCTGCCCGCACCCCGCCCCTCTTAACCTTGCCACGCCCCTTTATTCTCCCCATTACGTCCCCCGATGGTGTCTGTGCCGGCTCGGGGTCGCGTACCCCCCCACACCCGGACCCGGGAGCATGCGCACCCGCGACGCCGGGCCCAGCACAGGACGCTGAGGCGCCCACGGGCCCGGGAGATGGTTTGGGAGGGGGGCCGGAGGTGGCTGTGTTCCCCGAGCCGGCAGCCGGTGTGACTGGGGTGGAGGGGGTCGGGGTCACGTTCCCCCCCTTTTCTTCCCTTTCCCCGGGGTCTTCTGGCCTCGCGGAGGCTCCACTCCCTCCCTGCCGGCAGCCAAGGTGGCGGCTGCTGCCGGCATGGTCTCCCCTTGCGGGGGGCCAGGTGGTGCTTGCTTGGGGGGAGAGGGGGCTGCGGCGCCAGATGCGGCCGCCTTGGATTGGGGGTCGGCGGCCGCCTTGGAGACGGGGCAGTTCTTTTTAATATGCCCCGCCTCCTTGCAGGCATGGCACCGCACGCCGTCCGCGGACCAGAAGACCCGGTAAGTAGCCCCATCGAAGGGGACATTAAAGCCCCCTTCCAGGCACTCCTCCCGGGCCAGGCGGACATAAACCTGGCGCCGGAAGGAGTACACGTGCCGGAGGGCCTCGTCACGAAGACCGAGCGGGACCGGCGCCACCTCGGACCTGACCTCCCCCAGTAGATGGAGGTGGGGGAGGAGGAGCTCCACGGGGATGAAGGGCGGGACGTTCGAGATGACCACTCGGTGGGCGGTGGCCTCCAGGGGGTCCACCGCCAAGAACGTCCCGCCCACTGTGAGCCCCTTTTCCAGGGCGAGGTGGACCGCCCGCTCGGCCTTCAGAAAGAATACGGCCTTGCCGTACATCTTAGAGGCTGCGACAATGGCTGAGGGGCCGACAACCCCAGCCATTGCCCGAACGCACGCCTCGATGGTCATGTCGGGGTGGGCGTAGCACTTTACCCCAAGCTGTTTTGTGATCAATTTAAAAGGTGGCAGGGCCTTGGGTGCCGTGGGGGCCCTGGCTGCCGCCACACCTGCATAGGTGGGCCTGGAGGGCCCTGCCACCGGCGACGGTGTTGTGGTCGCCATGATTTGATGACTGGTGCTACGCCCACCCCGAGACTGCTCAGATGTACGGCAGGGCGTGTATGTTGTGGCTTATCCGTGGGGTGGGAGTGTGGAGGGAGGGATGGGTGAGGGGCCTCTCTGGCCTATGTGGGGCACAGAGAGGGGGGTAGAGAGGGAAGGGAGTATGGGTGTGGTGGGCAGGAGGGGTGGGGGGGGTGGGGGACAGAGAGGGAACGAGGGAGGGAGGGGTGGGTGAGGGTTCAGGCACTCTCCCCGGATTATCAGAGAGGGAGAGAGAGGGGGACGAAGGACAGGGCACCGAGGAGGGCTGGTGCCCCAGACAGGAGGGTGCAGGGGGTTGCAGCAGCAGGTGGCGGGGGTGGGGGGGACTTCTCCTCTTCAGCCCGAGGCCTAACAATGAAATAGTCCGGGGTGTCTTCACCCCCCACCCCTGTGGATGGTGAAAAAACGAAAGTTCTTTAGTCTTTCTCTCACCCTCACTTTTCAGGCACAGGCTCCCAACGATGGGGGCACCAGCCCAACAACTCAGTCCTTAGATGTTCCGGGTCCCGCTGTGCTCAGTGTTGTCCTCCCTCCTGCAGATGGACGCACTCTTCCTCTTCCTCTCTCCCTCTCTCTGGAAGAGAGCACCTTCCAGTGGCTAGGTGGCAGGTGGGGGCGATAGCTGTTCCTCCCTTCTTGTTCTGCCTTCCTCCTCTCTCCTTCCAATGGCAAGAACCTTTCACCCAGCTCCTTCTTTCTCTGTAGCAGCAGGTAAGTAATCGACTTCTTGTGACAGAGCTGTAACACAGCCAGCTCTCCAGTTGCTCCCTGCTGAATGCAGGCTGGGAGTCTGACATACCTGTTTAAATAGGGAGCATGAGGCTCCCTGATTTAACCATCAATTAGGACTCATCAGGTATCTTTTGATATCAACCAAATAAACGAACTCAAATTAACTTAAGGACAAATTAAAAGGGGCAGCTCCCCAAAAGGAGGGGGAACAGCCCGAACAAAAAACAAAGTACAAAGGAAACTTAAAACATTAAAGGACTCATCAGGTAGTTCATACTTTAGCAAGCCAACCTCATTAGCCTGGCTGAAGTCATCACACTAACTATAGCATATCTAAAATCTTATGGCTTCTTTATTGTCTAGAATTGATTTCAACCTATGGTGAGATCATTTATTGTCAAAATCAGTCTTATCTTTTGGGCTACGAAAAGGACGCAAGTAGTTAATTAAAATTCATTCATGACTGAAGTGTTAGTAGATTATGGATACAATGATGAGTTACTCTCTTATCCCCATCTCCAATGGCCTGTGGTGTCTCCTGAGGGGTAAGCTTTTATCAAAGGATGTTGAAAAGGTGGTTTTCTAATCTGTAGGCCTCTTGTATGACTGGATAACAGTATTGTTCAAATCAACCAGCACCGATGGAAATAAATGCCCATCACAGTTTCATTCAGTTGCTACCACTTTCATTATTTATCTTTTGAGGTGAATTGCATCCCCAGTGCAACCGTGAAGTAAATTAGATCTTCCTTCATTTTTATGGCCTACTTTCTCTAGGTGAGTCGTTTATTACTGCTCTGCTTCCAGTTCATCAAAAGAAAAACATGTGCCTGTATTGAACCTTTGCTGTTCTCAGGATGTCCTGATGTGGAGATGCCGGCGTTGGACTGGGGTAAACACAGTAAGAAGTTTAACAACACCAGGTTAAAGTCCAACAGGTTTATTTGGTAGCAAAAGCGACACAAGCTTTCGGAGCTCCAAGCCCCTTCTTCAGGTGAGTGGGAATTCTGTTCACAAACAGGGCATATAAAGACACAAACTCAATTTACATGAATAATGGTTGGAATGCGAATACTTACAGCTAATCAAGTCTTTAAGATACAAAGAACGTGAGTGGACAGAGCATCAAGACAGGCTAAAGAGATGTGTATTGTCTCCAGACAAGACAGCCAGTGAAACTCTGCAGGTCCAGGCAGGCTGTGGGGGTTACAAATAGTGTGACATGAACCCAATATCCCGGTTGAGGCCGTCTTCGTGTGTGCGGAACTTGGCTATCATTGTCTGGAGACAATACACATCTTTTTAGCCTGTCTTGATGCTCTCTCCACTCACGTTGTTTGTATCTTAAAGACTTGATTAGCTGTAAGTATTCGCATTCCAACCATTATTCATGTAAATTGAGTCTGTGTCTTTATATGCCCTGTTTGTGAACAGAATTCCCACTCACCTGAAGAAGGGACTTGGAACTCCGAAAGCTTGTGTGGCTTTTGCTACCAAATAAACCTGTTGGACTTTAACCTGGTGTTGTTAAACTTCTTACTCAGGATGTCCCACAGCCACAGCTAACTAGAGAGGTTACGTAGACGTTTACAGTGTTGTCAAAAAGAGCCGTATGCCTGAGGGCAGTTTTAACACTCAGCAAGGGGTGATCACGAAATGAATAAAGGGGGAGATTAGATACCGACAGGAATTTCAGGAGTCCGCGTCCGCAAATCGCAGCAAGTTAACAGTATTCGGAAAGCAGATGGTGTCGTAGGCTTCATCACAAAGGGTTGGAGTATATGAGTCAGGATGTCTTTCTGATTCACTACCACAGAAAGTAGTTGAGGCCAAAACGTTGTGTGATTTCAAGAAGAAATTAGATATAGCTCTTGGGTCTAAAGAGATCAAGGGAAATGGGGGGAGGGGGGGATCAGGATATTGAATTTGATGATCATCCATGATCATAATGAATGGCGGAGCAGGCTCGAAGGGCCAAATGGCCTACTCCTGCTTCTAGTTTCTGTGTTTCTATAAAGGGCTGTGCTGAGACCACACCGAGAGTACTGTGTACAGCTTTGGTCTCTATAGTCTCTGGAGTTTAGAAGAATGAGGTGACTTCATTGAAATTCTTAGAGAGATTGACAGGGTAGATGCTCGGAGGCTGTTTTCTCTGGTTGGAGGTTCTAGAGCTTGGAGTCATTGGTATCAGGATAAGGGGTCATTTATGTTGTATGCTGAGTCTGTTTCACAAAGAGTATACAGTGAAGGGTACTGTTTCTTGTGCGCTATACAATCAAAGCATACCGTACATAGGTAAGGAACGGAGAGAGTGCAGAATGTAGTGTTACAGTCATAGCTAGGGTGTAGAGAAAGATCAACTTAATGCAAGGTAAGCCCATTCAAAAGTCTGAAGACAGCAGGGAAGAAGCTGTTTTTGAGTCGGTTGGTTCGTGTCCTCAGACTTTTGTATCTTTTTCCTGACGGAAGAAGGTGGAAGAGAGAATGTCCGGTGTGCACGGGGTCCTTGATTATGCTGGCTGCTTTTCCGAAGCAGCGTGAAGTGTAGACAGAGTCAGTGGATGGGAGGCTGGTTTGCATGATGGACTGGGCTTTATTCACAACCCTTTGTAGTTTCTTGCAGTTTTGGACAGAGCAGGAACCATACTAAGCTGTGATACAGCCAGAAAGAATGCTTTTTATGGTGCATCTGTAAAGGTTGATGAGAGTCATAGCGGACATGCCAAATTTCCTCGGTCTCCTGAGAAAGTAGAGGCGTTGGTGGGCTTTCTTAACTATAGCGTCCGTATGGAGGCACCAGGACAGGTTGTTGGTGCTGGATACCTAAAAGCTTGAAGCTCTCAACCATTTCTACTTCATCCCCATTGATGTAGACAGTGGCATGCCCTCCACTACACTTCCTGAAGTCGATGACTATCTCCTTCGTTTTGTTGACATTGAGGGAGAGATTATTATCGTTGCACCAGTTCACCAGATTCTCTATCTCTTTCGTGTACTCTGTCTCGTCATTGTTTGAGATCTGACCCACAATGGTGGTGTCATCAGCAAACTTGAAAATCAAGTGAAGGGGAATTTGGCCACACAGTCAAATGTGTATAAGGAGTACAGTAAGGGGCTGAGGACACAGCCTTGTGGAGCACCAATGTTGAGGATGATCGTGGAGGAGGTGTTGTTGCCTATCCTTACTGACTGCGGTCTGTGAGTTAGGAAGTCTCGGATCCAGTTGGAGAGGGAGGAGCCAAGCCCCAGGTCACGAAGTTTGGAGATGAGTCTCGTGGGAATAATGGTGCTGAAGGCTGAGCTGTAATCTATGAATAGGAGTCTGTTATCTAGATGTTCCAGGGTTGAGTGCAGGGCCAGGGAGGTGGCTTCTGCTGTGGACCTGTTGAAGTGATAGGTGAACTGTAGTGGATCCAGGCAATCTTGGAGGCAGGAATTGATTTGTGCCATGACTAACCTTTCAAGGAAGGAGAGGATCAAATATGAAGGTAGGCTAGCCAGTAACATTAGGAATGATAGTAAAAGTTTCTTTAAATACATTAAAAACAAACGGGAGGCAAAAGTAGACATTGGGCCGCTCCAAAATGACGCTGGTAATCTAGTGATGGGAGACAAGGAAATAGCTGAGGAACTTAATAAGTACTTTGCGTCAGTCTTCACAGTAGAAGACATGAGTAATATCCCAACAATTCAGGAAAGTCAGGGGGCAGAGTTGAATATGGTTGCCATCACAAAGGAGAAAGTGCTAGAGAAACTAAAAGGTCTGAAAATTGATAAATCTCCGGGCCCAGATGGGCTACATCCTAGAGTTCTAAAGGAGATAGCTGAAGAAATAGTGGAGGCGTTAGTTATGATCTTTCAAAAGTCACTGGAGTCAGGGAAAGTCCCAGAGGATTGGAAAATCGCTGTTGTAACCCCACTGTTCAAGAAGGGAACAAGAAAAAAGATGGAAAATTATAGGCCAATTAGCCTAACCTCAGTTGTTGGCAAAATTCTAGAATCCATCGTTAAGGATGAGATTTCTAAATTCTTGGAAGTGCAGGGTCGGATTAAGACAAGTCAGCATGGATTTAGTAAGGGGAGGTCGTGCCTGACAAACCTGTTAGAGTTCTTTGAAGAGATAACAAATAGGTTAGACCAAGGAGAGCCAATGGATGTTATCTATCTTGACTTCCAAAAGGCCTTTGACAAGGTGCCTCACGGGAGACTGCTGAGTAAAATAAGGGCCCATGGTATTCGAGGCAAGGTACTAACATGGATTGACGATTGGCTGTCAGACAGAAGGCAGAGAGTTGGGATAAAAGGTTCTTTCTCAGAATGGCAACCGGTGACAAGTGGTGTCCCGCAGGGTTCAGTGTTGGGGCCACAGCTGTTCTCTTTATATATTAACGATCTAGATGACGGGACTGGGAGCATTCTGGCCAAGTTTGCCGATGATACAAAGATAGGTGGAGGGGCAGGTAGTATTGAGGAGGTGGGGAGGCTGCAGAAAGATTTAGACAGTTTAGGAGAGTGGTCCAAGAAGTGGCTGATGAAATTCAACGTGGGCAAGTGCGAGGTCGTACACTTTGGAAAAAAGAATAGAGGCATGGACTATTTTCTAAACGGTGACAAAATTCATAATGCTAAAGTGCAAAGGGACTTGGGAGTCCTAGTCCAGGATTCTCTAAAGGTAAACTTGCAGGTTGAGTCCGTAATTAAGAAAGCAAATGTAATGTTGTCATTTATCTCAAGAGGCTTGGAATACAAAAGCAGGGATGTACTTCTGAGGCTTTATAAAGCACTGGTTAGGCCCCATTTGGAGTACTGTGAGCAATTTTGGGCCCCACACCTCAGGAAGGACATACTGGCACTGGAGCGGGTCCAGCGGAGATTCACACGGATGATCCCAGGAATGGTAGGCCTGACATACGATGAACGTCTGAGGATCGTGGGATTATATTCATTGGAGTTTAGGAGGTTGAGGGGAGATCTGATAGAAACTTACAAGATAATGAACGGCTTAGATAGGATGGACGTAGGGAAGTTGTTTCCATTAACAGGGGAGACTAGGACGCGGGGGCACAGCCTTAGAATAAAAGGGAGTCACTTTAGAACAGAGATGAGGAGAAATTTCTTCAGCCAGAGAGTGGTGGGTCTGTGGAATTCATTGCCACAGAGGGCTGTGGAGGCCGAGACGTTGAGCGTCTTCAAGACAGAAATTGATAAATTCTTGATTTCTCGAGGAATTAAGGGCTATGGGGAGAGAGCGGGTAAATGGAGTTGAAATCAACCATGATTGAATGGTGGAGTGGACTCGATGGGCCGAATGGCCTTACTTCCGCTCCTATGTCTTATGGTCTTATGGTCTTATAATTCCACGATCTGGATAACTACAGGATAAGATTGTGGGAATGTTCGGGATGCGGGGGGGGGGGCGGGGGGGCGGTGGGGGGGGGGAGCAGAAAATGAGTTGCAAGTTATGAGGCAACACTGGGGTGGCAATGTATACGGGCCAAAATTTATCCCAAAATCAACCAGCAAAAATAAATTAGTTCCCTTATCTCTGCTGTGTGTGTGAGAGCTTGTTATTCATAAATTGGCATTTCTTACATTGCAACAGTGACTAACTTCAGTTTGTTGGTTGGCTGTCAGTTGCTTTCGGGCATCCTAAGAGTGTGAAAGGTGCTGTATAAATGGTCAGCATCTAAAACCATACTGTGGCCTCCGGGTAAACGACCTGTGTACATCTGGACACTGAACGATCTCAGCTGCCAAAGAACCCTTCACCGGTGTGCCTTCTGTTGGATGAGCTTTTATGATTGGCGTTACAGAAATGCAAATTCCCTTTCCTTTATCTTTCATTAAGCAGCTCTGTTCCAGTGATAAAACTCCACCAGAGCTCCATCCACATTTCTTCATCTCACCCCCATCACATATCCAGCTAACCCTTTCTCCATCCACCATGTGTTTATCAAGCTTGCTCTTAAACGTATCTGTGTGGCTTGCCTTAACGACCCCGGACACTCTCAGTAAAACGTTACTTTTTTAAAAATGTTTTATTCCTTCATGGGGTGTGGGAGTCTCTGGCTGGACCAACTTTTATTGCCCCGTCCCTACTTGCCCTTGAACTGAGCGATTAGCCATACAGACCATGCCATGCACGATGGCACAGTGGTTAGCACTGCTGCCTCACAGCGCTAGGGATCCAGGTTCAATTCCGGCCTCAGGTGACTGTGTGGAGTTTGCACGTTCTCCCCGTGCCTACATGGGTTTCCTCCGAGTGCTCCAGTTTCCCCCCACAGGCCAAAGATGTGTACGGTTAGATGGGTTGGCTATGCTGAATTACCCTTTAGTGTCCAAAGATGTGTAGGTTAAATGGATTGGCCATGGTAAATGCGCAGGATTACAGGGATAGGGCGGAGGGGAGGGCCGGAGTGGGATGCTCTTTCGGAGAGTTGGTGCAGTCTCGATGGGCCGAATGGCATCTCTCTGCACTGTAAGGATTTTATGATTCCATTTCAGAGTCAACCACATTGCGATGGATCTGGAGTCACATGTAGGCCAGATCAGGAAAGGATGGCAGATTTCCTTCGCCAGGGGACTTTAATGAACCAGATGGGTTTTTGCGACAATTAACAATGGTTTCATGGTCATTTATCGAATTTAAATCCCATCCTCTGCCATGGAGAGATTTGAACACGGGTTCCTAGAGCAATGCTTGGGTGTTTGGATTACTAGTTCAGTGACAATATCACTACGCTTGAGGCTCAAAGAAGAGAGGGTTAGGTGGTAAAACTGTGGACTGGGCCTTCACAGCAGGCAATGCAAGACCTTTAGACAGTGGAAGGATCGGATGCAGGGGAGAAAGTTGAACAGGACATGAAGGTTTTGTCACCTCTTGAGTTTAGCCTGCGATTATCATCAAGGCAGCTGATGGAGTCCAGGTTTGTGTTTGGATGTGTTTTCATAAAAAGGAAGGCAACAGTGATGTAACTTTTCCCCTGCGATCCAAAGAATCCATTAGAAGTAAAGAGGGAGAGTTGGAAAAAAAGTGAGCGAATAATATTCATTAGAAGGTTTAAGGTGAGAGGGGAGAGATACAAAAGTGTCCAGAGGGGCAATTCTTTCACACAGAGGGTGGTGAGTGTCTGGAACAAGCTGCCAGAGGCAGTAGTAGAGGTGGGTACAATTTTGTCTTTTAAAAAGCGTTTAGACAGTTACATGGGTAAGATGGGTATAGAGGGATATGGGCCAAATGCAGGCAATTGGGATTATTTTAAAGGTTTAAAAAAAAAAGGGCGGCATGGACAAGTTGGGCCGAAGGGCCTGTTTCCATGCTGTAAATCTCTATGACTCTATAAAAGCAAAAACTTGGTATTATGGGAATAAGTGGAATACGCAAATTTGGAGGTACCCAGGAACATTCTAACTCTTTAAATGGAGTGAAAACTAAAACTTGGTGGTAAAACAAAATGCCATTTTGCATTTGTATGCCCCCATGTATGTGTGTGATACATGCAATATTTCAGAATATTTTAATTGTGCATACTTCTCTGAATTTTAGTGAGATCTCTTTTCTCTTCACAGAAGTGGGGAAGGGATGGAGCTTTTCAATTAGTCTGTGCGTGAACTGTCAGTCTCTTAGTTGAAAAGGGCTGGAGGTCAATGTCTAAATAAGCATTGCGGAAGATTATACAACAAATGTTTCTTGAAGGTCTATCGCACTGATGTGAAATGATCAGAATAACCTATTCAGAACCTTTCTTTTCCAATAGGTGGAGAAGATTGTCGATAAAAGGAAAAATAAAAAAGGGAAATGGGAGTACCTAATACGATGGAAAGGTTACGGAAGTAATGAAGACACCTGGGAACCAGAACATCACCTCCTTCATTGTGAAGAATTTATTGATGAGTTCAATGGACTCAATGCTTCCAAAGAAAAGCGAACTAAATCAGGGAAACGGGGAAGTAGCCCAAGGCAGGTCTTAAGGGACAATCATGGGACATCTCCACTGAGAGCCTACGAATCCGCAAAGGGCAAAGGGGGCGGATTACGCAGGAAGCGACCTAATAATGCCCATCAAAAGCAAAAACGGGGTACAATAGGCAGGGATGGAAAGCACACACCTGGAGACCCCAAGAAAATCATTGCTACCAAAACGGTGCATTACAGAACAACCGCGAGCGGAGTACAGATTATGCCTTACAGAAAGACTGACAACTCGTTTCAGAATGGCGATGCGAGACACGGCAAAAATGCATTAGAGTTTGACAATACCTCAAGGCAGCCGAGAATGAATGTGGATATAGGAGAGCAGGACTTTACAGAGGACGGAGAAATTGCCGATTCTCCCATAGTAAACGGAATAGGTATGCGATAAGTGCTGGCCTTACAATGGCAACAGGCCATTCAGCCCAGCCAGTTGACAATGGCGTTTATTACACAGCACTGTTTCTCGACGTGCAAGCATTTGAGAATTAAATGAACTTTTTTTTTATTTCTTGCATGCAACATAATTTGAACTTTCAAATGGTTTAATTAATCATGCCTCACCCTTGGTAATTGTTTTTAGAAATGGAATGTTAACAATGACGCGCATGGACTAAACGGAATCATTAATCATCAGCTTAGTATTTCACCAAACGCTTTATTTTAATAGGAATTTCCAATGGGCAAGCCAGCCTGCCGTGTTCTGTGAAGAGGAAGCTCGTGGAGGAGAAGGAAGACTATGTATTTGACAAACGCCTCCGATGCAGTGTTCGGCAAAATGAAAGCAACTACCGATTCAGGGACATTGTTGTTAGGAAGCAGGATGGTTTTACACATATATTACTCTCTAGCCAAACGTCAGACAACAATTCATTAACGCCTGAGGTAAGTCCTGTACAACGCACCTTTTCAATTATTAATTAATTATTAATGAATTAATGCAGCACGGTAGCACAGTGGTTAGTACCGCTGCCTCACAGCACCAGGGATCCAGGTTCAATTCCCGGCTTGGGTCACTGTCTGTGCGGAGTTTACATGTTCTCCCCGTGTCTGCGTGGGTGGGTGCTCTGGTTGCCTCCCACAGTCTGAAAGACATGCAGGTTAGATGGATTGGCCGTGCGAAGTTCTCCCTCAGTGTAACCGAACAGGTGCCAGAATGTGGCGACTGGGGGATTTTCACAGTAACTTTGTTGCAGTGTTAATGTAAGCCTACTTGTGAGACTAATTAATAAATAAATAATGTGTGACCAGTACAAGTGGGTGAGCAAATGTGCAGCTTTGCACTTTAGGAAGTTTGGTGGACCGAGCCACTTTTAACAATAAGTAAGCTGCTATGAGACACAAATAAAATCATATCGTCCTTATAGTGCAGAAGGAGGCCATTCAGCCCATCGAGTCTGCACTGATTCTCTGAACAAGTATCTTACCCAGGCCCAGCCTCGCCACCCTATCCCCATAACCCCGTGCATTTTACCATGGCTAATTCACCCAATCTAAATATCTTTGTACTTTGAATTGGAAATTAAAAAAGCTTTATTCATTACACAAACAAATAAAAATTGACGGTCAGGCAAAAAGAACAAGCCTGCCCATCAAGGTCGGCCCGTGCTGTGATGGCAGGAGTTACCATGAGTAAACGTTTCCTCCTTTCCTGCCACCATCCCTGCTTCTCTCCCTCCTTCCCAAAACCCATCCCTCCTCTTAAAGTCCTCTGGGAAGGGCCAAAAAACAGAAAACAAACACACAGGGGCAGCAAAGGGATACAATACTCTGGAAAATGCCTCTCCCATCCCAACACAAACTGTGCAAGAGTTTGAAAAAGTTTATTTATTATTGTCACAAGTAGGCTTACCTTAACACTGCAACGAAGTTACTGTGAAAATCCCCTAGTCGCCACACTCCGGCGCCTGTTCAGGTACATTGAGGGAGAATTCAGCACAGCCAATGCACCTAACCAGCACGTCTTTCGGACTGTGGGAGGAAACCGGAGCGCCCGGAGGAAACCCACGCAGACACGGGGAGAACATGTAAACTCAGCACAGACAGTGACCCGAGTCGGGAATCGAACCCGGGTCCCTGACACTGTGAGGTAGCACAGGGCTAACCACTGTGCCACCGTGTTGCCCATGTTCACAGAAATGTGATCTATAAAGACGCTTACCCTTCTTCATAATGCCCCAATCTAGAATCAGTCCCTTTTAGAGGTGTACAGAGAGTTAACTCCTAAATTTATGAGGTAAATCTTTTTGATTGTGGTTTTACCATGTGGAAATCTGAAAGAACGATTAGCTACGGTCTCGTGCCGAAAATGGCACATTTGCCCGATCACATTTGAGCACCTATTCTTCACAATGTGAATTCAGACAGCGGGCTATTCCACTGTGGAAGGAATGCGGACAATCTCAAGTCTTATCCACCTGATGATGAGTTTCTTGTGTGCAGTCCGACCTCAGGAGAGATTGGGACAATTCGCCTCACTTGATGGGCTTTCCAAACGCTGTGAGCGTCCGCTCTGTCACGTTACGCTTCCTTCGGGAACCCTCCTCTTTACAGCTGGGATTGCCCATTCCCTCCTCCTGCTGTCTCGCATCAAAGCAAAACACTCAGTCCGTGCCCTCGCCCAGAGGCCTGCAGATCTGGAGACCTCACCTAAACCCCACCCCTCTCTGCAGTCAACGCCCCCCCCCCCGCCCCCCCCCCCCCCGTCCTCACGAGAAACGTCTCGATTCCGCCGGCCTGTGTTTCATTAGAACCCGATTTGTTCTGTCAGCAATTCTCTTTGCTGCAGTTTCTTTGCTGCAGTTTCTTTGAGTGAGGGCTATGGGAATAAATGGCTGACTCGAATTCCATCTTACCCAGTTGGGGGGTAAGGGGCAGGACTGGAACCAAGATCAGCAATCCTCGGATGACCTGGTGTTCCCACTCCCTTGTCTTGGGAGACCACTTGCAGTGCGTCGCTGCTGTTCAAACTGCCATCTGCCTGTTCAGCACTGTTTGGGCCTAGCGGTGTGAAATGCCTCGAGCCTACGCAGCGAAAGGTGGTGTAAATCCGGGTCCTGTGGCCGATTTGGGTCTTTTTGGGTTCTGTTCGCAAATTCTGGGAGAACAAAATAAAAGGGATAAAGCTGGATTCTCAAGATCCCTGAAAAATTAGGAGTAAACATGTACTGCCTGTGTTTCACTCAGGGGATAAAACCACTCACAAGGGAGCAGCAGATTGTTATTAAGGTTGTTACAAAATCGGAGATGTGTGATTATATTAATAGCAACTCCTTTCTTACCCACACAGTGTGTTCTGTTCTCAAATATCCATTTCTCCGCCTGTGGTAATATCTCCGTTTGAAAGGTAAAAGGTGACTAATTAATTCTAAGCTACAGGAATCTCTTACAAAGGAGCGTGTTAACCTTCAGCACTGTCAAGGCCAGACTGGCGAAGACATTTGACCAGGACGCTGCCCACCTGACACGACCTCCCCAGTTTCAAACATTCAGCTTCAGACCTCATGAAATCCCTGCTTCCTGCTCCCAAGGCAAGTGGATGGTGAAGTGGATTAAGGAGCTGGTGGAACAGTGGGAATCACACAGAACCTTTACAGTGCAGGAGGAGGCCATTTGGCCCATCGAGTCTGCACTGGCTTGCTGAAAGAGCATTCTACCCAGTCCCACTCCCCTGCCTCATCCCCGTAACCTTGCGCATTCTTTCTGTTGAGATAGCAATCCCAATTCCCTTTCGAATACCTCGTTCAAACCTGCCTCCACCACCCACTCAGGAAGCTCATTCCAGACTCTGGGTAAAAAAAAAAAATTTCCTCACATTATTTTAGACCATAAGATATAGGAGCAGAATTAGGCCATTCGGCCCATCGAGTCTGCTCTGCCATTCAATCATGGCTGATATGATTCTCATCCTCATTCTCCTGCCTTCTCCCAGAAACTCTTGAACCCCTTATTGAACAAGATCTATCTCTCTCTGACCTGACCTCCACAGCCCTCTGTGGCAACGAGTTCCACAGGTTCATCACCCTCTGAAGAAATTCCTCCTCATCTCAGTTTTAAAGGAGTGTCCCTTCATTCTGAGGTTGTGCCCTCGAGTTCCAATCTCTCCCACTAGTGAAAACATCCTCATCGCATTCACTCTACCTAGTCCTCTCAATATTCTCTAAGTTTCAATTAGATCCCCCCCTCATTCTTCTAAACTCCATCGAGTGTAGACCACACTCTTCAACCGCTCCTCATATGACAAATCCCTCATTCCTAGGATTGTTCTTGTGAACGTCCTCTGGACCCCCTCCAAGACCAGCACATCCTTCCTTAGGTATGGGGCCCAAAGCTGCTCACAATGCTCCAAATGGGGTCCAACCAGAGCCTTATACAGCCTCAGCAGTACATCCCTGCTTTTGTATTCTATCCCTCTAGAAATGAATGGTAACATTGAATTTGCCTTCCTAACTGCCAACTGAACCTGCACATTAACCTTAAGAGAGTCCTGAAAGAAATCATAGAAATCATAGAAACCCTACAGTGCAGAAGGAGGCCATTCGGCCCATCGAGTCTGCACCGACCACAATCCCACCCAGGCCATATCCCTACATATTTTACCCACTAACCCACGCATCTCAGGACACTAAGGGGCAATTTTAGCATGGCCAATCAACCTAACCCGCACATCTTTGGACTGTGGGAGGAAACCGGAGCACCCGGAGGAAACCCATGCAGACACGAGGAGAATGTGCAAACTCCACACAGACAGTGACCCGAGCCGGGAATCAAACCCGGGACCCTGGAGCTGTGAAGCAGCAGTGCTAACCACTGCGCTACCGTGCCGCCCTACCTATTGAACCAGGACTCCCAAGTCCCTTTGTGCTTTAGATTTCTGAAGCCTTTCCCTATTTAGAAAATAGTCAACGTCTTTATTCTTCCTACCAAAGTGCATAACCTCACACTTTCCCACATTGTATTCCATCTGCCACTTCTTTGCCCACTCTCCTAGCCTGTTCAGGTCCTCCTGCAGCCTCCCCACTGGTTTTGAATCTGTGCCCTCTAGTTCTTGATGCTCTCTTGAGTGGGAACAGTTCCTCACTATCTACTCTGTCCATACCTCTCAGGATCTTGAATATCTCTATCAAGTCTCCTCTCAGCCTTCCTTTCTCCAAGAAAAAAGTCTCAAACTTTCCAATCTACCCTCATAGCTACAGTCCTTTATCCCTGGAATCATTCTTGCGAATAAGAAAGCAGCATTGATCATTGTCTGTGCTTTCAATGTTATCATTGTTCTCTGTGTTCGGCTATGGAACATTCAGCCTTGCTTTCTGACCCTTCCAGGTCTTCAGGTCACGCCCCACAAAATGGTAGGAATATCGTCAATTCCTCATTCTCCCACAGGGTCGGTTCACTCCTTCAGATACTTTGGCACCTCTTTCCTCATCTGTTTGCTCATTCCTCAAATTAAGTTCCAACAGAGTGCTTTGTCAGTTTATGTCAGCTTTTCTCAGCTTCATCATGAAGCAATTGCTTACTTGATGCTGCATGGGGAGGCAATGGCCTATGGTATTATCGCTAAACTATTAATACAGAATGTTCTGGGGATCTGGGTTCGAATCCCACCACGGCAGATGGTGGAATTTGAATTCAGTAAAAAATACCTGGAATTAAGAATCTACTGGTGACCATGAAACCAGTGTCGATTGTCAGAAAAACCCATCTGGTTCACCAATGTCCTTTAGGGAAGGAAATCTGCCGTCCTTACCTGGTCTGGCCTACATGTGACTCAAGAGCCACAGCAATGTGGTGACTCTCAGCTGCCCTCTAAGGGCAACTAGGGATGGGCAATAAATGCTGGCCAGTGACACCCATGTCCCTCACCCGTGCATCCATGGGTCAACACCAAAGGAGACAATCAAGGCAGGCGTCTTTATATCTGAGAAGATTAAAATGTTGATCACTAATATCTCTGCCGCCAAGTATACAGGCCAAAGCAACTGCATCTGGACATGCCTGGAGAACAGACAAACATTTGCAAGGGTTGCTTGACGGAATTATATTGTATCCTGCAGCCAGATCTTGAAATTTTTAAAACATTTATTATTCAATTGTGGGACACGGGCATCACTGGCTGGTCAGCATTTGCCCATCCCTAGTTGCCCTTGTTCAGAGGGCAATTGAGAGTCAACCACATTGCTGTGACTCTGGAGTTGGTGACAGCTGTTTGAAAAATTGTCAATTTCTTTTCAAACAGCGCCTTCCAATAAGATAAAATCTTTGAACTTTGTAAAACCGCGCAAGGTGTGCCGGCAGCCAGAGATACCTGTTGAATCCCCCAGCTCCCTCTCTGCAGCCACTACGAGTAGGCGCTTGATGCAGTTTCTGCCAAGCAAAGAAATTTAATTGGTTTCCATGGGGGGAAACTAACGAGACTCAGTGAAAGGTTACTGCCACGAGGCAGGGAAAAGAAGACACCTAGCAACAAATAAAAACCAGAAGGTCAAATAGGTGAATCTTTAAGTACATGCCCCTGCTACAGCAGTGATCTGCACCTGTGCACAGTCCTCGTTCAGTTGCTCATTGCCCTCAACCTTGCACCAATCCATGAATGCCACACCGCGACACCATTATTCTGCCTTATCTTAAATGAACCATTAATGCACTCTGTCTCCTAGACTTTGCTAATCCTAACTCTACCCTGCCGCGGTGTTTCACCTGTGTAAGTCCCACCACTCTGAAAGTGTGCGGTCTGTGTCATCTACTCCCTACACTCATTTCCTACCAAGTGAAGTGAATGACTCTAGAGGTTGGTGGCGGGGAGACAGTCATGCCTGGAGTCGTTTGAGGTGAACAGCTGGGTGCTATGGCTCCTGCCATCTGTGTCCCCAGATGCTGGGGACTTCCTTAGCTTATCTGGAGATCTGAGCAGGAGGAAACCATTGGACCGCAATGAATGAGTTGAACCTTTCACTGCGATCTGTCAATCTGATTCTGCAGCGGGCAAAGACCGTTGGAGGCTGGGGGACGTCCTGTGACTCAAGTAGAAAATCTTGAGGTTGGAGGTTGAAAGCTCCACCTTCAGGTGCTGCAGGAAGTTGTCTCAAAGAAACAAAGAGTAAGAGCAAAGGAAAGTACAGCCCAGGAACAGGCCCTTCGGCCCTCCAAGCCTGCACCAATCATGATGCCCTAACTAAACTAAAAAGAACCTTCTGTCCTTAGTCGGTCCGTATCCCTCTGTTCCCTCCCTATTCATGCACCCATCCAGATACCCCTTAAATGTTGCTAATGCGCCTGCTTCTATCTCCTCCTCTGATAGTGCGTTCCAGGCACCCACCACTCTCTGTGAAAGACTTCCCCCGCACATCTCCCTTAAACTTTCCCCCTCACCTTGAACCTGTGCCCCCCTTGTAATTGAAACTTCCACCCTGGGAAAAAACCCTCAGACTATCCACCCTGTCTACGCCGCTCATAATTTTGTAGACCTCTATCAGGTCTCCCCTCAGCCTCCGTCTTTCCAGTGAAAACCTCTCCTCATAGTCAACACCCTCGAGACCAGGCAACGTCCTGGTGAACCTTCTTTGCACTCTCTCCAAAGCTTCCACGTGCTTCTGGTAGTGTGGTGACCAGAACTGCACACAATATTCCAAATGTGGCCTAAACAGGGTTTTACATAGCTGCAATGTGAAAGAAAGACTTGCTTTTATAAAGCATCTTTCATAATCACCAGGCATCCCAAAGCCGTTTACAGTTATTGAAGTACTAAAGTATTAAAGTAAAGGGGAGGGGGTTTTAGTTCAGTCGGGCAACATGGTCGGTGCAGGCTTGGAGGGCCGAAGGGCCTGTTCCTGTGCTGTAAGTTTCTTTGTTCTTTGCACTTTTTAAGTATAGTCACTGCTGTCATGTCGGAAAGACGGTAGCTAATTTGCGCCCACGGCATACTCGCACGAATAGCAATCAACTGTTTGTGTGAAGTTGATTGAGGGATAAGAAGCGGCCTGGAGACTGGGGATAACTCTCCTGCATTTCAGTAAATGGTGGAGTGGACTCGATGGGCTGAATGTCCTACTTCTGCTCCTATGTCTTATGGTCTTCTCAATGGTAAGAAGTCTCACAACACCAGGTTAAAGTCCAACGGGTTTATTTGGAAGCAAAAGCCGCTAGCTTTCGGAGAAAGTCATGATTTCTCAACGGTGCTATGGGATCTTTCTATTCTCCCTGGGAGTACGGCCAGCCTCTCATCCAAAGGACAGTATCCCCAGCAGCGCAAACACCTCCTCAGTACCGCTCTGGAGTGTCAGCCCTGGATGATTTTACTCCAGCCCTCGAGTGGAACACGAACCCAGAACCTTTAGAGAATGCGACCAACTGATGAATGGTGGATAACTGGTTGAGGGGGAGGTGCTTGTCTCTTCTAGACAGCAGGACAACATTAATGGTGATCGAAAGCTTCCTAACAGCTCCCGGCATCAAATATTGTAGATGTGTGTGTAGGCCCAAAACTACATGATGTGCATCAGAGCCACTATGATGTTACCTCAGTTAGCTAACTGGATAGCCAGCTTTCAGCTTTGCACATGGCACTGAAAAAAACAGCAATCTTACCTCCACTACAATGGCTTATGGGTCCTGACAACATTCCAGCAACATTACTGAAGGCTGGTGCTGCAGACTAGCTGTGCCCCTAGCCAAGCTGTTCCAGTACAGCTACACCACTGCCGTCTACCCAGTGGATAGAGAAAAGTATTCAAATATGTGTTGTTCACAAAAACCAGGACAAATCCAACGCAGCCAATTACCACTCCATCAGTCAGTCATCAAGAGGCATTTGCTCAGCAATAACCTGCTTATTGACACTGAGTTGGGGTCTCGTCAGGGCCACTCAACTCCTGACCTCATTATAGCTTTAGTCCAAACATGGACAATAGAGCTGAACTCCAGCGGTGAGGTGAGAGTGACTGC
This sequence comes from Mustelus asterias, assembly GCF_964213995.1. NCBI lineage: Eukaryota > Metazoa > Chordata > Chondrichthyes > Carcharhiniformes > Triakidae > Mustelus > Mustelus asterias. The sequence goes on from NC_135804.1 coordinate 13,189,748, forward strand.
CTTTGACATCAAGGCCGCATTTGACCGAGTGTGGCATCAAGAAGCCCCAGCAAAACTGGAATCAATGGGAATCAGGGAAAATTCTCCACTGGCTGAAATCATACCTAGCGCAAGGGAAGATGGATGATTGATGGAGATCAATCATCTCTGTCCCAAGACATCACTCTAGGAGTTCCACAAGGTGATGTCCAACCATCTTCAGCTGCTTCATCAATCCTTCCACCATAAGGTCAGAAATATGGATGTTTGCTGATAATTGCACAATGTTCTGCTCCAGTCACAATTCTGTGCCCATTTGCACCAAGATCAGGACAATATTCAGGCTTGGGCTAGTAGGTGGCAAGTAACACTCATGCCACACAAGTACCAGATAATGACCATTTCCAATCAGAGAGAATCCAACCATCTCCCCGTGACATTACCATTGCTAAATCCTCCACCACCAACACCCTGGAGATTACCATCATTACACTCCCAGCTGATGTTAATATTGGGCAATCAGGTCTCAGAGAGAATCCCAGCTCAATAGATCGGAGGCTGAGGGAATGGACAGGGTGGATAGTAATAGGGTTTTTCCCAGGGTGGAAGTGTTAATTACAAGGGGGCACAGGTTCAAGGCGAGAAAGAGTAAGTTTAAGGGAGATGTGCGGGGTACGTTTTTCACGCAGAGAGTGTTGGGTGCCTGGATCGCGCTGCCAGAGGAGGTGGTGGGAGCAGACACATTAGCGACATTTAAGAGGCATCTGGATGGGTGCATGATTAGGGAGGGAATGAAGGGATACGAACTGGGTAAGGACAGAAGGTTTTTTTTGTTCAGTTAGGGCATCATGATCGGCACAGACCTGGAGAGCCAAAGGGCCTGTTCCTGTGTTGTACTTGTCTTTGTCCTTTGTAACCTTTACGTTTTATTTAGAGATGTGGATGACTGATGATTAAATTCTAACAAAAGAAAAGGCCCTTATCAAACAAGAAAAGTTTAACTTTGGCACATTATTCCTTTACCCCACCTATACATTCACAGATGCACATGGATTTATCAGGATTACACAAGTTATAAATATAGATTTTATATTTTAATGTCCTCGGTCAGTACACCTTCCAAATAAATCAACAGGCAAAATGTGGTCAGACACACCACACTCTCAAACCATGACAAACACCACCCAAAATAACTTCTATGGATTTCTCATTAAATTCACCAGACCCATATCACATTGTGAGCCATCTGGTCTCACTGGAACCCGAGTGTTTCCAAACTCCACTCTTGAAAAAACACGCCTTGGAATCCTCTCCCAAATAACTCTTTATTACAGATGCCTTCACCAAGGATCCGCTACCAGGATTTCAATCTCTCCTTTCAATATTCCTCTGCCTTGAATTGCAATGTGCATTCAAGCTTCCACACAATCTCTCAGGTACCCAGCCATGCCAATAGAACGCCACTGCTTCACAGGTTGTATAACGATGTCACCAAACTTTTGATTTACCTCAGAAGTCTAGGTTCTCACTTTAAATCTGGTTCTTGCAGCTGTCTCTTGAACTCAGAGCACTTCCTCTGATTTTTATTTTAACTTCACCCAACAGGACCTGGTTTGACTTCTTGTCCTTTGCTCCTTTAACTTAATCATCTTAGTGAGACATACTTATCCTAACTCCCTGGCTTCTGGACTTTCTTTTGTTCTTTTGGGAAGTCTGTTCCCTTGTCCATTCCAGCTTCTCCTGGATCCAGCTTACAAATAACTCAAAAGGTCTTTCTGTCCTCGTGTGGCCCCTGGTTGCTAAGCAACAACCTAGTTTTCCTTTAAATCCTGTTTACTTTTACATCAGCAACTTTCATTACTAAACCATCATCTAAACCAACCTAAAGCCATTGACCAATTAAAATACAGTTCCACGAAAATAAACTTACTTAAAGCAGTGCCGTGTTTCTAATACCCACAGATACAAATATAAATTATTTTAAACGACCTTTGTTTCCTGACGCCCTTGTCCATAAACTGAACTGGACCAACCATATAAATACTGTGTCTACACGAGCAGATCAGAGGCTGGGAATTCTGCCGAGAGTAACTTAACTTCTGACTCTCCCAAAGCCTGTACACCATCTACAAGGCACAAGTCGAGTGTGATGAAATACTCTCCACTTGCCTAGACTGGTGCAGCTCCAACAACACTCAAAAAGTTCAACACTATCCAGGACAAAGCCGCCCGCTTGATCAGCATTCCAATCCATCAGCTTCAACATCCATTCCCTCCACCACCGACACACTGTAGCAGCAGTGTGTACCATCTAGAAAATGCACTGCAGCAACTCACCAAGTCTCCTTAGACGGCACCTTTCAAACCTGCGACTGTTACCACCTAGAAGGACAAGGGCGGCAGGTGCATGGGGACGCACCACCTGCAAGTTCCCCTCCAAGCCACTCAGCACCTTAACTTGGAAATATATCGCTGTTCCTTCACTGTCACTGGGCCAAAGTCCTGGAACTTCCTTCTTAACAGCACTGTGGGTGCACCTACACCACATGGACAGCAATGGTTTTAGAACCATTAGAACCTTAAGGCCACAATTAGATTATTCAGCAAGACCAACAATTTCATTCTCGTCACTCCTAACTAGCAGCAGCGCCATGTTAGGACCAAGGACTTAGGAACACTGGAACAGGAGGTAGACTGTTGAACCACACCAACCTGTCCCACCATTCAGCTAGATCAGCTGGTTTTAAGTTTATTTATTATTATCACAAGTAGGCTTACATTATCACTGCATTGAAGTGACTCTGAAAATTCCCCAGTCGCCACACTCCGGCACCCGTTCGGATACACTGAGGGAGAATTTTGGCACGGCCAATCAACCTAACCAGCACATCTTTGGGCTGTGGGAGGAAACCGGAGCACCCGGAGGAAACCCACGCAGACACGGGGAGAACATGCAGACTCCACACAAGTGGTGACCCAAGCTGGGAATGGAACCCAGGTCCCTGGCGCTGTGAGGCAGCAGTGCTAACCCACCGTGCCACCCTGCTTGACTTCAGAGAAGGACATCTGCCGTTCTTATCAAGTCTGACCTGCACGTGGTTCCAATCCAGTGTTATTCTGAGGTGACTTTTATGTAAATTTGACGTGGTCTGGCTCAGTGGTAGAATTCATGTTCAGAAGTAGAACTGATGTTAAGAATTTTGCTTAAAACACTGCATGCCAAACTCGGAGGAAAATCCTGAAGTGTGATTTACCGAAGCACGCATTGCTCTGTGTGACGTCTCGCTGAAACCTTGGCACACACGCAGGTGTGAAATCTAATTAAAGATCTGATTCAGCATTGTTACAGCTGGTACCTTTGTACCCCAGCCCGGTATTTAAAATATGAAAATGACGTGGAACATGAGAGCAGTTTGGTGTGGTTGACTGCCCTCTAAGGTAACCCAGCAAGTCATTAAGTTGCATTAAACTTCAAGGCAAGTCATTGCCGGCCCGGCCAGAGCTATCCAAACGTTCATTTCAAATCAGAAATTGACATTTCCAATCCGCTTTGTCAATATAATCGAGCCCAAATGACACGGTCCAATGCACTTTGAATTCTCATAATTTATTTACTGTGGTCGCTCTGAATTTTTTTTCAATATTCACTCATGGGACATGGGCGTCACTGGCTGGGCCAGCATTTATTGCCCATCCCTAGTTGCCCTTGGAGGGCAGTTGAGAGTCAACCACATTGCTGTGGCCCTGGAGTCACATGTAGGCCAGACCGGGTAAGGACGGCAGATTTCCTTCCCTAGGAAACATAGGTTGGACTAGGAGATTACAGGGACTGGGAACGTCCGACATGTGGAGTTTTTTCAAGGAGCAGCTACTGCGAGTCTGTGATAGGTATGTCCCTGTCAGGCAAGGAGGAATTGGTAGGGCTAGGGAACCGTGGTGCACCAAAAAAGTTTCTTTGTTGGTTAAAAAGAAAAAGGAGGCTTATGTTCGGATGAGACGTGAGCACTCGGGTAGTGCACTAGAAAGCTTTAGATTGGCTAAGAGGGAGTTGAAGAGCGAGCTTAGAAGGGCTAAAAGGGGACATGAGAAGACTTTGGCGGATAGGGTTAAAGAGAATCCTAAGGCGTTCTATAGGTATGTCAAGAACAGAAGGTTGGTTAGGGCAAGTTTAGGGCCAGTTATAGATGGCAGAGGGAAGTTATGTGTGGAACCGGAGGAAATTGGTGAAGCATTGAACCAATATTTCTCTTCGGTGTTCACGCAAGGGGACATGAATATAGCTGAGGAGGACACTGGGTTGCAAGGGAGTAGAATAGACAGTATTACAGTTGATAAGGAGGATGTGCAGGATATTCTGGAGGGTCTGAAAATAGATAAATCCCCTGGTCCGGATGGGATTTATCCAAGGATTCTCTGGGAGGCAAGAGAAGTGATTGCAGAGCCTCTGGCTCTGATCTTCAGGTCGTCGTTGGCCTCTGGTATAGTACCAGAAGATTGGAGGTTAGCGAATGTTGTCCCATTGTTTAAGAAGGGGAACAGAGACTTCCCCGGGAATTATAGACCGGTGAGTCTCACTTCTGTTGTCGGCAAGATGTTGGAAAAAATTATAAGGGATAGGATTTATAGTTATTTGGAGAGTAATGAATTGATAGGTGATAGTCAGCATGGTTTTGTGGCAGGTAGGTCGTGCCTTACTAACCTTATTGAGTTTTTTGAGAAAGTGACCAAGGAGGTGGATGGGGGCAAGGCAGTGGACGTGGTATATATGGATTTTAGTAAGGCGTTTGATAAGGTTCACCATGGTAGGCTTCTGCAGAAAATGCAGATGTATGGGATTGGGGGTGATCTAGGAAATTGGATCAGGAATTGGCTAGCGGATAGGAAACAGAGGGTGGTGGTTGATAGTAAATATTCATCATGGAGTGCGGTTACAAGTGGTGTACCTCAGGGATCTGTTTTGGGGCCACTGCTGTTTGTAATATTTATTAATGATCTGGATGAGGGTATAGTTGGGTGGATTAGCAAATTTGCTGATGACACCAAAGTCGGTGGTGTGGTAGACAGTGAGGAAGGGTGTCGTAGTTTGCAGGAAGACTTAGACAGGTTGCAAAGTTGGGCCGAGAGGTGGCGGATGGAGTTTAATGCGGAGAAGTGTGAGGTAATTCACTTTGGTAGGAATAACAGATGTGTTGAGTATAGGGCTAACGGGAGGACTTTGAATAGTGTGGAGGAGCAGAGGGATCTAGGTGTATGTGTGCATAGATCCCTGAAAGTTGGGAATCAAGTAGATAAGGTTGTTAAGAAGGCATATGGTGTCTTGGCGTTTATTGGTAGGGGGATTGAATTTAGGAGTCGTAGCGTTATGTTGCAACTGTACACAACTCTGGTGCGGCCGCACTTGGAGTACTGTGTGCAGTTCTGGTCCCCACATTACAGGAAGGATGTGGAGGCTTTGGAGAGGGTGCAGAGGAGGTTTACCAGGATGTTGCCTGGTATGGAGGGGAGATCCTATGAGGAGAGGCTGAGGGATTTGGGATTGTTTTCGCTGGAAAGGCGGCGGCTAAGAGGGGATCTTATTGAAACATATAAGATGATTAGAGGTTTAGATAGGGTGGATAGTGATAGCCTTTTTCCTCTGATGGAGAAATCCAGCACGAGGGGGCATGGCTTTAAATTGAGGGGGGGTAGTTATAGAACCGATGTCAGGGGTAGGTTCTTTACCCAGAGGGTGGTGAGGGATTGGAATGCCCTGCCAGCATCAGTAGTAAATGCGCCTAGTTTGGGGGCGTTTAAGAGATCCGTAGATAGGTTCATGGACGAAAAGAAATTGGTTTAGGTTGGAGGGTCACAGTTTTTTTTTTAACTGGTCGGTGCAACATCGTGGGCCGAAGGGCCTGTTCTGCGCTGTAATGTTCTATGTTCTATGTTCTATGTTCTAAAGGACATTAGTGAACCAGATGGGTTTTTCCAACAATCGACAACGGTTTCATGGTCATCAGTGGATTCTTAATTCCAGGTATTCTTTATTGAATTCAGATTTCACCATCTGCCGTGGCGGGATTCGAACCCGGGTCCCCAGAACATTAGCTGAGTTCTGGATTAATAGTCGAGCGATAATACCACTAGGCCAGGACCCCCCCCCCCCGGCAATACACATAAATACTTAATGCACGGTGCACATCAAATGCAATGCGTTTATTCGATCCCTTGCATGGATCAGACTGATTCCCCTGCTTCCCCTTTCTGCTTGTGGCTGCTTTGCAATATCTGATTTTGGACTGCTCTCATGTTCCACGTCATTTTCATATTTTAAATACCGGGCTGGGGTACAGAGGTATCAGCTGCAACAATGCTGAATTAGATCTTTAATTAGATTTCACACCTGCGTGTGTGCCAAGGTTTCAGTGAGACATCACACAGAGCAATGCAGAAAGTCTGCTTCGGTACTTCACACTTAAGGATTTTCCTGCTAGTTTGGCACACGGCGTTTTTGGTGGGTACGGCATTGACCTTTGCAGCGATCGACTTCGGTGTCGCCTGTACTTCTCGGCTGAAGGGTGACATCCAGATCTCATCGTCGGCCAATCATTTCTCTCCTTCATTAAAGCTTCCAGCACTTCATCATCGAAGCAAAATTGATTTTTGTCCTTCTTGGCTTATTTTCTGCAGGGAAACTGTTCGGTGACGAGTTGTGTTAGAGTCTCCATTCTCCTAATTCAATGACTGCATTGATATCATTTCAGAGGGCTGACCTTAATGACTTAATCCTTTGGGGCGGCACAGTGGTTAGCACTGTGGCCTCACAGTACCAGGGGGACCCCGGTTCCATTCCCAGCTTGGGTCACTGTCTGTGTGGAGTTTGCACGTTCTCCCCATGTCTGCGTGGGTTTCCTCCGGGTGCTCCGGTTTTCTCCCACAGTCTGAAAGACGTGCTGGTTAGGTGCATTGACCCGAACAGGCGCTGAAGTGTGGCGACTAGGGGAATTTCACAGTAACTTCATTGCAGTGTTAATGTAAGCCCCACTTGTGAGAAATAAATAAACTTTTACTTTACTTTGGGCATCTCACCGGGCTTAAGAACAAAGTGGGACATACTCAGGCAGATTGTTTAAAGGAGATGTACGAGACAAGTTTTTTACATAGAGGGTGGTGGTGGCCTGGAACTCGCTGCCGGGGGAGGTAGTGGAAGCAGATACGATAATGAGTTTTAAGGGGCGTCTGGACAAATACATGAATAGGCTGGGAGTAGAGGGATATGGCCCCCGGAAGGGTAGGGGGTTTTAGTTCAGTCGGGCAGCATGGTCAGTGCAGGCTTGGAGGGCCGAAGGGCCTTTTTCTGTGCTGTAATTTTCTTTGTTCTGTATTGCCGTAAACTAAATAGGAGACCGGTTGCAGTAGCAAGAAAGGTAGCGCCAGCAAAGGGAATGATTTTAATACTGTGGCAGTGGTACAGATGAAACATTCTCACTTAGAAAGGGGGTTAGGGCCCAAGATAATTCAGCGAATTCTTTGGATTCTAGTGAAATAAATCAGGCACTTCGAAGCTCTGGAGGTTTTGTTTCAAAGGGAGAAGTTTGATGAAGATTAGAATATAAGTTCGTTACAGTTCATGTATTTGGGCAGTTTTAATAGTGAATAATGATGTAATCCTGAGCTTTCTGAATTACCTGCGTACAATGTTTTATTTTATTCTTTCAGGGCAGGTGTGTCAAAACTCAGATGATCCAAAGGGCCAAGTTTCTTCTCATGAAAGTAGTGGTGGGTCAGACCAATATTACTTTGCAAAAGAGATATCCTTAAAGGTGTATTTAATGAGACCCAGAGCTGAGCGTGCGCATTGCAATAGCTATTCAATAGCAAATAAAATCAATGAAATATTTAATTATCAAAGAAAGAATAGATGACAAATGTAACTTAATTTGCTTGGGTAAAAGGGTCTGAGCATTTCCATTTGGTTAAAGAAGCACGGCATTCTTAATCTGCTTTTCTCTTCATAGTAAGAGAAAACTCTTACTGTGTTTACCCCAGTCCAACGCCGGCATCTCCACATCATTTCTCTTCATAAACAGGGTTGAGTTTATTTTTATATATTATGAATAATTTAATATTTCTATTACAAGTACAAGTAAGCTATCTACATTTGCACAAATGTGCTTACTTATTTCCACTTAGAAGAATGCCCAAGGCAGAGAATCTGATGGCTTCTGCTTAAAAGCTTCATGGCCAGGCTAATGTACAGATGCGCGCACTGCCTTGCCACCATTAACTGGGCAGCACGGTGGCACAGTGGTTGGCACTGCTGCCTCACAGCGTCAGGCACCTCGGGTTCAATTCCCGGTTTGGGTCATTATCTGTGCAGAGTCTGCACTTTCGCCCCATGTCTGCGAGGGTTTCCTCCAGCTGCTCCGGTTTCCTCCCAGTCTGAAAGACGTGCTGGTTAGGTGCATTGGCCATGCTAAATTCTCCGTCAGTGTACCCGAACAGGCACCGGAGTGTGGCGACTAGGGGATTTTCACAGTAACTTCATTGCAGTGTCAGTGTAAGCCTACGTGTGATGCTGATAAACTTAAAATTTAACTGACGTCTGTAGCAAAATTTAAAATATTTTGTGTGAAAGATTGGCGGGCCACATGGCAAACTTAGACAGCCCTGATGCAGACAATGGGTCGTATCTTTGCCATCCCTGTTTCATGAGATGTGAGCGTCAATGGCCTAGACCAGTGTTTGTTGCCAATCCCTAATAGTCCTTTAACTGAGTGGTGTGCTGGATCATTTCAGAGGGCAGTTAAGGGTGCTGGACGATAATTGTCCGGGCCCCTACACAAGGAAGACCCCTCAGACTCTCCTGGTAGGGGATGGAGGTGTAGAGGGATTGGACATCCATAGTGAAGAGGAGGGGGTTAGGGCCAGGGAACTGGAAAATTGTTGATGTGACGTAGAGCATCAGATGAATCACGAATGTATGTGAGAAGAAACTGGATAAGGGGGAGCGGGGAGAGAGGGAATCATTGGTTCCATGGTCAGCATGAGACTTATTAAGTCCAAATTTTTATTGAATCCACATTTCACCATCTGCTGTGGTGGGATTTGAACCTGGGTCCCTGGATTACTAGTCCAACGACAATGCCACCATGCCACAGGCATACCCTGTGTAACGTATAAGCAATACTCATTTAACCTCCCATTAGAACATAAACTGCTCTTCCTACCTTTTCCTTTTGGTATTGAGGACTCCACTTCAGGCCTTCTGTTGGTCTCGATTTTAATCCCTCCATTAATGGTGGCTGTGCCTTTGGCTGCCAAGATCCTAAGCTCCGGAATTCCCTTCCAAAAGCTTTTTGATGCTCTTTCTATCTGCCTGTCTTCCTTTAGGATATTCCTTGAAACCTATCCCTTTAACCAAGCCTTGGGTCACGTGTCCCAATATCTCACGTTGTTCGGTTCCGTAGCTCTCCTGCGAAGCAGCTTCAGGTGTTTTACAATACTAACGGTGCGATATTAATGCAAGTCATTGTTGAATCCTTCACCTCAGTCTCTTAATAAAAAATAAATCAACCCCATTTTGATTTATTGTCTAATTCCAGCTACCGTCCTGTGTTGCATAAAATGAGGACCTTTAAGAAAATTAAGGCGCAGTTAAATTATTATTGGCACTGCAGTCTATTTTCTGATGGTACTTGAATTACTGATTACCACTTGGCTCTTGACACGGATGGAAAAACAATCGATAGAAAAATTATCTGGTAAGAAACACCTTTTCCTCGTTTGGAGGGTGAGTAAAGGGTAAAAAACAAACAGGGTGAAACACAAAGAACAAAGAGAAGTACAGCACAGGAACAGGCCCTTCGGCCCCCCAAGCCTGTGCCGATCATGATGCCCTGACTAAACTAAAAAAAACTTTCTGCCCTTACTCGGTCCGTATCCCTCTATTCCCTCCCTATTCATGCACCCATCCAGATGCCTCTTAAATGTTGCTCATGTGCCTGCTTCCACCACTTCCTCTGGCAACGCATTCCAGACACCCACCACTTTCTGCATGAAAAACTTCCCCCGCACATCTCCCTTAAACTTCCCCCCCCTCACCTTGAACCTGTGCCCCATTATGATTGACACTTCCACCCTGGGAAAAAGCCTCTGACGATCCACCCTGTCTATGCCTCTCATCATTTTGTGGACCTCTATCGGGTCTCCCCTCAGCCTCTTTTCTTTCCAGTGAAAACAATCCTAGTTTATTCAACCTCTACTCAACACGTTGGGTTTTTTTTTGGAATGCGGATCATTGTTTACACAGCATTTCCGAGCACAATACAAATCCTCTCGGATTTAAGCAAACAACATCCTCTCAGTGTTGACATGTTGTAAAGCATAGCAAAACTTGTAAGAACGACTCAAATCTCAGCAGATAGTCATGCAGTGAGCACGAGTTAAAGGTCACCCTTCCATGCCTCCTGACATTTCTGTTTTATTTTCAATATTTCTCTGAGCCAATTCCACTCAGTGACAACTCGTGTTGAGTGATCAATAAATCACAGGACAGGTTAGTGATGAAGGTATTCTGCCAAACAAAGGCACAACTCGGATTATGCAGTGAGGGCTGGGATCCCTGTTGGGTGGTTAATTTTTATCATTGCAACAACATAACTTCTTTTGAAGTGGACACTGCCATAGGTCTGCGGCTTCTCGCTATATAGAATCAGAGAATCCTACAATCCCTACAGTGCAGAAGGAGGCCATTCAGCCCATCAAGGCTGCACCGACCACAAGCCCACCCAGGCCCTGCTCCCGTAACCCCACACATTTACCTTGCTAATCCCCCTGACATGAGGGTCAATTTAGCATGGCCAATCAACCTAACATGCACATCTTTGGACATCATTCAGTTCTGTTCACAGAAAGTGCACAGAAAATGTATTAGTAATGGAACAGCTGATATCTACCGAGTCTCGATTCCTGCTTGAGAATTTTTAAATTCTCATTTAAATAATTACCCAGCCCCTTTTTAAATATTGCAGTAAGTTTTAGCATTGATCACTCACTTGCAACCGAGTACTGCGCATTCTGATAATTGCACGGGGAAGTTTTAGCTATCTCCTTTATATAGCTCCTGCTTAAATAACAATTAAGAGCAATTCAGTTGCCTCTGATGCCCATTCACTCCTTCCATATCGTTGACCTTCCTTATTTTGCAACTTTAGGGGGTGAATTTCCTCAAAGCAGGTTTGCTTCGCTGCGGCAACTTGCAGCGGAAGCTCCATTAAGATGCGCGGTTGACAAAAATCTGGTCAACCCCCCTGTTCAGGCGCCTTCACCTGAGACTATCCAGGGATCGTTAGGGGAGGCAATGGCCCAGTGGTATTATCGCTAGACTATTAATCCAGAAACTCAGCTAACGTTCTGGGGACCCGGGTTCGAATCCCACCACGGCAGATGGTGGAATTTGAATTCCATAAAAAATGTCTGGAGTTAAGAATCTACTGATGACCATGAAACCATTGTGGATTGTCGTGAAAAACCCATCTGGTTCACTAATATCCTTTAGGGAAGGAAATCTACTGTCCTTACCCGGTCTGGCCTACATGTGACTCCAGACCCACAGCAACATGGTTGACTCTCAGCTGCCCTCTGAAATGACCAAGCAAGCCATTCAGTTGTTCAAGAAGGCAGCTTGCCACCACCTTCTCAAGGGCAACTAGGGATGGGCAATAAATGCTGATGTGGAGATGCCGGCGTTGGACTGGGGTGAACACAGTAAGAAGTCTCACAACACCAGGTTAAAGTCCAACAGGTTTATTTGGTAGCAAATACCATAAGCTTTCGGAGCGCTGCTCCTTTGTCAGATAAAAATGCTGGCCAGCCTGCGACACCCATGTCTCACAAATGAATAAAGAAATCCCTCTCTTTTTTATCAGATTACAGCCGCCTGCTGTAGGAAATATTTCCGCTTCTTACTGATCCTTAAAGCTTTTAACTGCGATCCATTAAAATGTTTGTTCATTCACCCAGGTTTTCCCGAGCAAAGTATGCCAGCTGTTTGGCTGAAGGATGATGTGGGGCTGAGAAAGCTCCCATCGCTGTTTCCTTTAGCCAAGATGAAATATGCTTCAGCAGTAAAGCACAGGGTATTCCTTGTTCCATTATTACTGTAGGATCTCTTTCTCTCCACTCATTTACTGAGGGACGGCACGATGGGTATGAAGTAAATAATAATCAATAAATTTCAGCTTTAAAATGAAGTGTGGTTTATATCAGCCAACGACTTTTTTTTTGTTAATGTTAGAGACTCGAGGAGCATTTACGCTCACATCTACAGATTGAGCTCAGATGTGTGCTGCAGCCAGTGAGAGTGGAGGACAAAAGCTTTCTGAGGGTTTGTTGCCCTTCTCCATCTGTTAGTGATGACAATAGTTGAACGTTACTGTTGTCTTTACAGATTATGAAGGAGGTGCGGAGAGCGCTTGGTAATGCCTCGGCCGACGACAGCAAGCTTCTGCTGCTTAGCGCCGTGGGGAGCGTGTTCTGCAGTGGCCTAGACTATTCCTACCTAATTGGCAGGTTGTCCAGTGACAGAAGGAAAGAGAGTGCCCGGATCGCGGAATCAATAAGGTACTTTGCGAACGGTGTTTCTCGAGTTGCACACAGCTTGCAGGGAACGCACAGCAAATTTAAATTGAAACACAGGGAAGGCAGAATGATCTTTCAAATAGTCAAAACTCAAAATGTTCCTCACACATTCCAGACACTGCGGGAATCTGCAGCATCTTCCCAGCATTTTACAAAGAACAAAGAAAAGTACAGCGCAGGGACAGACCCTTCGGCCTTCCAAACCCGTGCCAATCACGATGCCCAAACCAAACAAAAATAAAACCTTCTGCCCTGACTCAGTCCGTATCCCTCTATTCCCTCCTCATTCATGTACCCGTCCAAACACCTCTTAAATGTTGCTAATGTGCCTGCTTCCACCACTTCCTCTGGCAGCGTGTTCCAGGCACCCACCGCTTCTGCGTGAAAAACCTCTCCCACACATCTCCCTTAAACTTTCCCCCTCTCACCTTGAACGGAGGAGATTTTGACAGTAACTTCATTGCAGTGTTAATGTAAGCCTACTTGTGACACTAATAAATAAACTTAAACATAACCGGTGCCCCCTTGTAATTGACACTTCCACCCTGGGGAAAAACCCTCAGACTATCCACCCTGTCTGTGCCTGTTATAATTTTGTAGACCCTTTATCAGATTTCCCCTCAGCCTCCGTCTTTCCAGTGAAAACAATCCTAGTTTATTCAACCTCTCCTCATAGCCAACACCCTCGAGACCAAGCATCTCCTGGTGAACCTTCTTAGTACTCTCTTCAAAGCTTCTGCGTCCTTCTGGTAGTGTGGTGACCAGAACTGCACGCAATGTTCCAAATGTGGCCTAACCAAGGTTTTATATAGCTGCAACATGATTCGCCAACTCTTGTGTTCAGTGCCCCGGCTGATAAAGGCAAGTGTGCCATTTTCTATCTTATCTCAGCATTTGTAACTTTTATCCCTTTGATCTCTATTTCGTTGCTGGTGTAAGCTCAGAGAGATAAATCGAAACCATCTGTCTCTTCGCACTGTTGTTTACTTGGGAGGGGTTGTTTTGGTTGTTTTACTAACATAACATCTTAAGATGGACAGCAAGCAGGCAGGCATTAAGTAAGACTACCTCAGCCAAAGCTGAACGGCAGAACGGACCCACTTGACACCATTTACCGGCTTGCCATGAACAGCAGAAACCGTTCGGCACATGAGCCCAGTTAACAAGGTGGACACTAGGTGGCACAGTGGCACAGTGGTTAGCACTGCTGCCTCACAGCGCCGGGGTCCCGGGTTCGAATCCTGGCTTGGGTCACTGTCTGTGTGGAGTCTGCACGTTCTCCCCATGTCTGCGTGGGTTTCCTCCGGGTGCTCCAGTTTCCTCCCACAGTCCAAAGATGTGCAGGTTAGGTGGATTGGCCATGCCAAATTGCCCTCGAGTGTCAGGGGGGCTGGCTAGGGTAAATGCATAGGGTTGTGGGGATAGGGTCTGGGTGGGATTGTGGTCGGTGGAGACTCGATGGGCCGAATGGCCTTCTTCTGCACTGTAGGGATTCTATGATTCTATAGTGCATTGGCAACGGCCTATGGGAAATCACTGGTTCATCATTTATTTCAAGGCTCAAAGTACAAGCCTTAAGATCACTGAAAGAGCAGGAGCAACAGTCAACAAGTGCGAGTAGATTTGGCACTTAACACCTCCAATCACAGTGAAGCAGTATTAATCTACTGAGCCATAAAGCCAAGCAAGTTGGAGGCCAATGGCCGGAATATTCCGGCTGTTCACACCAGCGGGATCTACTGCTCCCGCGGACAGCGCACCGCTGCCGCAAGTTTTCCAGCGACGTGGGGTGGAGTCAATGGGAAATCAGCGGCGGAAGCAGAAGATGTGCAGGAAAGCAGAATTCCCGGAGCGCAGGGATGAAGGCGGGCCAGAGAAGGTTACAAAGAGGGAGAGGAGCGAGCTCCATGGAGATGTTTGAGGACTAAATTCAAACAAACAAAGGGAAATTTAGGATCACTACAGTGCAGAAGGAGGCCATTCAACCCATCAAGTTTGCACTGACCATAATCCCATCCAAGCCCTATCCCCAAAACCCCATGCCTTTACTCCAGCTAGTGCCCCTGACACTAATGGGCAATTTATCATGGCCAATCCACCTAACCCGCACATCTTTGGACTGTGGGAAGAAACCGGAGCACCCGGAGGAAACCCACGCAGACATGGGGAGAAATTGCAAACTCCGCACTACTAGTGACCCAGGCCGGGAATCGAACCCGGGTCCCTGGCACTGTGAGGCTAATCACTGTCCCACTGTGCTGCCCAGTGGTGGAAGTTCCAGGAAGTTCTTTGCACAGAAAGCCAAAACGGGAATCTACTGGTCACAAGGGCATTAAAAAAAATTCCGTGGGAAGATATCCGACAGGAGATGTCCGAGGCGAGATATCCAAGGGGTAATGTCTGAGGGGAGGTATTCGAGGGGAAGATGTCCGAGGGGGCTGGCTGAGGTGAGCTGTCCGAGGGGAAGATGGGAGCAGCAGATGGTCTGTGGAATCAGGGAAGAGTCTGCCATCGATCACCACTAGATGCGGGAAGGGAACTGGAATGGAAGTGAAGAGAAACTTAAAAGCGATGCAATGGTTTAGAAAGAGTTCCAGCAGTCCAGTGATACCTGACTGCAAAGCAGTGCTGTTACGAACATAAACTTATGTTCGAAGGCACTTTCTGAAAGGAACAAACATAACTGAAGTGGAGGAACTTTAAAAACACGTTGGACACAGTTGTTCATTTGAAGCTGAAAAGAGCAGAAGATTGAATTTGATATTGAAGAGTTGCTAAATCGCGACAAAAAGTCGCTTCTGAGTCTGTGTTGGACGAATGACTTTATTTCACGACTGTTAAACAGCGTACTGCACTTTTCCTTTGAAGATCTGCGCCTATTTTCAGTTCAAGGGGTGGAAAGCATCCCTCAAGTGTACAGCAAACCAACATGATAGTCTCCCAGATTGGTCACTCCCCATTCAAACGAATGCAGTCACTCCTGAACCCTGAAACCTTCTCCCTGTCAGTGGCCATGCCACAATGCAGCAACAGGACAGAAAATTGTTTGGTTGTAAAATTGAACTCTTCTTTTAACAAAGAAAAAGGAACGCCAAGGAACATTTTGTTTATTTCTATACACAGACAATGGGGGGCGAGTTCTTGGAACAAAATGTACTCTCTTTTGGCTTAACTTTCCCTCCAAGGATAATATTCATATCAGTCCCTCTGGGAGTTTGCTGGCAGCAAGAATATTTTCTTTACCCACTGCAAGTAAATAAACATGTTCCCATCACTTCCCAATGTCATCATTTCTGCTTGCTGTCTGGTTAAGTAACTCCTTATCTTTACAGTCCAATTTTTCAAGGGTATAGGTTTTTATTAGGAAGGTCAAAATACACGTTACAGCTAAAATATTGCAATGTTCTGCAACATTTCGCATTACCAAATGCTGCTACTTAACAATACGCCTTCTGAGGTCGTGAATTTTATTCAGAACCTCTGCAAATTTGTATACTTTCACCATCTATCCAGATCCTGCCACTGTTTTGAACAAAGAACAAAGTACAGCACAAAAACAGGCCCTTTGGTCCTGCAAGCCCGTGACAATCATGATGCCCTAAGTAAACTAAAAATAAAACCTTCTGTCCTTACTCGGTCCGTATCCCTCTATTCTCTCCCTATTCATGCACCCATCCAGATACCTCTTAAATGTTGCTAATGTGCCGGCTTCCACCACCTCCTCTGACAGTGCGTTCCAGGCACCCACCACTCTCTGTGTGAAAAACTTCCCCCGCACATCTCCCTTAAACTTTCCCCCTCTCACCTTGAACCTGTGCCCCCTTGTAATTGACACTTCCACCCTGGGGAAAAAGCTTCTGACTATCCATCCTGTCTACGCCTCTCATAATTTTGTAAACCTCTATCGGGTCTCCCCTCACCCTCCGTCTTTCCAGTGAAAACAATCCTAGTTTATTCAACCTCTCCTCATAACCAACTCCCCCGAGACCAGGCAACATCCTGGTGAACCTTCTTTGCAATTTTTTCAAAGCTTCCACGCCCTTCTGGTAGTGTGACTATTTTATATTTCTAGCTATTTATGAATTTTGGGCAAATAAAGATGAAAGTTTACTTTTTCTTTGTGTGGAATACATCACAAAATACAAAATGCATTCTAATATATTTCTGCATCTAGATTTTTGCCATCTCCCCCACTCACCTGCACGGATGCAGTTGTCTGAATCTAATTACTGACTGTTGCTGAGGATCTGCTTGCAGAATTATATTAACAGTATATCCAGCATGCATTTCCCGTCCATTGTACTTCAAGGGTCAAGCAAAACTTATGTGTGGCACTTCAAAGAAACACCCCATTTCCATGGGTGGACGAGACTCGGCATTCCGGGGGCGGCACGGTGGCCGAGTGGTTAGCACTGCTGCCTCACAGCGCCAGGGACCCAGGTTCGATTCTCGGCTTGGGTCACTGTCTGTGTGGAGTTTGCACCTTCTCCCCGTGTCTGCGAGGGTTTCCTCCGGGTGCTCCGGTTTTCTCCCACAGTCCAAAGATGTACAGGTTAGGTGCATTGGCCGTGTTAAATTCTCCCTCAGTGTACCCGAACAGGCGCCGGTGTGTGGCGACTAGGGGATCTTCACAGTAACTTCATTGCAGTGTGAATGTAAGCCTACTTGTGACTAACAAATAAATGTTAACTTTTAACTTTAACTTTTCTCCATTCTTCATTGGATCATATGGACCTCGGGCAGACATGCCGGTAAAATTCCGCCCGAAATCTTGTACTTAATATCTGTGCCAAAAACTGTACCTGAGAGCAATTTGCTCTTTGTAACCTTAAAGGGATAGGACACTGCACTTTAAGTGATGCAATGTCACTCACCTTGTTAGAAAGCACTGAATGGAAAGCCAAGAGAAAATGGGTTAGTGATATGACAAAAACTTCATACTTGTGCACACTCTGTTCTTCACCCATGGAGAGCTGTGAATGTTGAGGGAAATCCATCAAAAAGCAAAAAAAAACTGAACCAATCACTTCTGTCAAGAGGTTTATTCTGTTGTTTTAGTTCCCACTGCTGCATCAGCCAGCTGGATACTGATGGATAGAAATGTTGAAGGTGAGGTTGGTACCAATGATAGGAAAGATAGACATTTCATTCTAATGTTGTTATTAAATCACAGTGCTTTTGCACAGCAAGTTGTTTGATATGATTTGATTTTTTATTGTCACGTGTTGGGATACAGTGAAAAGTATTGTTTCTTGTGCGCTATACAGACAAAGCATATTGTTCATAGAGTACATAGGGGAGAAGGAAAGGAGAGGGTGCAGAATGTAGTGTTACAGTCATAGCTAGGGTGTACAGAAAGATCAATTTAATATAAGCTAGGTCCATTCAAAAGTCTGATGGCAGCAGGGAAGAAGCTGTTCTTGAGTCGGTTGGTACGTGTTCTCAGACTTTTGTATCTTTTTCCCAACTGAAGAAGGTGGAAGAGAGAATGTCCAGCGTGGGTGATGTCCTTGATTATGCTAACTACTTTTCCGAGGCAGTGGGAAGTGTAGATGGAGTCAGTGGATAGGAGGCTGGTTTGAGTGATGGACTGGGTTACGTTCATAACCCTTTGTAGTTTCTTGTGCAGAGCAGGAGCCCATACCAAGCTGTGATACATCCAGAAAGGAGGCTTTCTGTGGATGCATCTGTAAAAATTGGTGAGAGTCGTAGCGTACATGCTGAACTTCCTTAGCCTCCTGAGAAAGTAGAGGTGTTATGATCTGGAATGTGTTGCTGAGAGAGTGGTAGAAGTAGGTTCAGTGGTAGCCTTTGGAAGAGAATTGGACAGGTATTTGAAAGGGAAGAATAATTGCTGGAGAAATCTTGTGGAAGAGTGAGTGGAACATGCTGCATTGCCCTATCAAAAAGCTGAACATACAGGTGATGGGGCCAGCTTGTGTGCTGTACCAGCCTCAGATCTTTTGTGCCTTTGAGAAGGTTCAGTGACCGCTTTTTGTCCTCTGAGACTTCAGCTTGTACGAGGGGTGCAGGATTTGGAACTATAACTCTGTCAGACGCAGTGGGATGACGGCTATGTTTGTGCCTTCGGCTGGCAGGCATCTGAACTCCAACCCCGCATGCACTTTGGAGAATCTCTCAGCTGTAATCAGCACGGTGTTCTTGAGCAACATTGGCTGGAATTTTACCGGCACACCTGCCCCGATTCCGGGGGCGGGCGAGGCTCGGAGAACGGCATTCTCGGTTGGCCTCGGGCGGGATCATACGGACCTCGGGCGGACGTGCCGGTAAAATTCTCCACATTGTCTCTGGAATTCTGTCAGAGAATTGGAATAGTCGGAAACAAGTTACAGCGTTCCCCCCACCTCCCCCAGTTTTGCTGGTTGTGAGAATCTGCATTAAGCCTGTACGTTAATGTGCACTAATGTACAGTAATATGATCAGATAATAATCTAATAATCCTGGGCTAAAATGTCATCAAGTAAACTGTGAATGCTGCAAATATGAAATATCACATCCTGGGAATGTCCCGTGTAACAGCCAACATCTGAAGGTTGACTGGATAAAAGCAAATTACTGTGGATTACTGCTGGAATCTGAAACCACATTTTCCAGCATTTTCTCTTCTGATTCCTGAAGCTTGACTAACGTTTCTGGTGGATTGCTTTGTAATTTTGATCTCTCTGAGAGTTTTGAAAGGTGACTGTGTGTGAACAAGCCAGTGAAGCTGTGTTGGAGTGTCCTCCAATTCGATAATTGATGTTTTGCCAAGTGTGTCAGCAGGATCCCGATGTCATTACTAGCAGGCTTCCATCACCAGTCCAAAAACTGCAAGGCTTTTCCTGACATCATCAGTTTTGATGACCCCATTGGTGAATTTAACTGAATCATGCACATTTTAATCATCTTCGTTTTTGTACGTGTTCTAAATTAAGCTGCCCATCTGTTCCACCTAGCTTTTATTTCGGAACATGTTCAATTCTACTCACAACCATTCAAAAATATATCACTGCCTCTGAAGCACGGAGGGAGACCATTCATCCCATTATGCCTGTGACAGCGAGTGCAACTCAAAAATAATTCCACTACCCTTCTCTCTCTCTTCAGGACACTATGGCTGGAATTTTACTGGCACGCCCGCCCCAGAATCGGGGCGGCCGAGGCTCACAGAACAGAATTCTCCGATGGCCTAGGGCAGGATTTTACGAGCCTCGCCCGAGTGAGGTGGCACAATCCCGGCCTATGTCTTCCTCTAGGTTGTATATTTGTGCCATTTTTCCCTATATGCCATCGACCTTGCCTCATCCTCCTTCTGTGGCAAAGCTACTCTCTCCAAAGCAGCCTCTTCTGACCTTATTCATGCTGTCTTAGTGATGGTCATCGGTATATGTTGAGATGCTGTTCCATCCACACAAATCCAAATCATCTGTCTCCAGAACAAAAGTAGATCCTCAGGTTAAATCGCCACCAGTCAGCTCTCCCCCTCAAAGCGGGGAGCAGCCTGTGGTCATTTGGGACTTCTACTTCAATTCCTATACTAACCAGAAGTAATCATAGAATCCTACAGTGCAGAAGGAGGCCATTTGGTCCATCGGATCTGCACCGACCACAATCCCACCAGGCCTTAACCCCATAACCCCATGCATTTACCCTAGCTAGTCCCCCTGACACTAAGGGACAATTTGGTATGGCCAATCCACCTAACCCGTACATCTTTGGTCTGTGGGAGGAAACCAGAGCACCCGGAGGAGACCCACACAGACACGGGGAGAATGTGCAGACTCCGCACAGACAGTGACCCAAGCCGGGAATCGAACCCCGGGTCCCTGGCACTGTGAGGCTGCAGTGCTAACCACTGTGCCACCGTGCCGTCCACCGTAAAGCCCGAGCTCATCAGGAATAATCTGTTGTCAAAGCAAAATACTGCGGATGCTGAAATCTGAAACAAGAACAGAAAATGCTGGAAAATCTCCGCAGGTTTGACAGCAACTGAACAACCTGTTATTGGCTACTGATCGATTTATTATCTGCTTTCTTTTTTTCCTTCAGGGATTTTGTGAATGCCTTCATTCAGTTTAAGAAACCCATTGTTGTGGCAGTGAATGGACCAGCCCTGGGACTGGGTGCCTCCATACTCCCGCTCTGTGACATTGTATGGGCGAGTGAGAAAGCCTGGTTCCAGACGCCGTACGCGACTATACGCCTAACACCAGCTGGATGTTCGTCATACACCTTTCCACAGATAATGGGAGTCGCTCTAGTGAGTTCTTAGTTTCAGGAGATAACCTCTTCTGTTAAGGGCAAAATTGTCTGTATAAATGTAAGTACATGTTGTTCCCTGCTTTTATCTTGTGACGGAGGCACGACATTTGAGAGCGTTAACACCTCCTTTCTCTCCGCGGACACTACATTTTCATAGAATCAAGAATCATAGAATCCCTACAGTGCAGAAGGAGGCCATTCGGCCCATTAAGCCTGCACCGACAACAATCCCACCCAGGCCCTATTTCCCCTCCCCCTAACCCCAAGTATTTACTCTGCTAATCCCCCTGACACTAAGTGGCAATTTAACACCACCAATCAACCTTTGAACTGTGGGAGGAAACCGGAGCACCTGGAGGAAACCCACGCAGACACAGGGAGAACGTGCAAACTCCACACAGGCAGTTCCCGAGGCTGGAATTGAACCCAGGTCCCTGGCGCTGGCGAGGCAGCAGTGCTAACCACTGTGCCACCATGCCGCCTTATTACCTGTCGTGCGTTTCCAACATTGTCTAGTTTTTTTTGTTATCTGGTCAAAATGGGCAGCATGGTGGCACAGTGGTTAACACTGCTGCCTCACAGTGTCAGGAACCCGAGTTCGATTCCTGGCTTGGGTTACTGTGTGGAGTTTGTGCATTCTCCCCGTGTCTGCGTGGGTCTCCTCCGGGTGCTCCCGGTTTCCTTCCACAGTCCAAAGATGTGCGGGTTAGGTTGATTGGCCATGCTAAATTGCCACTTAGTGTCGGGTGGGGACAGGTAAATACATGGGGTTACGGGGATAGGGGCTGGCAGACTTGATGGGCCAAATGGCCTCTTTCTGCACTGTAGGGATCCTATGACTCAATGATTCTATGAAAATGAATGTGTTGCTTCACGTTTGACATGGTGCAGACCATTCAGATCATGAGGAAAAGGCAGTCGAAGCCGATTAGTGCAAGTGGGACAAATGCCAATTAAAATCAGCAGCCGGTGGAGTGAATATCACAGCTTCACTGAGGGGACAGGTATACAGTACCACAGGCTGCTTTTTAATGATTGAAGGGTTGTATCTGTCACTGGGGACCTGGGATTTCCGTTCCTGGTCCCAGCAGTACCCCGCGACACATTTCCGTGTATGAAGTCTAGAACAGGGGCCAGCAAGTTTTTTTTAAAAACTGGCTAAAATAAAAACTATTGGGAACGAGAAGATGAAAATTCGGGTACTTCTGAACAAAATTCTTGACAAGTCGCCAGAAATCTCTGGTACATGTACAATTTGCATTGGCAAATAGAATACATGTACTGAATTAAATTATAAATCAGTAAATTATATATTTTAATATACAAAATATTATAAATTTATAGTAAATATATATTATAGCAAATAAATTATACATTTGAAGAAATATTTCATAAATTATTTATTTGAATAAACATAATGTATTATAATAAATTATAATGAATGTATTATAATTCATTTATTTAAATAAATAATTGAAATTTAATACGTGTATTGAATTGATGCAAAAAACTAACCCTGAATTATCTACTGTTTGGGGGTTTTTTTACTGTAATTTTGTCAGTAATGTCATCCCTAAAATAAACTTTAGTTTAAGGACAAAAAATTAAGCCAATGTTTTCACCTGTTGATTAAAAAATGGAATATTTTAGCACATTCAGAATAACTTATTCATAGCTGTAGCTATTTACAGCTATATTAGTCACAATATTAGTGGTAGCCATAAAATCCTCCTTGATTCAAAGGCATTATCTATAACCATGGTTATAGCTATGGCTATTAAAACACAAACAGGTTTATTTAGAGCACAATTATGCTTTTTTTCTTTAAATAATTGTTTGAAACCGTAAAGTGCCGCAAGGTGATTAATCTTTTTAACTCCACAACAAAAACATGACTCATACGTTTCTTGACTTGGAGTCTTTTTCACGGTTATGCACTCCAGCAGGGAAGAAGCTGTTCTTGAGTCGGTTGATAGGTGACCTCAGACTTTTGTATCTTTTTCCCCGATGGAAGAAGGTGGAAGAGAGAATGCCTGGGGTTCGTGGGATCCTTGATTATGCTGGCTGCTTTGCTGAGGCAGCAGGAAGTGTAGACAGAGTCAATGGATGGGAGGCTGGTTTGGACAATCAATGGCCTCCGAGAAGCCATATCGCAGGACAGATCCAGGATTGAAGGAAAGGATTACACCCAAAATATTTTAAATAGGGATTAACCATTGGTGGATTTCTTTCTATTTCTGTATTTGGATTGCGAACATTCAAGGTTTTTTTTACTCATTGGCGAACTTGTGCATTTGTATGGTTGAAGACTATTTAGCATAGTCTTACTGAGGTTGCTCCATTAATTGGTTGCCTTATTTCATATAAGCACTGGAGGCATATTGTTCTAACCAGGGAACGCTGTGAAGGAACAATCACAATTATGTATGTTTCCCGCTTGCAGGCCAACGAAATGCTGTTTTGTGGGAGAAAGTTAACCGCGCAAGAAGCGTGCAGCCGGGGGCTGGTGTCTCAGGTCTTCTGGCCAACGACGTTTAGTCAAGAAGTTATGTTACGAGTGAAGGAGATGGCATCATGCAGTGCAATGGTAAGTTTACTGTTCCCTTACAACTCGCTTCATGGCTTGAGATGTTTGTGGCGACGCAATGAAGTCAATTTAATTTTACAATTCCCGGACGATTCTACTTCACTGATTAAAGGACGCAGATCCCCCAGGAAGAATATAATTTATTTTGTCGAAAAGCTAACAGGATTTCATTGATATGCCATACAAGAACTGAACCTGAAGCTATGATAGTGATTCGAATTTATCCTTGTGTTCAAAGCTGCTGATGCAAAAGAGAAATATAGAACTGTGACAATGCAGAAGGAGGCCATTCAGCCCATCGAGCCTGCACTGACTCTCTAACAGTCATTTACCCAAGATAGAACTGCTACAATGCAGAAGGAGGCCATTCGGCCCATCAAGCCTGCACCGACTTTCCAACAGAGTGTTTTACCCAATATAGAACTGCTCCAATGCCAAACGAGGCCATTCGGCCATCGAGCCTGCACCAACTCTCCAACAGTATTTTACCCAATATAGAACTGCTACAATGCAGAAGGAGGCCATTCGGCCCATCAAGCCTGCACTGGCTCTGCAACAGAGTATTTTACCCCGGTGCATCCCACCCCACCCACCCCATTCCTTTAACCCCATGCATTTACCCCACTCATCCCCTAAGGTACGCATCTTGGGACACTTAGGGGCAATTTATCATGGTCAAGCCACCGAACCTGCACATCTTTGGACTGTGGGAGGAAACCGGAGCACCCGGAGGAAACCCACATAGACACGGGGAGAACGTGCAAACTCCACACAGACAGTGACCCGAGCCGGGAATTGAACCCAGGTCCCTGGTGCTGTGAGGCAGCAGTGCTAACCACTGTGCCACTGTTATGTGCAGTTGTTATGTGGGCAAGAACAAGCAACCAGTTAGCACACAGAAGGGTCCTACTTAGCAGCACTGAGGTTACATAGAACAGTACAGCACAGAACAGGCCCTTCGGCCCACGATGTTGTTACCTGACTAAGGAGGTATGAACAGAGGAATAAAAGTCAGCTTAGGCCTAAATTTTCCAGTCCCACCTGCGAAAGGTCCCACCGCGGCTGGGATGCAAGATGTGGCAGACTGGCAAAGAGCCTGCTGATACTCGGTGGGAATTTCCCAGTCCCACCTGGCCTTGGAGTGACTCCTACTCAACCATGAATCATACCGAGACACTCCTCAGCGTTTCATTGGAAAGGCGACGCCTTCTGTAATGCAGCACTCCGTCAGCCCTGCATTGACGTGTCAGACTAAACGATGTGCTTCAATGTAACTTGAACCCATAGCCTTCTGACTCACTGCCGATCAACCAAGGTAATGCTTTTTCGACTGCAAAATGTCTTCCCCGCCTCTCCCCTCCTTTACTGACTCAGCCCTGCAAGCTCCACCCCCTCATAAATCAGCTACTTTTCCTTTGTCACTTCCATCCTGTGTGTTGGATTCAATTTAACCAGTAGGAAATATCGAAGCCAAGTCGAATCCTATCCTCATTCAATGTCTCTACAGTGGGGAATCACTGGACATTGATGAGGACTTGTGAAAAAGACAAACTTCATTTATATAGCGCCTTTCACAACCACTGAACTGTTAAAAGGACATAATAGTCAAATTAAATACTTCTTTAGAAGTGTAGCCACTATTGTAATCATAGACTCCCTACGGTACAGAAGGAAGCCATTCGGCCCATCGGGTCTGCACCGACTTTCCTGACAGAGCATCTTATGCAGGCCCACCCCAATCACCATACATTACCATGGATAACCCATCTAACCTGCACATCTTTGGACTGTGGGAGGAAACCGGAGCACCCGGAGGAAACCCACGCAGACACGGGGAGAATGTGCAAACTCCACACAGACAGTGACCCAAGCCACCCATCCCCCCAAGGAAGCACATGGGTTTAACATCTCACCCAAAAGACAGAGTGGCATTCTCTCAGCCCTGCACCTCAAGTCCTGGAGCAGGACCTGAACCTGGAGCCTTGTGACTCAGAGGTGTGACTCAGAGGTGAGAGTACATTGGACCACTGGAGGAAGAGGCAATCTGATCATTCAGGAAGTAACAATTGGGTGGCACCATGTGTAAGTTTGAAAGGTCTGAAGATTTTTAATTCGGGGAGATACCTGGAAATTAGAAGGCTCACGAACGTGTGATTCTGGGAGCGAAAGGTGGTGGGCTCCCTGCTTTTTACCTGTCCTATCCTGAGATTGCAAAAGAATCATTAGAACAATCTCCCCATGTCTGGAAACAGCTAACAAGCCTTGGATGAACTTAGAGATTTATGGAACATTGAAGATATTTGAAGTGAGAGGAAATGTTTAGAGTGGTGAAGAGCTTGAGCTTTTGGGACAGTGGAGATGATGTGAAAGTTGCTTTTGAAGTTTAATACGATCATATGCCAAGAAAGTCAATAACGGAGAAAGGACAACAGTTGGTGCAGTAAAGCTGAGAGCGATTGGCTGTTGGGTAGCTTTTCAAGAGATGATAAGAAAAGTTTTAAAACAATTTCAATAAACAAAATTTATGTTCCCCCAACAAAGCTTGAGGTGAAAGTGCAGCAACTCTGCAAGGCGAAAGTGTCGGGCGTGGATGGTTTTCTTTTTATTCATTTATGGGATGCAGGCGTCCCTGACTGGGCCTAGCATTTATTGCCCATCCCTAACTGCCCTCCATTTCAGAGGGCATTTAAGAGTCAACCACATTGCTGTGGGTCTGGAGTCACATGTAGGCCAGACCAGGTAAGGATGGCAGATTTCCTTCCCTAAAGGACATTAGTGACCCAGATGGGTTTTCCCGACAATTGATAATGGTTTTATGGTCATTAGACTTTTTTAATGCCAGATTTTTTATTGAATTCAAATTCCACTAACTGCGGTGTGGGGTTTGAGCCCAGGTCCCCAAGATCGTGCCCTGAGTCATTGGATTACTAGTCCAGTGACAATACCA
The DNA here is from genome assembly GCF_964213995.1 of Mustelus asterias. Classification (NCBI taxonomy): domain Eukaryota; kingdom Metazoa; phylum Chordata; class Chondrichthyes; order Carcharhiniformes; family Triakidae; genus Mustelus; species Mustelus asterias. The sequence goes on from NC_135804.1 coordinate 13,216,144, forward strand.
CTGCGCCACTGTGTTCAGGTTGTACGATCTGAATGCAGAGTGGAATCACCATCAATAGAGTGGATAGGTTTTAGAGATGAAAAGGGAAGATTCTGGATATGAGAGGGAGTAAGAGTGTCATTAAGGAGACAACAGTTAGACAGTATCACATCAACGACATTCCAGATAGAAGGACCAGAGGGAAGCTAGATACGAACTATTTAACATCAATTTGGGAGGCAACCATGCAGTAATAATGTGTCTGGAATCACAGGGTGTTGAACGCTGTGTTGGGGGCTTTCAGGGTATACAGGCAATGGCAGGCGAATGACTAAAATAGCTCAAGAGAAGGAGGTAATGGAGGCATTGAGATCATCAGGTATAACCAGAATGCAAAGCAGACGGCAGTCAGGGATTAGAACAGGAATTAAGATTGTGGGCAATTTGTAAATCATCAGCATCTTATTAGAAATGCTAATAAATCAAGTGATTGTGAAAACAAGAATTAAAAGAACAAAGAACAATACAGCACAGGAACAGGCCCTTCGGCCCTCCAAGCCCGCGCCGCTCCCCGGTCCAGGATTGAATCCTGAATCCAGGATCCCCGCCCAATTTTCCAGCCTATCTACATACCAATATCCTATCCACCGAGCTGTCCCCCACAGCTACGATGCTTTGTTCATTACAACCTATTAACTCACCCCCACCCCCCCATTCCAGACCATGTGATCTCCAGGGAGAGGCGAAAACCCAGAGTGAAAAACCCCAGGGCCAATATGGGGAAAAAAAATCTGGGAAATTCCTCTCCGACCCCCTGAGGCGATCGAAACGAGTCCAGGAGATCACAATGGCCCTGATCGGAAAATGCTTCCCAACCCTAGTCATTTCCACTTCCACGAGAAACAAGGAACAATTAGCCCGCGCCGCTCCCTGGTCCAAACTAGACCACTCTTTTGTATCCCTCCATTCCCACTCCGTTCATATAGCTGTCTAGATAAGTCTTAAACGTTCCCAGTGTGTCCGCCTCCACCACCTTGCCCAGCAACACATTCCAGGCCCCCACGACCCTCTGTGTGAAATATGTCCTTCTGATATCTGTGTTAAACCTCCCCACCTTCACCTTGAACCTATGACCCCTCGTGAACGTCACCACCGACCCGGGGAAAAGCTTCCCACCGTTCACCCTATCTATGCCTTTCATAATTTTATACACCTCTATTAAGTCTCCCCTCATCCTCCGTCTTTCCAAGGAGAACAACCCCAGTTTCCCCAATCTCTCCTCATAACCAAGCCCCTCCATACCAGGCAACATCCTGGTAAACCTCCTCTGTACTCTCTCCAAAGCCTCCACGTCCTTCTGGTAGTGTGGCGACCAGAACTGGACGCAGTATTCCAAATGCGGCCGAACCAACGTTCTATACATCTGCAACACCAGACCCCAACTTTTATACTCTATGCCCCGTCCTATAAAGGCAAGCATGCCATATGCCTTCTTCACCACCTTCTCCACCTGTGACGTCACCTTCAAAGATCTGTGGACTTGCACACCCAGGTCCCTCTGCGTCTCTACACCCTTTATGGTTCTTCCATTTATCGTGTAGCTCCTCCTTACATTATTCCCACCAAAATGCATCACAACCACAGGTGACCCCTCTTCTAACTGTCCACTCCCCTCCCCTCTCACACCTGTCACCAAGCCCTTCCTATTTTGAGACACCTCTGGAGTCCTCCCTTGTACTTTACCCTTCTGCCCTTTACTCCTCCTAACTGTGACCCACGTGTCATTCTCCCGATGCCCCGGTGTAACTAGTTGCCTATAACTGCTGTCAATTTTTCTCCCATTTTCCCTGACTAGGCTAAGGTCAGCGATCTGCAGCTCCAGTTCCCTAACACGGTCCCTTAAGAGCTGCAGTTCCACGCACCTGGCACATATGTGAACCTCTGGGAAGCTAGGTGTTTGCAGGAACTCCCACATCCCACATCGGAAGCACTGAACTGGCCGATCACTCATACCTGCCATTATCCTTTACAGGGTTGGGTAAAAAATAACTAGCCTTGCCCAAGCCCTGTGAGCCAAAGCCCTTATAGTGCACACTCTGCTACCCACTCACTACACTGCCCGCTCCCGACGCTGCCCGCTGTATAGTGCAGACAGCTTTTTATGCTCCCGGCGAACCCTCCAGTTAACTGCCTTTTATACTAAGACTCAACCTCCCAGAATCCCCTTCAGCTGACCTCACTTCCTCAATTCAAAACCCTGAAAAAAGCCCGCGAAATATACTAGGAATACCCTTAAATGAATAAATGAATAATTAAATCACTTCTTAGCTTACTCTCAGCACTCCTGCTAAGACTCTCTCCCCCAGTCTCACTCCAGTTAAACAAAAGGATTGAGGAAACGGCCTAGATCAGGGGTGGTTTCAGAAGCACACTCTTGAACTACTATCCGGATCAGAGCTCTAGAAATGGAGAGTGGAAGACCCACCAGAGATAAATTTTGATGTCAATCCACCTAACTCCCCAAAAATCTTTTCACCATCTACAAGGCACAGGGCAGGCTGTGCGATGGAACACTCTCCACTTCCCTGGATGAGTGCAGCCCCAACAACAATTAAGAAGGTCCGCCCCGTTTGGGACAAAGCCAGCCACCTCACTGGCGCTCCATCCAACACCTTAAACGTTCACACCCTCCACTACCAGCATAGCATCACAGTCTGTATCATCCGCACTGCAGCAAATTCTTCAACGGTGTCTTCCAAGCCCAGGACCTCAGCTATCTAAAAGAACAAAGGGCAGGAGGTGTCACCAATTCTGAGTTCCCCTCCAAACCACCTGGACTTGGATACCTATCGTTGTTCTTTCACCATCAGTCGGAAAATCTCAGAACTCCCTATCTGACGATACTGTGGGACAGACTGCCGTGGTTCAAGAAGGTAGCTCACCACCACCTTCTCAAGGACAGTTAGGAAGTGAGCAAAACATAACTGGGCTTGCCAGCGATGCCCAAATCCTGTGAATGAATACATTTAAAAAATTACAAGTGCAGAGCTTAATGGAAGAATCTGAGGGAAGAATCTCTACCAGAATTGAAGTTGAAAGCGTAAAATGAGCCAAAGGAACAGTATCTGTTTACAGATGAAGTGATATAGAAAGCATTGTTCACAGAGCTTGCAGGAGGCATCATTGCAAAGGAAATAGCAGGAGAGGCTAGACTGCTGGATGGGCATGAGGACAATAGTTTATGTTTCTTCAAGCAAAGCTGATTTAGTTCAATTTATGAGCAGGAGAAAACTGCTGCGGCTTGTGCTCCAAGCTGATATTGAGACAGGATATACAAGAAGCACAACGTTGAGGGTTCAGCTCAAGAGCTAGCATCATGGAATCAAAATATAATACCAGATATTGCAGAAAGGTTAGCCTGAATCATGGCAGCTTTCATGAAGCTAAAGAACAAAGAGAACGAAGAACAGGACAGCACAGGAACAGGCCCTCCAAGCCTGCGCCGATCATGTTGCCTGCCCAAACTAAAACCATATGCACTTGCTGAGTCCGTATCCTTCCATTCCCATCCTATTCATGTATTCATCTAGTTGCCCCTTAAATGCCGCTATTGTACCTGCTCCCACCACCTCCCCGGGCAGCGGGTCCCAGACATTCACCACCCTTTGTGAAGAAAAAACTTGCCTCGCACATCTCCTCTAAATTTTTCCCCACGCACCTTAAACTTATGTCCCCTAGTACTTCACTTTTCTATCTGAGGAAAGAGCATCTGACTATCCACCCTGTCCATGCCACTCATAATCTTGTAAACCTCGCCCCTCAACCTCTTGTCGTTCCAGTGAGAACAAACCAAGTTTATCCAACCTCTTCTCAAAGCTACTGAGAGCATTATGCCCTCATAGTAAGGTGAGAGCATTTACAAAGGAAGATGTCACATAGCAGTAATGCTGCTGGACTAGTAATCCAGAGGCCCAGACACGGAGGCATGGATTCAAATCCCACCACGGAAGCTGGTGAAGATCAAATTTAATTAATTAAAACTTGGATATAAAGCAAGTGGTGAATGTGGAACTACCGTTGCTTGTTGTGAAGATCCATCTTGTCCTGTAGGAAAGGAAATCTGCTGTCCTTACCTGGCCCGGCCTACATGTGACTCCAAACCCACAGCAATGTGGTTGACTCTTAAATGCCCTCTGAAAAGGGAGAGGTGACACCCTAGTGGTATTATCACAAGACTACTAATCCAGAAACTCAACTAAAGTTCTGGGGATCCACGTTCAAATCCCGCCACAGCGGATGGTGAAATTTGAATTTCACAAAAAGTATCTGGGATTAGGAATGCACTGATGACCATGAAACCATTGTCAATTGCCGGAAAAACCCATCTGATCCATTAGTGTCCTTTAGGGGAGGAAATCTGCCATCCTTACCTGGTCTGGCCTACATGTGACTCCAGAGCCACAGCAACGTGGTTGACTCTCAACTGCCCTCTGAACAGGGGCAATTAGGGATGGGCAATAAATGCTGCAATGCCCATGTCCCATGAATAAACAAAAGAAAAGACAGCAAACTACTCAGTTCAAGGGCAACAAGAGAGGGGCAACAAATGCTGGTTTTGCCAGTGACATTCATGGGACATGGGCATCGCAGCATTTATTGCCCATCCCTAGTTGCCCCTGTTCAGAGGGCAGTTGAGAGTCAACCACGTTGCTGTGGCTCTGGAATCACATGTAGGCCAGACTGGGTAAATAATTTTTTAAAAGTTGTTTCTTTGGGACAGATACAAGTATCAAGAGAATAAAATCAGCAAAGAATTATCAACAGCTGTACCAGTTGGCTGCCCTGTAATGGGTATGTGTGGTTACAGGCATGGCATGATCGAAAAAGCCCCCTACTACAAGGAAACCAACAAGATAAGAGTTAGGATTAGAGGTGAGTTGAAAGTCTTGTAGATTAGCTGCATTACCTGGCCAACTATAGTAGAGCTAGGCTGCATTAGTTTGAGTCACAATCGTCAAGGATGAAGGTCAGGGCTGGAACAGAGATTAGATTACCTTAATAAGACAGGCTGGATACACTTTGACATTTAAAATGTGACTTAGCCTAATCCCTCCCTTTATGTTACAACCTTGTCACTTCCTCCAAAGTATCCTTTTTCCTTTGAATTCAATTTATCGATCGCTGCGCGGTGAAGGATGTTCATTGCGACACTCAAATGGAATCACTGTGCGCTTGATAAAGCAGGGTTGTGAGATTACAACATGCATGAAAATAATAATACGACAGCAATTTAATAAAGCCAACGTCAACTGATGCAGTGAGCTGTGAATTACTTGTCACATCGCCTGCTGAAATGTGACAAAAATGATGACACCTCACAAAATAAGTTTTGATGTAAATAGCACAACCACAAATACCAGCCTTACAGCGACACATCAGTCAAAACTGGACAGTTCTAAAAATTCTAGAAAATTTCTCAAATAACTTCTTACATAATTGTGGTTTATGCTAGATTGTAAGGAACTATTTCTAAATCTCTTGCAAGGCTTCGTGCCTTGTTTCGAATTATGATTATCGAATTCCAAAATCCATGCACTTGAATTTCAGACGAGCACTGAAGGCTGCTGGGATGTTAAAAACTAGCTCACTTTATTGCCCCATATTCTACACAGGATGGCATGACAGCACAGTGGTTAGCACTGCTGCCTCACAGCGCCAAGGACTCCGACTGTTCTCCGGCTCTGGGAGATGCGCATGCGTTCCCGGCGCATGCTCAAATCCCGAAAAAGGGCAAACGATGCGATTCTCCCGACCGGACCCACCAATGGGAGAATCAGGCCCAAAAATGGGGCGGCACAGTGGTTAGCACTGCAGCCTCACAGCTCTTAACATTTTCTGCGTGTTAATGGTGTGCTTGTTAAAAGTTCTTACCTGACAGACATCCATTCATCACTGGTGACTGCTCCCTTTTGAAGGGAGTATTCACAAGCTGGCTTTCAGGATTTGCTGGAGTTCCTTGAAGCATTTACTCCTGTTTTGCTAAGCCAACACTCCCAATCTTCCTGAGGAATTTTCCTTCAAGGAAGAAGTGGGGGCCTTTTCTCAAGGTACATCGCCATGGTGCCAATAGAACAAGATGCGTGTCCTCTAGTGCATCCTTTGTGTATCCTCTAATTTCAGGAATATCTCAGCAGAGCATGTGTATCGAACCTTTTCAGCTCATACTAACATGCAAACAAGAAGCGGGATGAGGCCATTTGGCCCTTCGAGCCTGCTCTGTCATTTAATAAGATCATGGCTGATCTGATAGTAAACTCCCGATAACCTTTCACCCCCTTGCTTACCAAGAACATATCCACCTCTGCCTTAAAAGTATTCAAAGACTCTTCTTCTGCAATCTTCTCTGGAAGAGATTTCCAAAAACTCATCACCCTCTGAGTGAAAGTTTTTCACCTTATCTCCATCTTAAATGGGCGACGCCTTATTTTTAAACAATGACCTCCAAACCTCATACAGCAACTTGATTTTTGTTCACCAGGTGTGGGTATTTCTGGCTAGGACATCCCTAATTGTCCTTGCTCAGATGATATTTGGGAGTCAACCACATTGCTGTCACATGTAGGTCAGACCATGTAAGATACGGCAGATTCCCTTCCCTGAGGGACATTAGTAAACCTGATGGGTTTTTACAGTGGTTGACAATGAGTTCATGGTCATCACAAGACTTTTCATTCCAGATCATTATTGAATTCCGATTTCACCATCTGCTGTGGTGGGATTTGAACCCAGGTCCCCAAAGCATTACTCCTGGCGTTTGGATTACCAATCCATTTTGGTAGGAATAACAGCAAAATGGACTATTATTTAAATGGTAAAAAATTGCAGCATGCTGCTGTGCAGAGGGACCTGGGTGTCCTTGTGCAGGAATCGCAAGGAGTTGGTTTGCTGGTGTAGCAGGTAATTAAGGCGGCAAATGGAATTTTGTCCTTCATTGCTAGAGGGATGGAGTTTAAAAGCAGCGAGATTATGTTGCAGCTGTATAAGGTGCTGGTGAGGCCACACCTGGAGTACTGTATACAGTTTTGGTCTCCTTACTTGAGAAAGGATATACTGGCACTGCAGGGGGTGCAGAGGAGAATCAGAAGGTTGATTTCGGAGTTGTGAGGGTTGGCTTATGAGGAGAGACTGAGTAGACTGGGGCTATGCTCATTGGAATTCAGAAGAATGAGGGGAGATCTTATAAAAACATATAAGATTATGAAGGGAATAGATAAGATAGAAGCAGGGAAGTTGTTTCCACTGGCGGGTGAAACTAGAACTGAGGGCATAGCCTCAAAATAAGTGGAAGCAGATTTAGGACTGAGTTGAGGAGGAACTTCTTCACACAAAGGGTTGTGAATCTGTGGAATTCCCTGCTCTGTGAAGCAGTTGAGGCTCCCTCATTAAATGTTTTTAAGGCAAGGATAGATACATTTTTGAACAGTAAAGGAATTGAGGGCTATGGCGAGCGGGCGGGTAAGTGGAGCTGAGTCCACAAAAAGATCAGCCATGATCTTATTGAATGGCGGAGCAGGCTCGAGGGGCCAGATGCCTACTCCTGCTCCTAGTTCTTAGGTTCTTATGTTCAATCCAGTGCCAATACCACTACCCCACCACCTCCCCCTGTATGTTAATTCATGAACTTCAGATAAATGAATGCACAATGTAACTAATCAGCTGGTAAATTGGACGAATGCCCTCATCAAGTGGCTGATGCACACCTTGTAATGCTGATTCTGCAGTAATGCTGGTGACAATCCGGGAGCAGATGAGGATTTGATCCCAGGACCGACATAGCTAGAAAGGGATTAGAGGGTAAACAAAATTCTATCCTCCTCCCCCCCCCCCCCCCCCCCCCCCCCCCAAACTTGGACTTTGTGAAAGAGATGCAGTTACCATTTTCGAATACATTGTTGGGTGCCTCACAGTTTAGGGGTAGCTACTCTGATTTTGTTATGTTTCCTCCGCGAGTTAATCCTTAATGATCTGCTGTCGGCTAAATGGGTGCAGCTCCTGTGGTTAAAAATTGGCTGCCTTCATAACGTTTCATGTGGTATAGACTGCAGTTTTATTTGATGAAATGTGTTCCAGTTTTGCAAAGTCAAGTGTTCATCTTGCACGATTGAACTTGGCAGTGATAGAGCGGAACTCTCAGAAGAAATTGGGCCTATCAGTGAGTAATGAGGGTGACCTCCAAATGTAGTCATTTCAATGTTAGTTGGAAGTGCCAGACTTGCAGAAAGAGTCTATGTAGCAGAGACATTCTGCAGCAGGATTAACTTGCTGGAACAATGCTTTAAGGTTCTTTTGATTTGATTTGATTTATTGCTATCACATGTATTGGGATACTGTGAAAGTTGTTTCTCGCACGCTGTACAGACAAAACATACCGTTCATAGAGCACACAGGGGAGAAGGAAAGGGTGCACAATGTAGTGTTACCACCGTAGCTAGGGTGTAGAGAAAATTTAGCTTAATATATGGTAGGAGCATTCAAAAGTCTGATGGCAGCAGGGAAGAAGCTGTTCTTGAGTTTGTGGTACATGTTCTCAGACTTGTGTATCTTTTTCCCGATGGAAGAAGGTGGAAGAGAGACTGTCCGGGCTGAGTGGGGTCCTTGATTATGCTGGCTGCTTTGCCGAGGCAGCGGCAAGTGTAGACAGAGTCAATGGATGGGAGGCTGGTTTAGTGGTGGACTGGGCTATGTTCGCAACCCTTTGTAGTTTCTTGCGGTCTAGAGCCATACCAAGCTGTGATACATCTGGAAAGGATGCTTTCAATGGTGCATCTGTAAAAACTGGTGAGAGTCATAGCAGACATGCCGAATTTCCTTCGCCTCCTGAGAAAGCAGAGGCATTGGTGGGCTTTCTTAACCATAGCGTCGGCATGGAAGGATCAGGACAGGTTGTTGGTGATCTGGACACCTAGAAACCTGAAGCTCTCAAGCATTTCCACTTCACCGCTGTTGATGTAGACGGGGCATGTCCTCCAGGACGCTTCCTGAAGTTGATGACTATCTCCATTTTACTGACATTGAGCGGAGATTATCGTCACACCTTTTCACCAGATATAGGTTCTGTATCTTTGTTTTCATTATCTCCGAATTTGGCCTGGATTCAAACTAAGCCTCAGAAGTGAGATGGCACCAAGCTACTATTTTAAGGATTTGGGACAGGTAGTTCAAGTTGACCCCAGGGTAAAACTGGCATTCCGGGTCATGTAGCTGCCTGATGAGAATCAGATGATCTGCCAAGTCAGTTTTACACCTGGGCCACAAGTTGAAAATCCACCTCTTTGGGACATTTATTTCACAAGGGGTATTCTTTCTTGAACTTTAGATCACCGAGGAAAATCGCATTTTTTATCTTTGTTCCTTCTGTTTTTTTCTCACCTTCAGGTACTAGAAGAATCAAAATGCCTGGTGCGTAGCTTCCTCAAAACCGCCCTGGAAGAGGTGAATGAGAGGGAATGCCAGATGTTGAAGCAGCTGTGGAGTTCCTCGAAGGGACTAGATTCTTTGTTTAGCTACCTGCAGGAAAAAATCTATGAGGTCTGAAGCCACTATGTGACCTGAAAGTACTGTCCATTATTCCGGTGTCTGCAATGGACTTAATCGTTGATCTTAAGCAGTCGAATGCTCCAGCAGTTGGGTTTGACTGCTGCCCGCATTACAATCTGGCCAGCAGATGTCTTTGATAGCCTGACGGGCACTGATGTGTTCAGTGAAATATGCCTGAGTGGGTATATATTGGATGCAACATCTCTGCATGCATTTTCAACTATGTTGGCGCTCATATTCAAATTATGCCATGTGATTTTTTTAAAAATTAATCACTGGTCTTAAAATTCCCGACATCGTCCCTTCTCAAACTGACGAGACCCTATTTACCCAATTTTGTGTAGAATGTTGTACTTGTGAATAACACTTAAAGGAATGACTCATAGATAATCCTTTTGCTTCTGAACCACAGCAAAGACAAGAGTTACGTCACGGTTGTATGTTTGGACTCATTTTGTTATCAGTTTAGTTAGCAAGCTGGGGGGGGACGGGGAGGGTGGTTGGGGTGGGTGGGTGAGGTTCAGGAACTTTGACGATTCTTTCATTGGAGGTCAAGCACCTTCAAGAGATGGAAGCCTCTCGTTGTTGTGGATTTTTCTTACCCGAGGGCTGAACCATCCGGAGAAAACGCAGGACAAAAAAAGAAATGTGAGCTTTCGTTTCGTAACTTTTTAAATAATTGTTTTCCAAAAATGTCAAACTCTAGATACACGACAGAAGATTTTATGTATTTATTATGTCTTACGGTGATATGAACAATAACGTTTACTGGATCACAACATTTTTCTTGTGAACCTTTGAGATCCTGGCTGAGAATCTTATTGGGAACATTTATTTCTTATATTTTACTTTCAAGTTGATCCCAACAACCTAAGTCGACCACGCGGGCGCTAACTGGGACTGCAGTCTTGATGCTATCGTGTATAGCTCCATTTTGAACCATAAAATATACAAGCAGGGTTTGTATACCAAATATAATGTGCGTACAGGAGGAATATTCTGCTTGTGAAGCACTCTTTTTCAGTGCAGAATGCCGTGAAAACATACCTTCTGACGTAGACTGCTGTCGTGTGACCAGTTCATGGTCCAAAGCCAATTAGTCATATTCCATGTCCTAAAATAGTCGCGAGTTTTTTTTTTCATTTCTTATTTATTTAAAGAAAAATGCACTAATCAGACAGTGTACGTGCTGTTGTTAAAAGTGACTCAGAGGCGAACGTTACGAAGAGGATATGGGCTTTATGTCACTGAATTGAAAAGGGTTCACTGTAGTCGTTTGGTTTCAGTTTAGCTGTGCGAAAATACACGCGTGTTTCCGTGTTCGGAAAAACGATGTCTGGGGTACTGGCACAAATGCAGTATTTACGAATGGAGAAATGGGAAGCCATGTCCAAGGGGGTTGGACACATCGAAAGCGTGTTCATTCGAAAACTGCTGTGTTTTCTTTCTAAATATTCACTGGTATCTACACTTTGTAAGTACGGGATAGACTGTGTTCTGGTTCATGGAGACATGCGTACCCTTGACTTCCATCTTTGCCCAAGTTGCTTCTCTTGACTATTCGAGTTTGTTGAGTTTGGCATGCCATATCACAAAAATATGGTAAATCTGCAAGACGATATATATTTTTTCAAATGATAAAACTTTCTTTTATACACGATTACCGAAAACCTGACGGTATGCTTCTTTCGAGAGTCCCGGAGTAGATGTTTTTGGGGAGTTTCATTGATTGCCTATGTCACCTCAATGCTTTGTGCCAATGTATATCATTTTTCGATGTTAATGAAACACTGTTTGCCCCTTTCTCGTTAACAAAGCAAAAACCTGTGCTATGTTTGAACCTCGACACACTATCTAACATCAAGACAAGCTGTTCACTTTGTGAATATTTTTTAGCCAAGCTGTTTTTTTTCTCTCCCTGTTCGAGTTACAGAGCTTTTTGATGTGTGAAACATCATCGCGCATCTCCGACTGGGAAACCTGAAGTTTTAACTTTTGGGTAATCCCTGCCACTTTGTGAAGAAAATGGGACACTTCGGATGAGAGTGTCCTGAACCAAGAGGACCAGGAATGCAACGGCATCCTATTGGGTATCAATTGTGCATCTGTCAGAAACTTGTTAAATGTATTTATCCCACAGCAGAACACAATGGGGTTTTAAAAGACTTTTTTTGTAAGTTAATGGGGGCTGTGTTTATTTAAAAATTGTTAGCAATCTGTTTTTTGGTGTGGGCACCCTTTTTCTTACTGAAGATATATTATCTATATGTTCTATAAACGACCAGGTAATACTGATCTGTGTGATGACTAACTTGTGTAAGACAGAACATCTACACAAGCTGTCTACTGCTTTTGTAATTAGTGTATGAACACTTTTCTGGGTGCCTTAGAAGTTGTATTTTTCATGTGTGTTAATATATTTATATATTGTGGAAAAGCTGCTCCCAATAAAATGATATCAAGTTCACTGGTTGAATGAGTTGCTTGCTGTTTGCCCTGAATCATACAATCCCCACAGTGCAGAAAGAGGCCATTTGACCCTTCGAGTCTGCACCGACAACAATCCCACCCAGGCCCTATCCCCGTAACCCCAGGTATTTGCCCTGCTAATCTCCCTGGCACTAAGGGGCAATTGAGCATGGCCAATCAGCCTAAGGTGCATATCTCTGCTGCTGTGGGGTTCTCACTGTAGGATATATGGTTGGATTTAACAGTGCTCATACATTTTGGCCAGTTATTAGTTAACATCCCAAATGGACCTATTGAAATGGATGGGGATTTCCAAAGTGGGTGGCCTGCCAATGTAATAAAGATAAACTTTGGTTCTGTACCATGCTTCTATTGGATGTCACGAGCAAAACTTTGTAAATATCGGCCAGATATTGTGATCAGCAGTGAGCGCTTGCCACTGACTCCAAAGAAAGCATCCTCACAAGATCTAACCATCTCTTTGGCGTGGTTTCCCCCTTTCCCAGTGGCAGATTAAATCCGGCACCAACTCAAAGGGATCTCTTCAGAATATAGGAATTAGGAGCAGAATAGGCAACTTCAGCCCTTTAAGCCTGTTCTTCCAATAAATCAGATCATGGCTGATCTCTCCCTTGTCACAAATCCACCTCCCCACCTGTTCCCCATATCCCCTTATCCATTTTTTATTAGAAACATGTCTATCTCCTACTTGAAACCATTCAATGATTCAGACTCCACCGTGCTATGGGGCAACGAGTTCCGCAAATTCACCACCCTCTGCGAGAAGTAGTTCCTCCCCATCTCAGCTTTAAATCCACCACCTCTCAACCTATACCTGTGACCTCTTGTTCTAGATTGCCCCATAAGAAGAAATATTTGGTCTACATTTACCTTATCAATCACTTTTTAAATTTTATGTACCTCGATCAGATCCCTTCTCATCATTCTAAACTCCAGTGAGTACAAGCCCAAACTGTCATAAAAACTAGGAGCTGGAGTAGGCCATTTAGCCCCTCGAGCCTGCTCTGCCATTCAATAAGATCATGGCTGATCTTTTTGTGGACTCAGTTCCACTTACCCGCCCGCTCACCATAACCCTTAATTCCTTTACTGTTCAAAAATCTATCTACCCTTGCCTTAAAAACCTTCGATGAGGTAGCCTCAACTGCTTCACTGAGCAGGGAATTCCACATGTTCACAACCCTTTGGGTGAAGAAGTTCCTCCTCAACTCAGTCCTAAATCTGCTTCCCCTTATTTTGAGGCTATGCCTCTTAGTTCTAGTTTCACCTGCTAATGGAACCAACCTCCCTGCTTCTATATTATCTATTCCGTTCATAATTTTATGTTTCTACAAGATCCCCCTCATTCTTCTAAATTCCAATGAGTATAGTCCCAGTCTACTCAGTCTCTCCTCATAAGTCAACCCTCTCAACTCTGGAATCAACCTAGTGAATCTCCTCTGCAGCCCTTCCAGTGCCAGTATATCCTTTCTCAAGTAAGGAGACCAGAACTGTACACAGTACTCCAGGTGTGGCCTCACCGGCACCTTATACAGCTGCAACATAACCTCCCTGTTTTTAAATTCCATCCCTCTAGCAATGAAGGACAAAGTTCATAGCTCCTTGAAAGTGGAGTCACAGGTGGACAGGGTGGTAAAGAAGGCATTTGGAATGCTTGGTCTCATTGGTCAAAACATTGAATACAGGAGTTGGGACGTCTTGTTGAAGTTATACAAGACATTGGTAAGACCACGCTTTCTAATACTGTGGTCACCCTAATATAGGAATGATATTATTAAACTAGAAAGAATGCAGAAAAGATTTACTAGGATGCTACCAGGACTTGATGGTTTGAGTTATAAGGAGAGGCCAATAGACTGGGACTTCTTTCCCTCGAACATCGGAGGCTTAGGGGTGATCTTATAGAGGTCTATAAAATAATGAGGGGCACAGATCATCGAAATAGTCAACATCTTTTCCCAAAGGTAGGAGAGTCTAAAACTAGAGGGCATAGGTTTAAGATGAGAGGGGAGAGATACAAAAGGGTCCAGAGAGGAAATTCTTTCACTCAGAGGGTGGTGAATGTCTGGAACGCGCTGTCAGAGGTGGTAGTAGAGGCGGGTACAATTTTGTCTTTTAAAAAGCATTTGGACAGTAAAATGGGTATAGAGAGATATGGGCCAAACACGGACAATTGGGATTAGCTTAGTGGTTTAAAAAAAAGGCAGCATGGACAAGTTGGGCCAAAGGACCTGTTTCCATGCTGCAAACCTCTATGTCTCTGTACACAAGGACACCCAGGTCAACCCTTTCGTCCCTGGAATCAATCTGGTGAACCTCGTCTGAACTGCCTTCAACACCACCAATCCTTCCTCAAATAAGGAGACCAACACTGGACACAATATCCCAGATGTGGTCTCACCAACACCCTACGCAATTGTCACAACAATTGATGTGCAGCAACTGTGGCGACAGCAAGCAGGTGGGAAACCACTCAAATTCGCACAGACACCAAACTAGGAGGTTAAAAGGAAATGCTAACATCCTAAAGATCCTGGTCTAAGACTTGAGTCAGAGGCGGAAGAGCTTCCAACCGAGCCACAATCAACACCACATTTACAATGTACTGGAGGTGCAGTTACAGTGATGCAGTTACAGTGATGCAGTTACAGTGATGCAGTTACAGTGATGCAGTTACAGTGATGCAGTTACAGTGATGCAGTTACAGTGATGCAGTTACAGTGATGCAGTTGCAGTGATGCAGTTACAGTGATGCAGTTACAGTGATGCAGTTGCAGTGATGCAGTTGCAGTGATGCAGTTACAGTGATGCAGCAGGAGCCGCTCCATGGCAACTCTGGACTAAGGATTTCTTGACTTTGACTTGTTAGACATTTAGGAAATTTGATTTGGACCTCTGCACAAGGAGCCAATTTGCAGAAACCGAGAAGTAGTTAATTAAGAATTCCAGTGGCACAGTGGTTAGCTCTGCTGCCTCACAGCGCCAGGGACCTTGGTTCAATTCCGGCCTCGGGTGACTGTGCGGAGTTTGTACGTTCTCCCCCTCTTTGCGTGGCTTTCTTCCAGTTTCCTCCCACAGTCCGAAAGACGTGCTGGTTAGGTGCATTGGCCATGCTAAATTCTCCCTCAGTGTATCCAAACAGGCGCCGGAGTGAATTTTCACAGCAACTTCATTGCAGTGTTAATGTAAACTTGTGACACTAATAAATAAAAAAACGTATAAATAAACTTAATAATTCTGTATAAAAGTGTTCCCACATCCAGCAATGTATCGAACCAACCTTTCCGCTCATGCCCTGTTCAACAAGGAGCCATAGCGAGGCAAAACAAATGGAAAAGTTATTGATTTGCTGCACTGATGACCTTATCCCCTGCCTGTTCAATGTTTTTCTGATTCCTACGATCATTCATTGGCGCCATTGTTCTTCGATAAATTAGATTACACAGCGACGGGGGTGCAGAATGTGAACGAGAGGTCTTAAATTTAACCGCAGCGGTTTCTAAGGGCACAAAAGGGATTTGGGAAACACGCAGTGGCAGATTTGTGAGTGTATGACAGATTTCTCATGGCCTAATACTTGCTTCAACCACCCGGTGTCAGCTAGTGATTGGTTAATTTGTGTTGTGGAGTATGTTCTTGGGCTACACGATTCGAATAGCTGCACTGTGGAATATCATTAGCACCCACACATGGCAATCTGAAAGATCATTTATTTTGTTTTGTCTAATTGCCAGCTTACAAAGTCTTTGGTTCACCTCTTAAAAGGTAGAAATTATTTTTCCCGCGCAGTGACAGCTGTTAGCATTAATTGATTTGCACTCTGTTTATTGGGGTAGGTTTTGGAACACAGGTTCAAAATTATAGTATCATTTTTTTGTGTTCATCACCTAAGGAATATGCAGTTATCTTCCCTTTCTCTTCCCCAGCCATGGCTGCGAAAAGGAACTTGCATTTGTACAGCCTTGTTCACAACCTCGAGACAGAGGGTAGCAGTGGAAGGGTGCGTTTCTGAATGGAGGGCTGTGACAAGTGGCGTTCCTCAGGGATCAGTGCTGGGACCTTTTGCTGTTTGTAATATATATAAATAATTTGGAGGCAAATGTAACTGGTTTGATTAGTAAGTTTGAGGACGACACAAATGTTGGTGGAATTGTGGATAGCGATGAGGACCATCAGAGGATACAGCAGGATATATAGATCGCTTGGAGACTTGGACAGAGAGATGGCAGATGGAGTTTAATCCGGACAAATGTGAGGTAATGCATGTTGGAAGGTCTCATACAGATGGGAGAATCCTTACGAGTATTGATAGGCAGAGATTTCTGGGAGTACAGGCAACGCAGGTGGAGAAGGTAGTCAAGAAAGCATACGGCATGCTTTCCTTCATCGGCCGGGGCATTGAGTTTAAAAATTGGCAAGTCATGTTGCAGTTTTATAGAACTTGTTAGGCCGCACTTGGAATATAGTGCTCAATTCTGGTCGCCACACTGCCAGAAGGATGTGGAGGCTTTGGAGAGGGTACAGAAAAGATTTACCAGGATGTTGCCTAGTGTGGAGGGCATTAGCTATGAGGAGAGGTTGGAGAAACTTTGGTTTTTTGTACACTGGAATGACAGAGGTTGAGGGGTGACCTGATAGAAGTTTACAAGATTCTGAGATGCATGGACAGAGTGGATAGTCAGAAGCTTTTTCCCAGGGTGGAAGAGTCAATTACCAGGGGGCATAGGTTTAAGGTGCGAGGGGGAAGGTTTAAAAGAGATGTACGAGGCAACTTTTTTACACAGAAGGTGGTGGGTGCCTGGAACTCGCTGCCCGGGGGAGGTATCTGCCGGGGAAGCAGATATGATGATGACTTTTAAGGGGCGTCTTGACATGTACATAAATAGGATGGGAATAGAGGGATATGGTCCCCAGAAGGGTAGGGTGTTTTAGTTCAGATGGACAGCTTGGCCAGTGCAAGTTTGGAGGGCCGAAGGGCCTGTTCCTGTGCTGTAATTTTCTTTGTTCTTTATCCCAGAGCACTTCAAAGCCAGGGAAACAAGGCAGCCAATTTGCACACAGCCAACTCCCACAAAGCAATGTGATAACAATCAGATCATCTTTCAGTGATGCTGGCTGAGTGAACAACACACCCCGAATATTCTCTCTTCCACCTTCTTCCATCGGGAAAAAGATATGAAAGTCTGAGATCACGTACCAACCGACTCAAGAACAGCTTCTTCCCTGCTGCCATCAGACTTTTGAATGGACCTATCACACATTAAGCTGATCTTTCTCTTCACCCTATCAGTAACTGCAACGCTATATTCTGCCTATCCGTTCCTTCTCCCCAATGTACTCGATGAATTTGTCTATATAACTCGCAAAAAACAACACTTTTCACTGTATCCCAATACATGTGACAATAATAAAGCAGTGATTTTGATTTGATTTGATTTATTATTGTCACATTGTATCAGTATACAGTGAAAAGTATTGTTTCTTGCGCGCTATACAGACAAAGCATACCGTTATTAGAGAAGGAAAGGAGAGAGTGCAGAATGTAGTGTTACAGTCATAGCTAGGGTGTGGAGAAAGATCAACTTAATGCGAGGTAGGTCCATTCAAAAGTCTAATGGCAGCAGGGAAGAAGCTGCACTTGAGTCGGTTGGAATGTGACCTCAGATTTCTGTATCTTTTTCCTGACGGAGGAAGTGGTGGTGACTCGAGGATTTTCACAGTAACTTCATTGCGATGTTAATGTAAGCCTACTTGTGACACTAATAAATAAGCTTTAATGCCGCGGGACCCCGTGAGAGGTCGGACTGTTTAATGTATCATTCGAAGGACATCACCTCTGACAGTACATCATTCCCTCGGTGTGGCATTTCCTCATTACGCCAGCCTAGATCATGTCACTGGAGTGTAACTTGAACCAACAAACCTTCTGACTCCGAGGTATTACATAGTTATAGTTGAGACTTTGACAAGCGGCCAGTTGTTTATGTATCATGTGTATACAATTCTTTAGTGCCTCAGTAAGGTTATACCATTAGCTATTTAACCACACACAACACAATCATGAGTTAGTTGCATCACCTTTTTAAATTTGCAATTGGTAAAAATGGAAGGTGGCCAGGAGATATGTCGGCTGATTACCCTGCAATGTGCTTCTGTTAGTTAAAAGTTGGTTCATTTGAATCATCGAATCCCTACAGTGCAGAAGGAGGCCATTCAGCCCGTCGAATCTGCACTGACCACAATCCTACCCAGGCCCTATTCCCGGAACCCCACATATTTACCCCGCTAATCCCCCTGACACTAGGGACAATGTAGCATGGCTAATCAACCTAACCCGCACATCTTTGACTGTGGGAGGAAACCGGAGCATCCGGAGGAAACCTATGCAGACACGTGGAGAATGTGCAAACCACTCAGGCAGTGACCCGAGGTTAGAATTGAACCTGGGTCCCTGGTGCTGTGAGGCAGCAGTGCTAACCATTGTGCCACTGCGATGCCCTGAAGTTTATTCACGAGTGTCACAAGTAGGCTTACATTAGCATTGCAATGAAGATACTGCGAAAATCCCCGAGTCGCCACACTCTGGCGTCTGTTCGGGTACACTGAGGGAGAATTTAGCATTGACAATGCACCTAACCAGCACGTCTTCTGGACTGTGGGAGGAAACTGGAGAACCCAGAGGAAACCCACATAGACACAGGGAGAACGTGCAAACTCCGCACAGACAGTGACCCAAGCCGGGAATCGAACCCGGGTCCCTAGCGCTGTGAGGCAGCCGTGCTATCCACTCTGCCACCGTGCCGTGAATAGTTTGTCATTTTTTGCACTTTTTTCTGACATTGCCATTTTAGCTTTATCGATTTGAATGAGTGAATAAAATAAAACTAAGTTGTGGAAATCAGGACTTTGGATTATCAAGAGTAGACCATTTGCCTGTTTCTTGTGTTTAAATGATCTTGGGAGTTTCAACAGTGGAGTACATATAATGAGTGTGACTGCGGGTGACTGAGTGTTGTATGCAGTGCAGAATGGAACCATGCTGTTGTCATGGAACGAAACACCATTGGGACTTGCAAGTGAAAACAACAACTTCTATTTAAAGAACCGACCTCACTTCGGATGACATCGCCAAGTGTCTACCTAAAAAGGTAGAAATGGGCACCAGATAGCGAGTGAAGGCGTTCAGTTGGAGAAGGAAAAGACCAAAAGGGGTTGTCAAAGAGATGGAGTCTTGTGAAGACGGGTAGCAAGGAGGAATGATTTATGATGAGAATTCTGGATCAGTCTCTAATGATTAGGAGTGAATGCAGGGAACTACCAGTCATTTGCAGGGGAACTGAGGGAGTGAATGTTGATCACATGCTTGATCAAAGTTCCTTAAGTAGGATGGGGCAATGCCATTGGAAGGTTTCAAGATAAATATTTTGAAATTGCCTTTTTTCTGGAGGCACAGAGGCCGTGGAGCTCAAGAATGAAAAGGTTAATAGCTTCTGGGAGTCTTCAGAGGAGAGAGTCTGGGCTGCAGTGAACTGCTTTGTGTTGGGTCGAATGAGGACGGCATTGGACAAACCAATCCTCGATCGGATTTAGCTGTGCATGAGGGTTCCTGGACCTCATAGTGGGAGGGATAGGAGGAGTTCTGGAGATGGAGGGTGGCAATCGTTGAGAAACTAGGGATTGAAAGCTGAGCTCCAGAACAGACAAAGAACTGTAAGCATTTCCATCAAGGGTTGATGAAATTGGAGCTAGAAGCACTTGAGTGTTGGTTTGTTTTTCTCAGTGTTGAGTTCAATTCATCCGGGGCTTAATATCAGGGGAAAAAAGTACAGTATTGTTAAAGAATTCTGATTGGTTCTTTGCAATGTGTACTTTTGTGTAGGGAAACTGATTCCTGGCTGTCTCCAAGATGGCAGCTGTGTGGTTTACTAAAATTAACTTATTATTTCTTTTGGTAAACGATAGTGATTGTTTTCTTTATCCCAACATTCTGACTTGCCTCCAATGACATGTTTTATTGCAGCTGAGGAGATTCTGAGCAAGCAACTCACTCCCGGACATCACTGTCTGATGCAGCCAGTCATTGGGACATACGAAATAGGGGCAGAATTAGGCCATTTGTCCTCCCGAGCCTGCTCCACTATTCAATAAGTCCAAAGACGTGTGGGTTAGGTGGATTGGCCATGCTAAATTGTCCCTTATTATCAGGGGGACTAGCTAGGATAAATGCATGGGGTTATGGGGATAGGGCCTGGGTGGGATTGTGGTTGGTGCAGACTCGATGGGCCGAATGGCCTCCATCTGCGCTGTAGGATTCTATGCCTCTATGGCTGACCTATCTATGTTTTGGGTTCCACATTCCCATCTACCCTGGAAACCTTTGTTTCCCTTACCTAACAAGAATCTATCTACCTCCGTCTTAAAAATATTCAGTGACCCCACTTCCACCTCTTTGTGAGGCAGAGAGTTCCAAGATCGCACATCCCTCTGAAAGAAAAACATTCTCCTCATCTCTGCCCTGTAAGGGTGACTCCTAATTTTAAAACACTGCCTCCTAATTCTAAACTCTGCCACAAGAGGAAACATTCTTTCCACATCCACCTTGTCAAGGCCATTTAGGACCTTATATACTTCGATCCAGTCACCCCTCACTCTTCTAAACTCCAGTGGAAACAAGCCCTCAAATTGACCTTCATTCACAGCTTTGCTGCTATTAAAAAATAAAGCAAAAGTAAAGTTTATTTATTAGTCATAAGTAAGGCTTACATTAACACTACAATGAAGTCACTGTGAAATTCCCCTAGTTGCCACATTCTGGTGCCTGTTCAGGTCAATCCACCTAACCAGCACATCTTTCAGACTGTGGGAGGAAACCGGAGCACCCGGAGGAAACCCACACAGACACGGGGAGAATGTGCAGACTCCACACAGTGACTCAAGCCGGGAATCGAACCCGGGTCCCTGAATCTGTGAGGCAGCAGTGCTAACCACTGTGCCACCGTGCCACCCGTCTTCCACTGTCTTCCACTCTGTCCGGTGGAATGGAGGAGTAACAATCTCCCAGTGCACCGTGTACTCTTAACACAGTGCAGTAGGAGATCAGGGTGCATGTGCAATTGCGCCCTCTAGCAGTCAGCAGCTCAGCTTCCTGACATGAATAGATTTTGCCCTCTCCCCCTACTGGCAAGAATCACATTTTGCCCCCTTTTTTTCTAAGCATCATAAGATTTGGGAGATGATTCTCCCAGCCTGCTGCGCTGCTTTTGTTGTGATTGAGCCATTGGGAGATTGGAGGGGCAGCAATGTTGGGTCGCGGGGCTGGCCAGCTAACGGGAGGCCAGCAATGTGTGTGGCTACTGCGCATGCGCCGATCTCGGTTCTAACAAATCGGCGCAGGCATAGTGGCCCACTCAGTGCTATGCTGCTGGCCTCTCCAGCGGGAATAGGCCCCACCAGCTGATTTTTCACATGAATCCCTCTAGTGCACTCTGCAGTGCACAGAGTGCGGGAGATTCATTTTGAAACTCAGGCTGAACAAACCAATGGGATTTACTCCAGTTTTTACTCAAATCTGAGGCTTAGAATTTTTTGGGGATGATCCCATCCTTGGATTTTTTCTTGCGCTGATGAAAAGGATCTGAAACTCTCCTGTTTTCATACTCATTCGGCACTGACAATCTTTTTGGTATAATCACCCCCACCATCTTTCAGATGGGCTTACGTTTAAGCCGTCTACCCTCAGGTAAATGAGAAAGATCTTGACATACTATTTTGAGGAACAGGGGAGTTTACTCTGATGTCCTGGCCAATACCCATCCCTCAATCAACACCACCAAAAGATTAATGAGACTTCACCACATTGAGCTTTGGGCTGATTGAGTTGCGAATGTGCACTCAGGTAGCAGAAGTGTGAGAGTGGCAAATCTAATGAGTAGAAATGACATTCCAGAATTGCTAAATCCAAAATATCACGACAAAACCAAAATTAACTGGGGTAGAAATTTATACACACCATACTCAATGCATAAGAACTTAAGAACTAGGAGCAGGAGTAGGTCACCTAGCCCCTCACGCCTGTTCCGCCATTCAATAAGATCATGGCTGATCTTTTCGTGGACACAGCTCCACCATAACCCTTAATTCCTTTACTGTTCAAAAATGTATCTATCCTTGCCTTAAAAACATTCAATGAGGTAGCCTCAACTGCTTCACTGGGCAGGGAATTCCACAGATTCACAACCCTTTGTGTGAAGAAGTTCCTCCTCAGCTCCTTGGGCGGCACGGTAGCACAGTGGTTAGCATTGCTGCTTCACAGCTCCAGGGTCCCGGGTTCGATTCCCGGCTCGGGTCACTGTCTGTGTGGAGTTTGCACATTCTCCTCGTGTCTGCGTGGGTTTCCTCCGGGTGCTCCGGTTTCCTCCCACAGTCCAAAGATGTGCGGGTTAGGTTGATTGGCCAGGTTAAAAATTGCCCCTTAGAGTCCTGGGATGTGTAGGTTAGAGGGATTAGCGGGTAAATATGTGGGGGTAGGGCCTGGGTGGGATTGTGGTCGGTGCAAACTCGATGGGCCGAATGGCCTCCTTCTGCACTGTAGGGTTTCTATGATTTCTATGATTTCTCAGTTCGAAATCTGCTTCCCCTTATTTTGAGGCCATGTCCCCTAGTTCTAGTTTCACCCGTCAGTGGAAACAACTTCCCTGTTTCTATCTTATCCATTCCCTTCATAATCTTATATGTTTCTATAAGATCTCCCCTCATTCTTCTGAATTCCAATGAGTATAGTCCCAGTCTACTCAGTCTCTCCTCATAAGCCAACCCTCTCAACTCCGGAATCAACCTAGTGAATTTCCTCTGCACCCCCTCCAGTGCCAGTATATCCTTTCTCAAGTAAGGAGACCAAAACTGTACATAGTACTCCAGGTGTGGCCTCACCAGCACCCTATGCAGCTGCAACATAATCTCGCTGTTTTTAAACTCCATCCCTCTAGCAATAAAGGACAAAATTCCATTTGCCTTCTTAATTACCTGCTGTACCTGTAAATCAATTCCTTATGATTCTTGCACAAGGATACCCAGGTCCCTCTGCACAGCAGCATGCTGCAATTGTTTACCATTTAGATAATAGTCCATTTTGCTGTTATTCCTACCAAAATGGATGACCTCACATTTACCAACATTGTACTCCATCTGCCAGACCCTTGCCCACTCACTTGGACTATCTATATCCCTTTGCAGACTTTCAGCGTCCTCTGCGCACTTTGCTCTGCCACTCATCTCAGTGTCATCTGCAAATTTTGACACAGTACACTTGGTCCCCAACTCCAAATCATCTATGTAAATCGTAAACAATTGCGGTCCCAACACTGATCCCGGAGGCACACCACTAGTCACTGATCATCAACCAGAAAAACACCCATTTACCCCCACTCTTTGCTTTCTGTTAGTTAACCAATCCTCTATCCATGCTAATACATTACCCGTAACACTGTGCACCTTTATCTTATGTAGCAGTCTTTGGTGCGGCACCTTGTCAAATGCCTTCTGAAAACCCAGATACACCACATCCATAGGCTCCCCATTGTCCACTGCACATGTAATGTTCTCAAAGAATTCCACCAAATTATTCAAACATGACCTGCCCTTCATGAACCCATGCTGCGCCTTACCAATGGGACAATTTATATCCAGATGTCTCGCTATTTCTTCCTTGATCTTAGATTCAAGCATTTTCCCTACTACAGAAGTTAAGCTAACCGGCCTATAGTTACCCGCCTTTTGTCTACCTCCTTTTTTAAACAGTGGCGTCACATTTGCTGTTTTCCAATCTGCGGGAACCATCCCAGAGTCCAGCAAATTTTGGTAAATTACCACTAGTGCATTTGCTATTTCTCCCGCCATCTCTTTTAGTACCCTGGGATGCATTCCATCAGGACCAGGAGACTTGTCTACCTTTAGCCCCATTAACTTGCCCAACACTACTTCTTTCGTGATAATGATAGTTTCTAGGTTCTCACCTGCCATAGCCTTTTTGTCATCAATTTTTGGCATGTTATTTGTGTCTTCCACTGTGAAGACTGACACAAAACACCTGTTCAATGCCTCAGCCATTTTCTCATTTCCAGTTACTATATCCTCCTTCTCACCCTCTAAAGGACCAATGTTTACTTCAGCGTTTACTTTTTCATTTTATATATTTGTAGAAACTTTTGCTACCTGTTTTTATATTCTGAGCTAGTTTACTCTCATAATTCATCTTACCTTTCTTTATAGCTTTTTTCGTGGCTTTCTGTTGACCTTTAAAGATTTCCCAATCCTCTAGGTTCCCATTAATCTTTGCCACTTTGTATGCATTTTCTTTCAATTTGATACCCTCCTTTATTTCCTTAGATATCCATGGCAAATTATCTCTTTTTCTACAGTCCTTCCTTATCACTGGTATATACTTTTGTTGAGCACTGTGAATGATCACTTTGAAAGTCCTCCACTGTTCCTCAATTGTCCCACCATAAAGTGTTTGCTCCCAGTCTACCTTAGCCAATGCCTCTCTCATCCCTTTGTAGTCTCCTTTGTTTAAGCACAAGACACTGGTATTGGATTTTACCTTCTCACACTCCATCTGTATTTTAAATTCAACCATACTGTGATCACTTCTTCCGAGAGGATCCCTAACTGTAAGATCATTAATATTTCCATCTTGTGAAAATATATTTAATATCCAACAAATGACAGGTTACACGTTTGATACCTGACAGTATCATACAAACTGAGAGAGTCAAACGTAGAATTATTTACACAAACGTCGCTCTCAGTGTTTTCATATCGTAGACAATCCCAATCAAAGTTCCACTTTACAACTGTTTGCGAAATCTGTAATTGCAAATTGTGTCTGTAATGTTTCCTTTGCATAGAATCATAGACGAATCATGGAATCCCTACAGTGCAGAAGGATGCCATTCAGCGCATCGAGCCTACACTGACAACAATCCCACCCAGGCCCTATCCCCATAACCCCATGTAATCACCCTGCAAATCCCCCTGCCACTAAGGGGCAATTTTAGCATGGCCAATTCACCTTACCTTGCACATCTTTGGACCGTGGGTGGAAACTGAAGCACCCAGTGCAAACTCCACACAGACACGGGGAGAATGTGCAAACTCCACACAGACAGTGACCCAAGGCTGGAATCCAACCCGGGCCCCTGGCGTTGTGAGGCAGAAGTGCTAACCACTGTGCCACCCTCTCTAACCATCAGATAACTAACTCTTTTTTAAATATCGTGCTGCCTCTGAAGTGCTGATGTAACAACATTGTCATGTTGCCAGTCAAGGTAAAATGAATTTTGGGGATTATAAACCTGGCAGAATGACTTGAGTCGCATTACCAGAGCGACAGTGGCACCTTTACAGTATAGAAAAATGCAATTTGAAAGTTGTTCCTGTGTTTCTGCCGCAAGATAAAATTAAACAATCCTTGAATGCTTTCCAAAAGGATAACATTAGGTAAGTAGGATAGGACAGATCATTAAATTCTGGGGGGAGTGCTCCAAAAAACAAACTCTTGCAGTTTTGATGCAAAGCATTTTCTGCCCCTTCGTTTCACACCTCATTTCCAATTTTCACACACTTCGAAGGAAAGGGCTTAAGTGTTTTTAATGGTGCCTGGGTGTTACCAATGATGTTATTCCTTCTAAGAATATTATTCCTTCTATCGCTGCATTAGCAGCAAAGTACCATAGAGTTCCACTCAGCATGGACTCTTGGCTGCGTTTGTAATAAAAGCCAGATAAAATTGCCAAATTATTTGTTTAATTTTGTCCCAATTTTCCAAATATAAAAGAAAACATCATTGCCAACAATAAAGGAATAATCTTAGACCCTATTTTTACATCTACAAGACTACCATCTCTGAGATTTTAACACACTCCCACATAGAATAAATAAAGCATTGCCTTCAAACACTGATGGGTTGACAACCTTGCCAACATATCCTGGAGTAATGGAACTAAGCCCAGAATATTCAATTCAAACCTTGCCTTTAACTCTACAACTTGCCAAGTCAGCAACATCAATCTCAAGCAATGCCTGGGCGTATAATTCATTCATGGGGCATGGGTGTCGCTGGCTGGCCAGAATTTATTGCCCATCCCTAGTTGCCCGAGGGCAGTTGAGAGTCAACCACATTGCCATGGCTCTGGAGTCACATGTAGGTCAGACCAGGTAAGGATGGCAGATTTCCTTCCCTAATGAACATTAGTGAACCAGATGGGTTTTTCTGACAATTGACAATGGTTTCATGGGTCATCAGTCGATTCTTAATTCCAGATATTTTTTATTGAATTCAATTTCACCATCTGCCGTGGTAGGATTCGAACCCAGGTCCCCAGAACATTAGCTGATTTTCTGGATTAATAATCTAGCGATTATACCACTAGGCCATCGCCTCCCCCGATATCGACTCCCACAACCAGACTCCCACAATCTCAGTCCTTTCTTCATGCTTCCAATGGATATCTCAGCACTGTTTCAATTCTGGTCTCGTGCAAATCCCTGATTTTCACCTTTCCACCATTGGCTGCCATGCCTTCACCTACCTTGACCCTAAGCTTGCTAACCTCTCTACATCTTGGTGTATCCTCCATTACTAATCTCCCTGAAGCCTACCTCATTGACTCTCCCTTAGTCACCTTTCCCTAGTATTTCCTTATGTAGCTTAGTGTTACATTTGTTTTGTAACACCTCCGGAAGTGCTTGAACATGTTCAGAACGTTAAAGGTGCAATATAAATCCAAATTGTTGCTGGAATGGTTTGGCATCTAGATACCATGAAGCCCTTTGAAATTTAGATGATGATTTTGAGTCTTTCTTATTCAGAAAACGAGCAGATCTCATTGAATGAATGCAGTGCCTAAATGGCAAGGATGTCTATTATTCCACTTACACTTTATACACAGGATTGAGTTAGTGTTTTTCTTATTCTGGGTTTAGTATCCGTGTTGCTATTTGTAGTATGAGGGGAAGACCCATCAGTCTGAACAGGAGGAAAGCAGTCTGATGGAGAACAAAAAGAAAGTTTTGTGTATATTCAATGCCTTTCTCAGTCTCAGGACACACCAAAACACCTTCAAAGTATTTTTGAAGTGCCATCACAATTATAATGTAAAAAACAGGGCAGCCAATTTGCCCACAGCAAACTCCCACAAACAGAAACGTGATAATGATCAGATAATTTGCTTTCTTCATGATGTTGATTGAAGGGTGAGTATTTACCTTGACACTGGGTAACCCTCTCTTTGCTCTCCTTCATCAGACCTTTCATGTCCAGCTGAGGGGGTGGACAGGGGCCTCAGTTTAATGTCTCATCTAAAAAGTGGCACCTCCAATAGTGCAGCACTCCCTCAGTTTCTACACTGGCGTGCCAGCCTTGATAATATTGATAGTAAGGAAGCAACCCCTCCCACCCCCCTCACCCCCAACCCTTCCACACCCCCTCCAACTGTACAAATTATTTGAAACATTGTTTAATCTGAACCTTTCTGATTAGGAGGGTAGCCAGAGAGAGGGTTGGGCCACTCAAGACAGGGGAAGGTATCTATGTGTGGCGCCAGAGGAAATGGGTGAGGTATTAAATGAGTACTTTGCGTCAGTATTCACCAAAGAGAAGGACTTGGTGGAAGATGAATCTGGGAAAGGATGTGGAGATAGTTTGTGTCATGTTGAGATCAAAAAGGAGGAAGTATTGGGGGTTTTGAGAAACATTAAGTTAGACAAGTCCCCAGGGCCTGATGGGATATACCCCAGAATACTGAGAGGGGCAAGGGAGGAAATTGCTGGGGCCTTGAGAGAAATCTTTGTATCCTCGCTGGCTACAGGAGAGGTCCAGAGGATTGGAGAATAGCTGGAAATTGTATAAGTCATTACACTTGTCCCTACTTCATCCCAACTGTCATGAAGCAGTTACAATCATCTAGATTCTCCGAATTAAAGCAGTGGTCTTGGAGGCAGAGGCCTAGTTGGCAACTACATAGCCTCCTAAATTTGACTGTAGGCTTTGGAACCTCGACATGGGGTGTAGAACAGACCCTGAACGTACACTTGCTGGCAGGGACACCATATCTGGGCCCACCGTCCAGTTAAAGATGGCGAGAAGGATCTCCACTATCTCCATGTGGAAAGAGGGTTATGCAAGGAGTGGTGTGGGGAAGGGTAAACACTGGGGGAGGGATGGGGGGGGGAACGTGAAAAGAGGGCTTTGCCAGGAGGGGGTGGGGAAGGAGCAAGGGCTCACGATGGCAGGCAGAGGGTCAAGGAGGTCAATGAAAAGAATGAACAATGGAAGGCAATGTGCCACTGGGAGAAGTGATCACTGATGAAGCCTGCAGGAGAGCTCGGGGCAACTCCAGGTCAATAAGGCCCCTTCCATCACGCTTACCCCCCAGTCCACCACCACCTCCCGCCACCAACAAGGTGTGGGCCAACCATTTTTGCTAAAATGTTGTCCCTTTGTTGTAAAAATTGCCATTAGCCCCATAAAATATCCCTTAGCAAAGGGTTTAATTATGAACTAACTTCATGCTGACTTCTACTTGAGTCTCTCCGTGCAGCTCTGCCTCCTGTCTTGTGCTTCTCTACATCATACTGTAAGTGGTATTGGTCTCTAATCCCACATTAGCTCTTGCCATGTTAAAATTCTTGACGTTACATGTGCCTCCTTGGAGTGGGCATCTTGAAGTGCCGCTGTGAATAAGTCCCCGGTAGTGTGACCACGTCAGGGCGCCATTCTGGTCCAGTTTCCCATGATACCTCCCAGCCGGCCATCCAGAGTCCAGTAAACCTCTGCCCTACATGTCCCAGCTATTCCCCAGACTACTTTTGGAAAGCACCATAGGAGAAGCCTGTTCGTTATCTGAAATTTATCTGAAGGATTTTGAGAATCCATTCAGCCTCATCACACTGGCAGATGGTTAGAATCATAGAATCCCTACAGTGCAAAAGGAGGCCATTCAGCCCATCGAATCTGCACAGACGACAAACCCACCCAGGCCCTATTCCCATAACCCCATGCATTTACCCTAGCTAGTCCCCCTGACACTAAGGGGCTATTTAGCATGGCTAATCCACCTAACCCGCACATTTTTGGACTGTGAGAGGAAACCGGAGCACCCGGAGGAAACCCACGCAGACACGGGGAGAACTTGGAGACTCACAGACAGTGACCCAAGCCGGGAATCAAATCGGTTCCTGGCTCTGTGAGGCAGCAGTGCTAACCACTGTGCCACCGTGCAGGCACCAATTGAGGCTAGAGTTGCTTAACTCAGTTATACCTACTATGCTGAAAGATACTCGTAACCAATTGAGTTTAATATCAGAGATTCATACAGAACAGAAGGAGGCCATCCATCTCCCCTTGCCTATCAAAGAGCTATTCAATTAGTCACAGCCCCAGCTGTTTCCTTGCAGCCCTGCGATTTTTTTTTTCTTCATTAAGTATTCATCCAATTCTCTTTAGAAAGTTACCACAGAAAATGCTTTCAGGCAATGCATTCATAACACACTGAGTGAAAAACATCTCATCGTCTCCCCACTGGCACTGCGCAATTTCCTGAAATCTGTGTCCTCTGGTTACCAACCCTCCTGCCAGTGGAGACATATATTCTTCTAGCTGTTTTATCAAAGCTCCTCATAATTTTCAACACTTGTAATAAAGATAAGATGACACACAATCTGTAACTTGTTCCAGGCTGACAACTTGTGGAGCACTTTGTCAGATTCAGACTCTGAGATAATTCCTTGGAATAGGCTACACAGGCGCTAACCTACATAACATCCAGGAAAATATTGATGAGGCAGATCCCGGAGGATCCCAGAGGATCTGCCTCCAAATTTGTGCAAAGTGGAGATTCATGGTAAACCAGGAGGCTCCTTTCCCGCATGAATGCATCTCTATGTAACCTGATATGCCGACACATGTGGCCTATGTCAAAAACAACAGATTCAAAACAGGTTCAAAGCCAAAGGGCATGGCTTTAAGGTGAGAGGGGAAGGATTTAAAAGGGACCTGAGGGGCAACTTTTTCACCCAGAGGGTGGTGAGTATATGGAATAAGCTGCCAGAGGAGGTGGCAGTACAATTACAACATTTAAAAGACATCTGGAGAGGTACATGGATAGGAAAGGTGCAAGGGGAAGAAATCCCAATAAGTTAGTAAAGATTTTTAAGACATTAGACATTAAGATACTGATAGACTACCAGCATTGAGTTAAATGACTATAAAACAGACTTATAAGCTAGCAAGAAAACAATTTACACACATATGAAATGCAGTCAGAGATTGAAACAAGTGATTATGATTTAAAAACACATATGCTGATATTTTGAATGTATTCATGTATTTTTAAGAACCATTGTTCACTTTAGCCGAAGGCAGATTGCTGCAAAGCATCATGGTAAAGGGCATTAGGGCAAAGCCATATTCCAAGGGAATACTGAAACCTTGGAAATATGCAAGTTTTTGATCAGCAGAGTTTCTAGTGGTACGAACATTCAGAATACTTAATCAAACTTCATGAATAGGGTTTATTCACTGTCCAGATAAGATGGGTGCATGCCCAGATGTGGAATAAAAGTTTAAAGTTTATTTATTTGTCACAAGTAAGGCTTACATTAACACTGCAATGAAGTTACTGTGAAAATCCCCTAGTCGCCACACTCTGGTGCCAGTTCTGGTCAATGTACCAAACCAGCACATATTTCAGACTGTGGGAGGAAACCGGAGCACCCAGAGGAAACCCACGCAGATTAGGGGAAAATGTGCAAACTCCATACAGACAGTGACCCAAGCTAGGAATCGAACCGGGGTCCCTAGCACTGTGAGGCTGTAGTGCTAACCACTGTGCCACCGTGCTGCCCCATTGAGGTGTTAATCTGGTTTGGCAGTGACCTGTAGGGGAAAATATGGGAACGTTCGCTTTGAACTTTGTGGTTAGCGTCAGAGATTACTGGGCAACAGAGTAAGCTGAGTTAGCCAAAAGGAGAGGAAGTGTCCGGATTCTAAGGACTAATGAAATGCCATTATGCCAGAGGGCAAGATGCAATTGGCTAAAGTATATGACGGGTATTATAAACACAAAATACTGTGGATGCTGGAATCTGAAACAAAAACAGAAAAATGCTGGAAAATCTCAGCAGGTCTGACAGCATCTGTGGAGAGAGAATAGAGCCAAGTTTTGAGTCAGGATGACCCTTCAGACGCGAAACATTGGCTCTATTCTTCTCTCCACAGATGCTGTCAGACTTGTTGAGATTTTCCAGCATTTTTCTGTTTTTGTGACAGATATTGATTTAAAGCTAATGAAAGGCGGGAGTAATTGATAAGAAAATCTATAATTGATCTGTTTTGAATTGTATACCTCAGAATTCACTGGAGAGCTCGAGCCTGCTCCATGCTGGGAACTGCCCCAACCCTTTGATAATTTCTTCTAGCGGCCACTGCTCAAAATAACATCTTTAAACTGAGACACTGGCTTCGTGAGTCTTGTATTGTCTGAAATTTCAGACGGTACCCAGCCACCTCGAAAACCCCACCAACAGCAGGGTTAGAGGGATATGGGCCAAACGCAGGCAAATGGGACTAGCTCAGTTTAGGGAACCTGCTCGGCAGGGACGAGTTGGGCCCAAGGACTCATTTCCTTGTTGTCTATCTCTATGACCCTGTGCCAAATGAAGTAAGGCATTAAACGTGTGAAAAAGTCTTCATTCAGTTTGCTCACAACTGACAATGACCTGATCTTGCAAAGGGGTGGGAGTGACCTCTGGAAATACTCCACAATCTTTGTCTACTCAGCATGCTATTTTTGAAGCAACGCGATGCAGTCCACCATGTCTTCAACACAGTCAGACATGTTTTTCTGGTGCTTATGTGCTGCAGTTCAAAATCCTGGATTGCCTCTATGGCCTTTGTGCCTTCGGCTAGTGGAACAGGATGGCGAGCAAGCGGGCATTCATCAGAATCCTTGTGCTCCTCGGTTGAAGAACGTCCTGCATCCACGCTGACCTCATGGGTGGGATTTTACGGCCTCGCTCATCCTGAAACCGTAAAGTCCCACTGAGGTCAACGGACCTTTCCATGGTCCGCCCCTCGCTCGCATCCGATCCCAGTGGCGGTGAAATTCCGGCCTATCTGTCAGTTCCGTCATACAGCGTACGGCTTTGCCCAGCTCCATGTAAGGCTCCATGGTAGGTTATGTTCACTGGCGTTTCCATGCCAGCCTCCTGCATGGTCTCATCAACGGGTTCGTTGTCCTCACCCTGCTCCTCCTTGTTTTTGATGTCTGGTGCAGTTGTCACCCAGCGTGGTGGAAGCAGTTGGCAATTGTGTCTTCCTTCACCATCTTCTACACCTTGAACATGGCTCCAGGGCAGTTGGATTGAACTCCTGCTAACTACTTACCACACGGAAGACACTGCAGTGTTTAGTCTTGAATCGGTCCAGCCATCTGTCACTGTAGGTGGACTCCACAGGGCTCAGCTTTTTAGCTTGAACGAATCCCCTTCCCTGCAGGATTGGACAGGAGACGGGAATGTTGGGGCAGCACAGTGGCACAGTGGTTAGCACTGCTGCCTCCCAGCTCCAGGGACCCAGGTTCGATTCCTGGCTTGGGTCACTGTCTGTGTGGAGTTTGCACATTCTCCCCGTGTCTGCGTGGGTTTCCTCCGGGTGCTCTGGTTTCCTCCCACAGTCCAAAGATGTGCGGGTTAGGTGGATTGGCCATGTTAAATTGACCCTAGTGTCAGGGGGATTAGCAGGGTAAATATATGGGGTTACAGGAATAAAGCCTGGGTGGGATTGTGGTCGGTACAGACACGATGGACCAAATGACCTCCTTCTACACTGTATGGATGCTATGCTCTCCACACGATCTAACCTGAAGCACACTATGGCTAATCAGCCATACTCACCTTCTTCTTTGCTCGAGAGAATGCCTATTTGTCAAACTGTTCCACAATGTCCGCATTCAGTTTCATAATCGTGGACGGTGCAATCCCCCACTCTTTTGCATTGTCCACCTTCCCCTTCACCTCACGGTTTTCCATTCACTGCATCAACTCCTCCTTCTCTCCAATTGACAACACTTTTAACTTTCACATGTTTAGCCATAATTACGTATCCATGAGCTTGGCCTTCCACAGGGAGATCTCAATGTCGAAATGGGGGCCCGCCTGCTGCTCCATGATTTTGCACTCTTGTGTAGTTTAATTCCGTTCTGATTGGCCAATACGGTCATATGACAACTTAGACAAGTTCGGGTAATACAGAGTTACCGGTACAGAGTTTATCATGAGCAACATTGTAGGGAATCTGCTAATCTGCAGGTGGGAATGGATGACAACGTCCACATAACTGGAATTTCATGTCATCCGAGTTTAATTCACTGCAATTTCACTACGCAACTTGACTATACTTGCAAGCTCGGCTGGTTGGATGGCTGGTTAGTGATGTAGAGCAACTCCAACAATCTGGGTTCAATTCCTGAGCCAGCTGAGGTTATTCATGAAGGTCCACCTTCTCAACCTTGCCCCTCACCTGAGGTGTGGTGATCCTCAGGTTAAATCACCACCAGCCAGCTCTCCCCCTCAAAGGAGAGAGCAGTTTTTGGTCATCTGGAATTATGGTGACTTTACCTTACTCTTATTTATTTTGTTAATGAGGGTCTCATAGCCAACTAAGATTGAACTGCGTGACCAGAACTGGTGTGGCATTGTCCCAGACCATCTGTACCGCAAGGATATCAGATTTACTTCATTGCATGTTGCATGAGACATTATGGCCGGGATTTTGCGCCCGCTTTAGCCTTGGCGGCAAATGGCAAAGTGGGCGCAAAATCCTGCAAGAGTGAAAAAGAGAGCATTTTGCCTGCATGATATTGTGGCAGGATTGTCTAGTGACATAATGAAGTTCCTGACCTTCCTGGGAGGTATCCCCCTGTAAATGCATTAACATATAAGTATGGGGCTTCCCCGCTGTATCGTTAAGGGGAGGCGATGGCCTAGTTGTATTGTCGCTAGATCATTAATCCAGAAACTCAGCTAATGTTCTGGGGAGGATCGGGGTTCAAATCCCACCACGGCAGGTGGTGGAATTTGAATTCAATTAAAAATATCTGGAATTAAGAATCTACTGATGCCCATGAAACCATTGCTGATTGTCGGAAAAGTCCATCTGGTTCACTAATGTCCTTTAGGGAAGAAAATCTGCCGTCCTTACCTGGTCTGACCTACATGTGACTCCAGAGCCACAGCAATGTGGTTGACTCTCAACTGCCCTCTGAAATGGCCTAGCAAGCCACTCAGTTCAAGGGCGACTAGGGATGGGCAATAAATCCTGGCCAACCAGCGACGCCCATGTCCCATGAATGAATAAAAAACATCCCCCCCCACAATGGGATTTTCTGTCACAGCGGCGAGGTTTACAACAGGTCTGGAGCAACGTGAGCCAGGTGAAGAGACCACGCCAGGAGCGCACAGGTAGTTACAGCCCCAGAGGTTGGGGCGGGGGAGGGGTGGTGGTATATGTCGGGCCCAATATGATAAGAAAGGTCGGCCGTTCAGCCGGCGAGGTGTACACCCTTATTCTCACTTGTTCCAGCGCAGAAGGAAAAAAGGAAAATTCTGCCCCAAAGCTCACGTGTATTGCATAATGTATTGCGTTGGTCATAATTCTATGTTTTTTTACCCAGTTCGTAGATCAATGAGATGTCTGAACAAGTTAAAGAGATGCCCAGTTACTGTATTACGATTATTTAAATGCAGCCTTATTACATCTATACTAATCATACGGAATTAAAATGAGAGAAAATCAATGTAATTGCCCTGAAATGAGGTCTGATTGTGTAAGCTTTCTCTGTGACTAGACTGAGACCTCAATTTGTGCGCAATTAGTAACTATATCTCCATTAACCTACATCCATCATTCGACCTCTCACCACACTGCTGCAAATATTGCCGCAATATATTAAATGCGAAAGCCAAAATCATAATTCTTCTCTGAGAGACCCCGTCATAAATAAATTATGTTTAATAAAAGAATATTTCAAGGTGCTTAACCATCCCTACATATGAAAATATGAACATCTAACTGGCATTGTCAGATCAGTTTTGTAAATAATTTTTTGGTGTCAGAGTCAAATTTATGAATTGAGATGTGGAGTAAATACTCAAAGGAATGATTGTAAAAATCCTAAAGTTTTAAAGTTTATTTATTGGTGTCAGAAATAGGCTTACATTAACACTGCAATGAAGTTACTGTGTTAATCCAGGAGTTCCTTATGTAAGTGCATAAGCTTAGTTTATTTATTAGTGTCACAAGTAGGCTTACATTAACACTGCAATTAAGTTACTGTGTTAATCCAAGACTTCCTTGTGTAAGTGCATAAATTTAGTTAGTTTTTTTAGTGGCACAGGTAGGCTTACCTTAACACTGCAATGAAGTTACTGCGAAAATCCCCTAGTCGCCACACTCCGACACCTGTTCAGGTACACTGAGGGAGAATTTAGCATGGTCAATGCACCTAAAACCAGCATGTTTTTCGGACTGTGGGAGGAAACCGGAGCAAACCCACGCAGACACGGGGAGAACATGCAGACTCCGCACAGTGACCCAAGCCGAGAATTGAACCCGGGTCCCTGGCATTGTGAGGCAGCAGTGCTAACCACTGTGCCACCGTACTATTTCCAAGTAATTTTACATTTTTTTTTATTTTTGTGCACTCTGGTTAACTTTCATTCACTGTAAGCAAGTCCAGCTCTCTCATAATATAAGCAAAATACTGCGGATGCTGGAAATACTGAAACAAAAACAGAAAATGCTGGAAAAACTCAGCAGGTCTGGCAGCATCTGTGGAGAGAGAAACAGAGTTAACGTTTCCAGTCTGCATGGCTCTCAAAGAACAAAGAACAAAGAACAATACAGCACAGGAACAGGCCCTTTGGCCCTCCAAGCCCGCGCCGCTCCCTGGTCCAAACTAGACCATTCGTTTGTATCCCTCCATTCCCACTCCGTTCATATGGCTATCTAGATAAGTCTTAAACGTTCCCAGTATGTCCACCTTCACCACCTTGCCTGGCAGCGCATTCCAGGCCCCCACCACCCTCTGTGTAAAATATGTCCGTCTGATATCTGTTTTAAACCTCCCCCCCTTCACCTTGAACCTATGACCCCTCGTGAACATCACCACCGACCTGGGGAAAAGCTTCCCACCGTTCACCCTATCTATGCCTTTCATAATTTTATACACCTCTATTAGGTCGCCCCTCATCCTCCGTCTTTCCAGGGAGAACAACCCCAGTTTACCCAATTTCTCCTCATAACTAAGCCCCTCCATACCAGGTAACATCCTGGTAAACCTCCTCTGTACTCTCTCCAAAGCCTCCACATCCTTCTGGTAGTGCGGCGACCAGAACTGGACGCAGTATTCCAGATGCGGCCGAACCAACGTTCTATACATCTGCAACATCAGACCCCAACTTTTATACTCTATGCCCCGTCCTATAAAGGCAAGCATGCCATATGCTTTCTTCACCACCTTCTCCACCTGTGACGTCACTTTCAAGGATCTGTGGACTTGCACACCCAGGTCCCTCTGCGTATCTACACCCTTTATGGTTCTGCCATTTATCGTATAGCTCCTCCCTACATTATTTCTACCAAAATGCATCACTTCGCATTTATCAGGATTGAACTCCATCTGCCATTTCTTTGCCCAAATTTCCAGCCTATCTATATCCTTCTGTAGCTTCTGACAATGCTCCTCACTATCTGCAAGTCCTGCCAATTTTGTGTCGTCCGCAAACTTACTGATCACCCCAGTTACACCCTCTTCCAGATCATTTATATAAATCACAAACAGCAGAGGTCCCAATACCTCTCCTGAACTTTTTTCCAGCATTTTCTGTTTCCGTCGCAGCCCCCTTATCCCAGGAGTCACAAAGACCCCTGGCTGCAAAAAGGCACTAACATATATAAAATCAGAGCTCAGTGCATCTGTGGTGGTGATTTCTCATTCCCAATGTGAATGTGTGACAGTGCCAGAAATAATTTTACTCTAATAATGAGCATCAAACCCCAGAAAAACTACGTGATTCCTGCAGACTATTCCAATCAGCATCGGCACTCTTTCTTTCGAAAGTATGTATTAATTTTTCCAAGCAATCTGGTTTACTAAATTCTGCCTTTGAGTTTACGAATAGCTTCAGTGTTAAACGACATAAATACATATATCTACGCGACTAAGATGTGGAAACAATGGGGGTTTACGGCCTTGCTCGTCCCTGAACCGTAAAATCCTGCCTGGGGTCAACAGATCTTTCCATAGTCCTCCCCTCGCCTGCTCCGATTCCAGTGGCAGGCAGGGTGGTAAATTTCCAGCCAATATGTCAGCGAGGAAGTGTTTAATCTATAGAACAGACACCCGAGGGAATCATTGGAAGGATTCAGTATTGATTCAGTCAAATGAATGGTGGACAGACTTATTTCAGTAAATAACATTTTGCGATAAAGTATAGGAGTAATTTGAGATGTGAGTTATGCCGGGGAAGAAAAAGATGACTTTGGACCTATGGCTCCCAAAGCTCTCCATCGCTAGCGTTTTCTCATGTCATTTCTGGTTCTGTTGTAGACTAAATGATCATGATTAAAACTGAAATGGGGAGCAACTACTTCTCTCAGAGGGTGGTGAATTTATGGAGCTCGCTGCCCCATAGCGCAGTGGAGTCTGAATCATTAAATGAAGGAGATAGATATATTTCTGATTCAATAAAGGATTAAAGGGATATGGGGACCATGTAGGGAGGTGGATTTGTGACCAGGAAGAAATCAGCTATGATCTGATTGAATGGTGGAGCAGGCTCAAAGAGCTGATTCATAGAATCCCTGCAGTGCAGAAGGAGGCCATTCAGCCCATCGAGCCTGTACCGGCAACAATCCCACCCAGGCCTGTAACCCACCTATTTACCCTGCTAGCCTCATTGACACTAAGGGGCAATTTAGCATGGCCAATCCACCGAACCGGCACATCTGAAATGCCTACTTCTGTTCCTAATTCCTTGGTTCCCATGTGATCAATTGCAACATTTGGTAGCAACTCCATTATTTTGGTATCACACGACCCCTGGGATGGTAAGAGGGTAAAGAGGGAGATATTTGCACTGGAGGCAGTGAGAGAAGGCTCGCCAGGTTGATTCCTGGGATGAAGGGGTTGTCTTATGATGAATGTTGAGCAGGTTAGATCTATACTCATGCCGGTTTGGAACAATGAAATGTGATCATATTCTAGCACAGAGGGCTTGGTAGGATTAGTGCTGAGATGTTCCCCCTTGTGGATGAATGTAGAACTCGGAGGCATTGTTTAAAAATAAAGGGTGGAATTTTCCCATCCCGCCCAACATCGGAAGTGAAGCAGGTTGGGGGGATGAGCCTTGCAAAGGTCCGTTGACCTCGGGTAGGATTTTCCAGTCTTGGGGCGAGCGCGGCCGGAAAATCCCACCCAAGAAGTCTCCAATTTAAAATGGAGATGAGGAGGAATTTCTTCTCTCAGAGGGTTGTTAATCTTCAGAATTCTCTTTCCCAGAGAGCAGAGGAGGCTGGATTGTTGAATGCAAGGCTGAATTAGGCATGTATTATTGATTGACAAAGGTTATGAGGGGGAGACAGGAAAGTGGAGTTAAGGCTGCAGTCATGATCTTGTTGAATGACAGAGCAGGCTCGAGGGGCCGAATGGCCTTTGGCTGCTCCTATTTCTTACGTTTCTGATGTTCTTACAGACCTTGATGGTTTTGTCTGGCACTTCTATGTTCCGAAGGAGACCTTGCTTTCTGAATTTTACTCAGCTATATTCAAACTAGTGAGACCTCAGACTAATTAAACATCTACAGAAGAAATACACTCAGTTTGGTGGAATGTCAGGTGGAAAAAAACTATTAATGAGAAAAAAATGTCAATTCAGCCAAAAGTTGTCCTTCAAACACATTTACAGAATACTTCCTCAGGATATTTTGCTAACATGCATTGAATTAAAAGATCAAATCTATCCCAAATTGCTGATCTTGCATTAAATTTGCATTGAGTATGTAACACAGAAATAGGCCATTTGGCCCAGCTGGTCTATGCTTCACACAAACCTCCTCCCACCTCTCCTCGCCCAACTCTCTCAGCATCTTCTTGTCATTTGTCCCTCCCGTGTTTAGCTAACTTTCCCTTGCCGTGTAGTTTAACCATTCCTACGTCCTTCAGGAACA
The DNA here is from genome assembly GCF_964213995.1 of Mustelus asterias. Taxonomy (NCBI): domain Eukaryota; kingdom Metazoa; phylum Chordata; class Chondrichthyes; order Carcharhiniformes; family Triakidae; genus Mustelus; species Mustelus asterias. The sequence goes on from NC_135804.1 coordinate 13,255,495, forward strand.
GACATGAAGGACACAGTATATTCAGACTGTACATATTTCTGTACTCCTGTACTAATAGTAACTTCATTTCAAAATGATACTTGATAAAAGCAAATTACTGCGGATGCTGGAATCTGAAACTAAAAGAGAAAATGCTGGAAAATCTCACCAGTTTCCACCCCTTCATCACCTTCACCTGGTCCATCTCAGATACTTCCCTTCCCTTCCTTGACCTTTCTGTCTCCATTTCCGACAATAGCCTATCTACCAATATCCATTACAAGCCCACTGACTCCCACAGCTATCTGGACTACAGCTCTTCGCACCCCACATCCTGTAAGGACTCCATCCCTTTCTCTCAGCTCCTTCTCCTCTGTCGCATTTGTTCCGATGATGCCACTTTCCAAAGTGGTGCTTCTAATTTGTGCTCCTTTTTCCTCAAACGTGGATTCCCATCTACAGTTGTCGACAGGGTCCTCAACAGCATGCGGTTCATCTCCCACGCCACGACCCTCACCACCCCCCCACTCCCTCCCAGAACAAGGATAGGGTTCTCACATTTCACCCCACCAGCCTCCGCAGGCAAAGCATAATCCTCCACCATTTTCGCCAACTCCTGCATGATGCCACCACTAAACGCATCTTGCCTTCACTCCCTCTGTCAGCATTCCACAGAGACCGTTCCTGGCTGGATAACCTAGTCCACTCCTTCACTATGCCCAACACCTCTCCCGTCACTCATGGCACCTTCCCATGCAATCACAGAAGGTGTAACACCTGACCCTTTACCTCTTCCATGCTTCCCATCCAAGGTCCAAAACACTCATTCCAGGTTAAGCAGTGTTTCACTTGCACCTCTTTCAATTTGGTCTATTGCATTCGCTGCTCCCAATGTGGTCTCCTCTATATCGGAGAGACCAAGCGTAGACTGGGTGATCGCTTTGCTGAGCACCTCCGGTCTGTGCACAATCAGGACCCTGACCTTCCCGTTGCTTGCCATTTTAACACACGATCCTGCTCCCATACCCACATGTCTGTCCTTGGCCTGCTGCAATGTTCCAGTGAAGCTCAACACAAACTGGAGGAACAGCATCTCATCTTCCGGTTCGGCACATTACAACCTTCTGGTCTCAATATCGAGTTCAACAACTTCAGATGATTAGCTCTACCCCACCCTTTGTTTTTTTAATTTAATTTTTAACTGTTCTCTACCCTTTATTTATTTGTCTTTCTTTATTTTTCTTTCCCGTCACTCTTTCCCCCTATTTTATCCCCCTTTCCTTATCTTTTCTCCCCTTTGCTTCCCCTTCCCCCTTTTTCTGAATTTTACCTCCATCCCACCCATCCCCCCACATTTTCATCTGTCACAGCCTACCCTCTGATTTCAGCTTCTCTGCCGTTCGGCCATTCACACCTTTTATTCTCTCTGTGGACTGCCATTAGCAGCCTTTCCCCTTGTTTTTGTGGCTATGACTCATCTTTCATTCCCTCACCCTACAGTATAAATATCTCCCACTTTCTGTGCCTTTTAGCTTTGACAAAGGGTCGTCTGGACTCGAAACGTCGGCTCTTTTCTCTCCCTACAGATGCTGCCAGAACTGCTGAGATTTTCCAGCATTTTCTCTTTTGGTTTCAAAACGATACTTCATTGGCTGCCGAGCATTTTGAGATGTCCAGTGATCACGTAAAGGTTTATGTTCTCTGTGATGGGTAAAATGGCTCCTGCCTCAATCATTTACTCACACGGAATTACAACAGAGGTCACATGACTCTGAGGTCACATGACTATGGCAAGGCGCTGTGTGCACCAGGACGAAGATGTGCACAAAGGCTATACAAATGCAAATTTTTCCCTTTACTTTTCTTACTTTTCTCAATGTTTTGCACATTAGCCTATCCTGTTTTCTGCTGAGCCCAGATTTATGGACCAGCTGCTCTTGGTACATTCCGCAGTGTCTATTTTTAATATGAACCTTGACGGTGAAGGCCTATGGGCCATGCAACTGTAGCCAAGGTAATGGCTAGGGTTAAACCTCACGTCCAATATCCATGTAGGTGTGCTTGGCAGCAGAGGCCACCGGGCAGTCATTGAGTAGTTGTATTGCCCCAGTCAACACAAAGTTGCAAACTTCAATCTCGGAGGCACTCCTGTTTCCAGCTGGGAACTACCAATTCTGCACAGGTTGGAGATCAAACTTGGGGACTTCCTGGTCTCCAAGTCCACATCCTCAGTCAATCAATGGGAAAATCTAGTCTACCCATTAGTGCAACATAAGAGATTTTCTCAACATATTCCATGTTCCCTGATGCCCTTACCTGACAAAAATCTATCGAGCAGTCTGTTCTGTCCCCTCTCCAAGACCCGTGTATCTTTCCTGAGATCCAGTGCCCAATATACCAGATGGGATCTGTCACGGCTCTCTACAACTGAAGTGGTAAAGTAGGAAATGCAGCAACCAGTTTGAACACAGCAAGTTCCCACAAACAGCAATCTGCTCATGACCAGATAATGTTTTTTTAATGCTGACTGATTGAGGGGTAGACAGTAAGCAGGACACCAAGAAGAACTCTCCCACTCTTCTTCAAATAGTGCCATTGCATCTTGTATGCCCATCTGAGAAGGCAAATGGGGTCTAGTTACAAGATCTCATCTCCAACAGTGCAGCATTTCTTGCAGTACTGCACTGGAGCACCCATCCAGGTGAGCCAATAGCTGGAGTCACATTCCACAACCTTCTGACCCAGAAGCGAGAAGATGGAAGCTACCAGTGAACTCACGTTAGAAATGCAGACAACTAGAGGAACTAAATCACCTGCCGTCCCCATCTCGCCTCCCTCAAGAGTAAATATCCCACTGTGTTCTGGAGCCATCTCCTGGGACAGCTCCACCTTCAGGAACCAGCGTACATGCCCGTGAAAGCAGGAAGCTGCACATCGCAAGATGCCTTCATTCGTGGGTAGTGGGGGAGGGAGGGGAGGGGTGGGGGATGTTAAGTGGTCCCCATCATTGGGCTCTGGCTGGAACAAAGCTGAGCTCAGCTCTCTGATAGACCAGCAGCCTCAGCTTCCTCGCAGCAGTCTGTACAACACTGGGGTGGTCATGAGTGTGACAGACCGGTGTGCAGTGTTGCTTGGGTTGGTGAATAGGTTTAAGTTTAAGTTTATTTATTAGTGTCACAAGTAGGCTTACATTAACACTGCAATGAAGTTACTGTGAAAATCCCCTAGTCACCACACTCCGGCGCCTGTTTGGGTACACTGAGGGAGAATCTAGCATGGTCAATGCACCTAACCTCCCAGCACATCTTTCGGACTGTGGGAGGAAACCAGAGCACCCAGGGGAAATCCACGCAGACATGGGGAGAATGTGCAGACTCCGCACAGACAGGGGGAGTCCAGAACTAGGGGTCATAGTTTGAGGATAAGGAGTAAACCTTTTAGAACTGAGGTGAGGAGAAAGTTCTTCACCCAGAAGGTGGTGAATGTGTGGAATTCATTACCACAGAAAATCGTTGAGGCCAAAATGTCTGATTTCAAGAAGAAATTAGATATAGCTGTAAGGGCTAAAGGGATCACAGAATATGGGGGAGGGGAGAGTTGGGGGAACAGGATATTGAATTCGATGATCAGCCATGATCAAAATGAATGGTGGAACAGGCTCGAAGAGCCGAATGGCTTCCTCCTGCTTCTAGTTTTTATGTTTCTATGGGCCCGATTTAACCAAAATTTCGCGCCCGTTTTTGGGCACGAAATCGCTGCAAAGTTGGGCATCGGGCCTAAAAGGCGATCTGCACCCGACTCATGGCAGATTGCGTCTTTACCGAGCCCTGATCCGGGCGCGGGTCTGGCGCGCGCCCGAGTCGGCCGGCGCATTTGCATGCATTTAAATCGACTTAATGAAGCTCGCGCCCAACCTTACCGACGAATCCGACTTTACCAGGTTGCGGCCCATTTCGCGTCCGCGCATTAAACGACCTGCTAAATAAAAGTCCGAATGGGACTCCAATTCAGCAGGGGAACCGCCGAAGCCAATCCCCTCCGACCATCCTTCGCGGACCCCCCCTGCGAATCACCCCGGCAGCCCACCCACCCCCCCCCCCCCCCCCCCCCCCACCGATCAGACCCCCCGGGAGGTAGGCCCCACCGGCAGACACCGCCCCCCCCCCCACCCCCCCCGGGATCGGACTCCCCTGGGAGGCACACCCCCTGACCTAGCTTGATCGCTGGTCTCCCTCCACCATCCTTCCGATCTGCAGTGTCGACAACCTCCTGCACGTTCCTGGCCTTGCTCTGCCTTTCCCTGGGGGGAGGGGGGTGGGGGGTGGGGATGGAGAAGGGGAGTGACGTGTCTGCCCCTGGGGGGTGGATGGAGAAGGGGAGTGACGTGTCTGTCCCTGAGGGGGTGGGGGGGACGGAGAAGGGGAGTGACGTGTCTGCCCCTGGGGGTGGGGGGGGGGCGGTGGGGGCTGCTGCCAGTCTGCGGCCGATCCCTCCTCCCCACCGGAGGAGGGATCGGAGGAGGGATCCCCCCCCCAGGGGCAGACACGTCACTCCCCTTCTCCATCCCCTCTCCCCCCCAGGGGCAGACACGTCACTCCCCTTTTCCATCCCTCCCCCCTGCCCCCCAGGGAAAGGCGAAGCAGCACAGGCAGCAGAGAGGATGAAAGGAATTCCCTCTGGAGGATAATGTCCACGTTATAATCACAGGAACTAAAAACCTGATGGTCCAAAATCTGGGATAATATTTCAAAATGTATATCCCCCCCCATCCCTGTCCTGTAATATTATCCCAGATTTTGGACCGTCAGGTTTTTAGTTCCTGTGATTGTAACGTGGACATTTTCCTCCAAAGGGAATTCCTTTCATCCTCTCTGCTGTCTGCGCTGCTTTGCCTTTCGTGCCCGGGCTCGCTGCCTGCGGTCTGTTCTGAACTGCACATGTGCAGTTGGAGCTCCGGCCGCTCCAACAGCGCTAAGCCCCGCCCAATAGACCGGCGCCGAAAAAAGGCGTATGGGCGCGCTGGAGCGCGGCTGCCGGGCACGGATCTGTTTGACGACCGGACCTGGCACTTAGTCCCGATTTGGTAAAATCGGCCCCTATGTTTCCAATGCAGTGACCCAAGCTGGGAATCGAACCCAAGTCCCACTGGAAATGAGGCATGAGTGGAGAGAGAGAGAGGAAAAAAAGTACAAAGAGGCTTTCGTGAGTCATTCCTGGCATAACAAAGCGGGAAGCACAATGCTGACAGGCTGGCTGCAACAGTAAGGATTATAGAAGCTGGAGGATTCGGGAGAGTATATCTGTGGAGCGTTCCTAATTAACCAGCTTTACACAGCATCTCGTAACTCTCAGTCAATGCAAGGTGATTTTATGCACCAGCTCCAAATCTGTCGGGCTTTTATATGTAGCCTTATTAACATTCCATTGACATGAATGGTTTCAATACACATATTAAACATACAAATAAAGACCTGATTTATTTTAAAAATGTAATTTACACTCGTATGAATTATTCACAAAGCTTTAGGAAGCTACTTGTGGTTTATTTTGAGCTCCTTAAACAGTTTTTCTGCACTGTTGCTTTAATCATACAAGTAATTAGTTCCTATCTATTTTCATCATAGGTTTGTGAAGAAAATTTGCTTTTGATGTTACCGGAGATGAAGGATTTCGGTTGTGAAGAGAGGCTGGGAAAATTAGGGCTGTTCTCCACCATTTTTATTCATTCGTGGGACGTGGGCGTCGCTGGCTGTGCCAGCATTTATTGCCCATCCCTAGTTGCCCTTGTTCTGAGGACAGTTGAGAATCAACTGTGGCTCTGGAGTCACATGTAGGCCAGACCAGGTCAGGACGGCAGATTTCCTTCCCTAAGGGATATTAGTGAATGAGATCGGTTTTCCCGACAATTGACAATGGTTTTATGGTCATCAGTAGATCCTTAAGACCATAACACATAGGAGATGAATTAGGCCACTCGGCCCATCAAGTCTGCTCCGCCATTCAATCATGGCTGATATTTTTCTCATCCCCATTCTCCTGCCTTTTCCCCATAACCTCTGATCCCCTTATCAATCAAGAACCTATCTATCTCTGTCTTAAAGACACTCAATGACTTGGCCTCCACAGCCTTTTGCGGCAAAGAGTTCCACAGATTCACCACTCTCTGGCTGAAGAAATTCCTCATCTTTGTTTTAAAAGATCGCCCCTTTAGCCTGAGGTTGTGCTCTCTGGTTCTAGTTTTTACTACGAGTGGAAACATCCTCTCCACGTCCACTCTATCCAGGCTTCGCAGTATCCTGTAAGTTTCAATAAGGTCCCCCCTCATCCTTTTAAACTCCAAGGAATACAGACCCAGAGTCCTCAACCGTTCCTCATATGACAGGCTCCTCATTCCAGGGATCATTCTTGTGAACCTCCTCTGGACCCTTTCCAAGGCCAGCACATCCTTCTTTAGATACGGGGCCCAAAACTGCTCACAATACTCCAAATGGAGTCTGACCAGAGCCTTATACAGCCTCAGAAGTTCATCCCTGATTCTTAATTCCAGATATTTTTTATTGAATTCAAATTGCACCATTTGCTGTGGCGGGTTTTGAACCTGGGTCTCCAGAACATAAAGTGAGTTTCTGGATTAATTGTCTTGCAATAATGCCACTGGGTCATCGCCTCCCCACCTTCAGGGTAGGTCTTGGTAGGTGGCTGACTGCTTTGTGGAACCCTTCCATTCAGTCTGAAAATGTTATGCTGAACTTCTGGATCACACAATAGACTTGCCGGCTAAGTTGAAGCCCATAGAATAATAGGGAGAGTGGCATCATGGATACAAAATTGGCTGTGAGAGAGCATAATGGTGATTGGTTGCTTTTTGGACTGGAGGAATGAATAATGTGGGGTTCCCCGGGTGTTGGTATCGGGACCCCTGGATATCTTGATGTGGATTAATTTTTTAAAAATTCGTTCATAGGATGTGGACGTCACTGGATGGGCCAGCATTTAATGGCCATTCCTAAGGGCATTTAAGAATCAACCACATTGGCATGTGGGTCTGGAGTCACATGTAGGGCAGATTGGGTAAGGACGGCAGATTTCCTTCCAGAAAGGACATCAGTGAACCCAATGGATTTTTACAACAATCGAGAATGGTTTCACGGTCATCAGTAGTCTTTTCATTCCAGATTTTTATTGAACTCAACTTTCGCCATCTGTCAAACCCGGTCCCCGGAGCATTACCCTGGGTCTTTGGAATAGTAGTCCAGTGACAATACCACTACGCCACCACTTCCCCAATTAATGACCTAGACTTGGGTGTTCAGGGCACAATTTCAAAATGTTTGCAGATGACACAAAAGCTGGCAGTATTATGAATTGTGAGGAGGATAGTGATGAGCCTCAAGAGGATAAAGACAGGCTGGTGGAATGGGTGGATGCGTGACAGATGAAAGCTGATAGATAAGTGTGAAGTAGTAGACCTTAGCAGGTAGAATGAGGAGGAGGCAATATAAAACAAAGGGCACAACTCTAAAGGGAGTGCAGGAACAGAGAGAGAGCTGGGAAAGTATGTACACAAAATCACTGAAGGTGGCAGGGCCATCATCAACCCTTAGCTTCACAAAAATAAAGCAACATTATGTGGATAAATGTGAGGTTATCCACTTTGGTAGCAATAATAGGAAGACAGGTTATTACTTGAATGGATGTAAATTGAGAGAGGTGAATACTCAACGAAACCTTGGAGTCCTCGTGCTGAAAGTAAGCATGCATTTAAGAGTCAACCACATTGCTGTGGGTCTGGAGTCACATGTGGGCCAGACCGGGTAAAGACGGCAGATTTCCTTCCAGAAAGGACATTAGTGAACCTGATGGATTTTTACAACAATTGACAATGGTTTCACCGTTAGACTTTTAATTCCAGATTTTTATTGCATTCAACCTTCACCATCTGTCAAACCCGGATCCCCACGCAGTAAGCAAGCAGTAAAGAAGGCAAATGGTATGTTGGCCTTCATAGCGAGAGGATTTGAGCATAGAGATAGGGATGTTTTGCTGCAATTTCACAGTCCTTTCTATAGAGGGAATACAGCAAAGGTTTCCCAGGCTGATTCCTGGGATGGCAGGTCTGTCATATGAGGAGAGACTAAATCGATTAGGATTATATTCACTGGAGTTTAGAACAGTGAGAGGTGATCTCATAGAAACTTATAAAATTCTAACAAGGTTAGACAGGGTAGATTCAGAAAGAATGTTCCCAATGGTGGGGGAGTCCAGAACTAGGGGTCATAGTTGGAGGATAAGGGGTAAACCTTTTAGAACTGAGGTGAGGAGAAATTTCTTCGACCAGAGGGTGGTGAATGTGTGGAATTCACTACCACAGAATGTAGTTGAGGCCAAAACCTTTTGTGACTTCAAGGAGAAAATAGATATAATTCTTGGCGCTAAAGGGGTCAAGGGATATGGGGGGTAGGGGGATAAGGATATTGAATTTGATGATCAGCCATGATCAAAATGAATGGCAGAGAAGACTCTAAGGGCCGAATGACCTACTCCTACTTCTAGTTTCTATGTTTCCATTAGCATTTTGTAGGCGGCTGAACCAGTGATTCATTTGATTCGTCTGATCACTGAAGAACTGGAGTAACTGGATGAGATATGTGAGGCAAGAGTTCTACCTGGTTTGTAAGGAGTCGTGAGCATCCCTTTCAGAGTTTCACTTAGGTTCGAAGCTATATTCTGGACATAACAGGAAGGAGTGACTATAACAAGTATTGTATTAAAACAACAATTTTATTGAATAATGTTTATTATAATAATATGACAATTATAATTGATAATGTATAAAAAGAATATATATAAGGTATACAGTATATAAAAAGTATAACTTTATTGAAAGAAGAACACACGTTGTATATAACTGAAGAAAAGAAGGCAAATGTTTGTTTAAACACAAACAATAACCCCTAATTTGGTCCATTGCATAACAGCCCCCACAAATTGGTACATGTTACATCCCTTCAGAACACACATTACCAAGTTGCTAAGTAACCCCAATGGATGGGCACTGCAGTCAGTCACTCCATTTCTGACCCTCCCTCCTGTGGTCTGTGGTTGACTACTCCACCAGGCTGAAGTCCCTAGTCTCTAAGGCAACACCCCTTTAAACTGAATTTTTGCCTTTATTCCAGTCTCTGGAAGTTTTCTACACAGTCTTTCCCTAAACAAATCTCAACTTTTATCAATTCTTCTCAGAGAGACCACCAGGTTAAGCAGACTTTGCAAGATTCAGGTTATATTTTTATTTATTTTTTATTCATTCATGGGTGATGGGCGTTGCTGGAAAGGCCAACATTTATTGCCCATCCCTAGTTGCCCTTGAGAAGGTGGTGGTGAGCTGCCTTCTTGAATTGCTGCAGTCCACGTGCTGTGGGCTGACCCACAATGCCATTTGGGAGGGAATTCCAGGATTTTGACCCAGCCACTGCGAAGGAACGGTGATATATTTCCAAGTCAGGATGGTGAGTGGCTTGGAAGGGAACTTGCAGGTGGTGGTCTTCCCATGTATCTTCTGCCCCTTGTCCTTCTAGATGGAAGTGGTCGTGGGTTTGGAAGGTGTTGTCGAAGGATCTTTGGTGAATTGCTGCAGTGCATCTTGTAGACAGTACACACTGCTGCTACTGAGCGTTGGTGGGGGAGAGAGTGGATGTTTATGGATGTGGTGCCAATCAAGTGGGCTGCTTTGTCCTGGATGATGTCGAGCTTCTTGAGTGTTGTTGGAGCTGCACCCATCCAGGCAAGTGGAGAGTATTCCATCACACTCCTGATTTGTGCCTTGTAGATGGTTTACAGGCTTTGGGGACTCAGGGAGTGAGTTAGTCGCCACAGTATCCCGAGCCTCCGACCTGATCTTTACGTAGCTGCTGGTGGTGTCTTCTAATCTGCCATCAATCAGATGGCGGGTCCATCAATTCAACTTCATCTTCTGATACTTCAGGTGCCCACACCAGACAAGATTACTCAGCGACTTGGTCTGTAGGCCGGGGGTCACAGAATGCCGTAGAACACTACTTCTAAATATGCAGATGAAAACCTTATTTTAATACTCCAACTTGAGAAAGTGAAAAACAAAAGTTTAGCTGAAACAACAGCTGTGCAGGCCAATACAAAGAGAAAAGAAGACCTGGAAAAACAGGCCACTGTTGATTATTATTGATTAGTTAATTAATCAAAGCGCAATCATGGCCGGGTTAAGATCAGTGTCTATCAATTGAGAAAATACTAAATGACTTTAAATATTAAAAAATGAAAAGCAGAGCAGAAATAGAGTGCAAATTACAAATGAGTTTCCCTCTCAGAATCCCTTCCAAACCTTCAATTCTTCACCCAAACAAAATTGGACCAAAGCAGAGGTTGGATATCTCATAGATTCATAGAGTTATAGAGGTTTACAGCATGGAAACAGGCCCTTCGACCCAACTTTTCCATGCCACCCTTTTTTGCTACTAAGCTAGTTCCAGTTGCCTGCCTGTGGCCCATATCCCTCTGTACCCATCTTACCCATGTAACTATCTAAATGCTTTTTAAAAGACAACATTGTACCCGCCTCTACGACTACCTCTGGCAGCTTGTTCCAGACACTCACCACCCTCTGTGTGAAAAAATTGCCCCTCTGGACCCTTTTGTATCTCTCCCCTCTCACCTTAAACCTATGCCCTCTAGTTTTAGATTCCCCTACCTTTGGGAAAAGTTATTGACTATGTAGCTGATCTTTGCCCTTCATTATTTTATAGACCTCTATAAGATCGCCCCTAAGCCTCCTACGCTCCAGGGTAAAAAGTCCCAGTCTATCCAGCCTCTCCTTATAACTCAAACCATCAAGTCCCGGTCGCATTCTAGTAAATCTTTTCTGCGCTCTTTCTAGTTTATTAATATCCTTTCTATATTCTCATCCCATGTGTCTAGGTAGTTGCTGTGCAAGTGATTAAATCTTGATTCAGCTTGAACTGAGCACCATCTGGTGCGTTGAAGTCAGTTGCTCAGCAGTTATAGGCTCACTCTGCCTCAGCTTTCAATGCGTTGACTTCAATGCGGGAAGATTCCATTGGTAGCATCAATCTCAACATGCGTGGTACTAATTAGCAAAACAAAACGACAGGAGAAAAAGGAAAACTGCAAATGTTGAAATAAAGGTAGAATAAAAACTGAGTGTAAGTCAGAATTTGAACTAGAGTCCAACCCAACATGTTGACCTGCCCATCCTGATAAAAATTCACAAATCTAAAGTTTATTTATTCGTGTCACAAGCAGACTTACATTAACACTGCAACAAAGTTACTGTGAAAATCCCCTCGCCACCACACTCCGGCGCCTGTTCGGGTACACTGAGGGAGAATTTAGCACGGCCAATGCACCTAACCAGCACGTCTTTCAGACTGTGGGAGGAAACCGGAGCACCCAGAGGAAACCCACGCAGACACGGGGAGAACATGCAGACTCCGCACAGACAGTGGCCCAAGCTGGGAATCAAACCCGGGTCCCTGGGCTGTGAGGCAGCAGTGCTAACCACTGTGCCACCATGCCACTCCAGATCTGAAACATAGGCCAGAATCTTATCACCATTCAGTCCAGCGGGATTTTCCTACCCCGCTGCAGTTAACGGAGATTTGGCTTGCTGTCAAATTCTCTGACCTCGCTGCAGCGGGATTGTGGCGTGAGTGGCAGGTAAGATCGTGCCCATTCACTCTGTTTCTCTCTTCACAAATGCTGCCTGGTCTGCTGAGTGTTTCCAGAATTTCCTGTTTATTTCTCATTTATAACGATCTGGCCTTCTCTCGTGCTTGCCCATGGTTAGCACTGCTGCCTCACAGCGCCAGGGACCCAGGTTCGATTCCAGGCTTGGGTCACTGTCTGTATGGAGTCTTCATGTTCTCCCTGCGTCTGATAAATAAACTTTACTGTACATTACCAGTATTTTCTATTTCTTTTATTTTGAGGGTTATTTTTAAGCGTGCCTTTTAAGATTGCCTTTTAAGCGTGCTTATAAACATCACAGCAAGCGCGAGGTAAGTTCAGTTTTTTATCTAAATGTTATTTGATGATTGAACTCTATTAGCTCTGACACAAATTCAGTAATCAACAGTATTTAATAAGCAATAAACAAATTAAGTCAAACTTAGACCAGAAGGATAAATTGCTAGAATCAGTCACTCAACCCAAGCACTCTTACACTATCAAAGAATCATTCAGTGCAGAAGAGGTCCTTCGGCCCATCGAGTCTGCACTGACACGCAAGAAAAAAACTGACTTCCCATCTAATCCCATTTACCAGCACTTGGCCCATAGCCTTGAATGTTATGACATGCCAAGTTCTCATCCAGGTACTTTTTAAAGGATGTGAGGCATCCCGCCTCCACCACCCTCCCAGGCAGCGCATTCCACACCATCACCACCCGCTGGGTAAAAAAGTTTTTCCTCACACTCCCCCAAAACCTCCTGCCCTAAACTTCCTGCCCCTCACTTTGAATCAATGTCCCCTCGTGACTGACCCTTCAACTCAGGGGAACAGCTGCTCCTTATCCACTCTGTGCATGTCCCTCATAATCTTGCACACTTCGATCAGGTCACCCGTCAGTCTTCTCTGCCCCAACATAAATAAACCAAGTCTATCCAACCTTTCTTTAGAACTTAAATGTTCCATCCCAGACAGCATCCTGGTGAATCTCTTCTGCACCCCCTCCAGTGCAATCACATCCTTCCGATAATATGGCGACCAGAACTGCAAACAGTACTTTAGCTGTGGCCTCACCAAAGCTCTTCAAAACTCCAACAATTCCCTGCTTTTAAAAAAGAAAGGAGAGAGGCAAAAAGTGGGAAACTATAGACCAGTCAGCTTGACCTCTGTGGTGGGAAAGTTACTGGAGTCAATCATTAAGGAGGAAGTGACTGAGCACCTGGGAAAGCAAAGATCAATTCACCAGTGTCAGCACGGTTTTGTGAAGGGCAAGTCTTGTTTGACAAACCTGTTAGAGTTCTTTGAGGATGTAACCAGCAAGGTAGATAATGGGAATCCTGTGGATGTGGTCTACCTGGACTTTCAGAAGGCATTCATAAGGTGCCATACAAAAGGCTGATCCAAAAGGTTAGATCCCAAGAGGTTGGGGGTAGAGTCATGGCTTGGATTGAGGATTGGTTGACTGATAGAAAGCAAAGGGTTGGGATAAATGGTCCTTCTCCAGTTGGTGATCTTTAACTAGTGGGATCCCGCAGGGTTCAGTTCTCGGACCACAACTATTTACAATCTATATCAATGATCTACAAGCAGGGACAGGGTGTAACATAGTGAAATTTGCTGATGACATGAAAATAGGTGGGAAAGTAAGCTGTGATGAGGAGATAAAAAGTTTACAAATGGAGATTGACAGGCTAGGGGAATGGGCCAGAATCTGGCAGATCTGACTCTAGGATTGTTAACAAGTACAAGCACGTAAGCCTGTGTGTTGCTAACTGACTTTGAAGAGGGGTTTTAAGTCTGTAAGAGGAATATTGCTTGAATTGGAACTCATAGGAATAGGTCAGCAGTTAAGAACTATACCTTGTCAGGTTTAAGTATTGTTCAATTGGTAAATGTTAAGTTAATTCATTTATTATTGTTAAACTGTATTGTTAAATAAAGTTTGTTTTTATAAAAGCTCCACATTGTGTCAGTAGAATCGTGCCTGGAGTGAAACATAATATCCTCACATTAATGCCAAAATAGCAAGTAGTTCGGATCTAGTCTAACTTCATAATGTAACTTGGGGTTTCTGATCTTGCATCCTAACAGCTTACACTACGGAGTGAACAGTTCCTCCATCAGCTGTACTTGCGTGAGGAGATACACTTTGGAATGAGTAATTTGACAAGGAAGTATTCAATGAACTAGTTCTGGGGAACAAAGGGACCTTGGCGTGTTTGTCCACAGATCTCTGAAGGCAGAAGGGCATGTTAGTAGGACCGTGAAAAGGGAATATGGACACTTGCCTTTATCAATCAAGGCATAGATTACATAGGAACATAGGAATTAGGAGCAAGAGTAGCCCTTCGAACCCACTCGGCCATTCTATATGATCATGGCTGATCTCCATCTCATCCTAACTCCACTTCCCTGCCTTTTCCCCATAGCCCTTCATCCCACTTTCGATCAAATGTTTATCTATCTGTTTCTTGAATCCATTGATTGATTCTGCACCCACTGCACTCTGGGGCTGTGAGTTCCATAGATTCACAACCCTCTGTGAGAAGTAGCTTTTTCTTAAACTCCCCCCTCTTACTATGACCTCTTGTCCTAGGCTGTTCTAGAAGGGGGAACATTTGGTTAACATTTATTTTATCAATCCTATTGCGTATTTTATATACCTCAATCAAATCCCCCCTCATTCTTCTGTACTCCAGCGAGTACAAGCCCAAGTTACTCAACTGTTCCTCATATGACAGCCCCTTCAAACCTTGAATCAATCTAGTTACCTCCTCAAATTTTTTTGAGGAGGTAACTAAGTGTGTTGATGAAGGTAGGGCAGTTGATGTCATATACATGGATTTTAGTAAGGTGTTTGATAAGGTCCCCCATGGTCGGCTTATGATGAAAGTGAGGAGGTGTGGGATAGAGGGAAAGTTGGCCGATTGGATAGGTAACTGGCTGTCTGATCGAATGTGGAGATGCCGGCGTTGGACTGGGGTAAGCACAGTAAGAAGTCTCACAACACCAGGTTAAAGTCCAACAGGTTTATTTTTTATTTCAATAAACCTGTTGGACTTTAACCTGGTGTTGCGAGACTTCTTACTGTCTGATCGAAGACAGAGGCTGGTGGTGGATGGAAAATTTTCGGATTGGAGGCAGGTTGCTAGCGGAGTGCCACAGGGATCAGTGCTTGGTCCTCTGCTCTTTGTGATTTTTATTAATGACTTAGAGGAGGGGGCTGAAGGGTGGATCAGTAAATTTGCTGATGACACCAAGATTGGTGGAGTAGTGGATGGGGTGGAGGGCTGTTGTAGGTTGCAAAGAGACATAGATAGGATGCAAAGCTGGGCTGAAAAATGGCAAATGGAGTTCAACCCTGATAAATGTGAGGTGATTCATTTTGGTAGGACTAATTTAAATGTGGATTACAGGGTCAAAGGTAGGGTTCTGAAGACTGTGGAGGAACGGAGAGATCTTGGGGTCCATATCCACAGATCTCTAAAGGTTGCCACTCAAGTGGATTGAGCTGTGAAGAAGGCCTATAGTGTGTTAGCTTTTATTAACAGGGGGTTGGAGTTTAAGAGCCGTGGGGTTATGCTGCAACTGTACAGGACATTGGTGAGACCACATTTGGAATATTGTGTGCAGTTCTGGTCACCTCACTATAAGAAGGATGTGGAAGCGCTGGAAAGAGTGCAGAGGAGATTTACCAGGATGCTGCCTGGTTTGGAGGGTAGGTCTTATGAGGAAAGGTTGAGGGAGTTGGGCTGTTCTCTCTGGAGCGGAGGAGGCTGAGGGGAGACTTAATAGAGGTTTATAAAATGATGAAGGGGATAGATAGAGTGAACGTTCAAAGACTATTTCCTCGGGTGGATGGAGCTATTACAAGGGGGCATAACTATAGGGTTCGTGGTGGGAGATACAGGAAGGATATCAGAGGTAGGTTCTTTACGCAGAGAGTGGTTGGGGTGTGGAATGGACTGCCTGCAGTGATAGTGGAGTCAGACACTTTAGGAACATTTAAGCGGTTATTGGATAGGCACATGGAGCACACCAGGATGATAGGGAGTGGGATAGCTTGATCTTGGTTTCAGATAAAGCTCGGCACAACATCGTGGGCCGAAGGGCCTGTTCTGTGCTGTACTGTTCTATGTTCTATGTTCTAGTGAACCTCTTCTGAACTGCCTCCAGTGTCACCACATCCTTCCTCAAAGAAGGTGACCAAAACTGAACACAATACTCCAAGTGTGGGCTCACAATGCCTTATACAATTGTAACAACACTTCTCTACTTTTAAACTCTAGACCCTTTGCAATAAATGCCAAGATTCCACTTGCCTTCCTTATAACATTCTGCACCTGCATACCCACATTCTGAGACTCACGCACAAGGACACCCAGATCCCTCTACATAGATGCCTTTTGAATCTGTTTCCCATTTAAATAGTAATTTGCCCTTTTATTTTTCTGGCCAAAATGGATAACCTCTCATTAATTTGCAGATCATGCTCCTGTTTCTTCCCACACTCCAAAGATGTGCGGGTTAGGTTGATTGGCCATGCTAATTGCCCCTCAGCATCAGGGGGATTAGCAGGGTAAATACATGGGGTTACAGGGATAGGGCCTGAGTGGGATTGTTGTCAGTGCAGGCTCAATGGGCCAGATGGCCTCCTTCTTCACTGAAGGGATTCTATGATTCTATGATGTCCAAAGATGTGTGGGTTAGGTGGATTGGCCATGATAAATTGCCCCTTAGTGTCGGAAGGACTAGCAGGGTAAATATGTGCGGCTACGGGAATAGGGCCTGGGTGGGATTGTGGTCAGTGCAGACTCGATAGGCCGAATGGCCTCCTTCTGCGCTGTAGGGATTCTATGATTCTACGATTCTATGAATGCTGCAGCGCAGAAAAAGACCATTCAAACTATCGAGCCTGGGCTGGCTATTTGGTACAGTAATGTACTTAATCCCCCTCCCCTGCTCCTTCCTTCATGACCCTTGTTTCCCTTCATTTAATCATCCAATTCCTGTTTTAATGTTACTTTGAATCTGCTTCCACCAACCTTTCAGGCCGATCATTCCAGATTACAATGCCTTGATGTGTGAGGAAGAATTTCCTCAAGCCATCTCCAGTTTTTCCTCAAATACCTTATATCTCTGCCCTCCTGGTTACTGTTGTTCCTGCCAATGGAAACAGTCACTCCTTATTTATCCTAGCAACACTATTGTGTACACCTCAGTAACACCTTCCCTTCAATTTACGTACGAATTAGGAGCAGGGGTAGGCTACTTGGCCTCTTGAGCTTGCTCCACCATTCAATAACATCCACATTCCTGCCTACTCGCTTGTTGATCGAAAATCCACCGAGCAATGACTTTAAAATATGCAAAATATGCTTCCACTGCCTTTTGAGGAAGGATGTCCCAGAGAATTAGAATCATAGAATCCTTAGAGTGCAGAAGGAGGCCATTCGACCCATCGAGTCTGCACCATCTCTGACAGAGCATTCTATAACCCCCTGCGTTTACCCCACTAATCCCCTAGCCTACACATCTTGGAACATTAAGGGGCAATTTAGCATGGTCAATCCCTCTAATCTACACATCTTGGAACACTAAGACGCAATTTAGCATGGCCAATCAACCTAACCTGCACATCTTTGGACTGTGGGTGGAAATCAGAGCACCCGGAGGAAACCCACGCAGACACGGGGAGAAGGTGCAGACTCCGTACAGACAGTCACCCAATGCCGGAATTGAACCAGAGTCCCTGGGGCCTTGTGGGAGTAGTGCTAAGTGCTGTGTCACCGTGCCTCCCTCTGCTCTAAGAAGACCCCTTATCCCTGGTACCATTCCAGCAAATCTCCTCTGCAACCTCTGCCTTACATCCTCCCTAAAGTGTGCTGCCAGGAATTGAACACAATACTCCAGTTGATACCCTGCCAGAAGTTTGGCATGGCTGCCTGTTAACCAATGCAAATTCCCCAACTTCCCCCACCATCCCATCTTTATTTCTGTTTCCAAACAGGATCCACATTTCGAGCTATGGCAATGAGCCAACGTTTTCAGAACTAAGAACTTCCAAGTTGCATTTGACCAAAAAAATAAATCTTTTTTTAACACCTTTCGGGCATGCACCAAATGATAGCGTAATGAGAGATTTTTACACGAGTCCTCCTGAATCTGTGACAATTGTGATGTTATCAGAACAGAAAAATGATTTATTTTCTAAACCTGCGCACAGAAGAATGTTCCATTTGGAGCAGATACCAGGAAGGACAGGATTTTCACATGATGTGACTTTGAGATACCAGGGAGATTGGAACTAGCAGAGGACTGCTTGAATCAAGATCCGGAATGAAAAATCTGTGGAAACTAACAGGAACACCAGGAGAGTAATATTGCTGAGGGCTAAAGTGAGAGATAATGGGGAGGGCAGAGCTGCCTGGAACTGACTAGGAAGAGGACATAATGGTCAAACCTACTGACTTAGAGAGGCCAGAAAAAACCAACAGAGATGACCAAAGGATTAACTTTAATTGGGTGGCACAGTGGTTAGCACCGTTGCCTCACAGTGCCAGGGACCCGGGTTCAATTCCAGCCTTAGGTGACTGTGTGGAGTTTGCACATTCTCCCCATGTCTGTGTGGGTTTCCTCCGGTTTCCTCCCACAGTCCAAAGATGTGCAGTTTAGGCTAATTGGCCTTGCTCAATTGCCCCTTGGTGCCAAGTGGATTAGTAGGGTAAATACGTGGGGTTATGGGGATAAGGTGTGGGTGGGATTGTTGTCGGTGAGGGCTTGATGGGCTGAATGGCCTTCCTCGGCACTGAAGGGATTATGTGAAAGGATTAATGTGGAGGTACATGGGAGGAGAAAATTGTCTAATACTGACTCAAATAATAGACAGAGTGAGTTAATAGGGCATAGAATTGCCAAGAGACTATTTGAGAGGTGCCACGGAGGTCAGGACTGCCTGTACAATCATTCAGTAACATCAGAAATCAAACTACAATAAACAGACAGCAGTGATGGTGTCCATGAAACCACACTGTTAGCCTTTCCTCTAATGTTCCTTCCATTGGAATTGGCTCCAAAATTGTTTGCAGGTTTGTTATCCTTCAACAAAAGCGCAATAGATTTTCAAAACAGATTTGTGCCTTCATTAAAATAAAGTCCAGATGAATTTGAAATGATTGAAATTATTGGGAAAAAAGAGACAATTCACACGAATACCAATGTAAGGAGGAACAACAATTTATACTGCATGAGAAGAGAGTGCTGATTTGTTGGCAAGTGGACTCTGATTGGTAGAGGTGTTGCCACGGAAAATGCACCAGTTGATGGTGACTGACGGTTAACTGTCAAGCATTGTTTGAAATTCAAACCAAGCAGCTTGACGCTGATTGGTCAAGGCATTACTCTGAGGAATGAACCAGTGAATGGCTGTCAATCATTTTGTTTAGCTGAAACATGTGCACTGTGTTTAAATGATCTTTCAGTCTGCAAAGTACAGGGCCCTGTGTATTAATGTAAGTAACTTTCAGTAGACGGTATTAATATATGTAACTCCCAGTACACACAAATGTGTCACACTGTGAGCCTGATTAAATTGACTGTCAGGGTAATTTTTAGCACACAGAGGATTAGTTCACAATCACGGAATCACATCTGATGTCAGACACTTTGCTTTGAGCTTTGTAAGCACGGGCTAGTTGGATATGGACAGTACCTTGCTCACTGTGAACAGCAGAAGGGAAATGTTCCTTGATAGGATCCACCAGTCATTGTGACATTCGCTTCAATACCTAGCATCAGACTGGCATTGACATTCATGTACCACTTTACTCATTAGTATGATAGGCAGAATATATAGTTTGGCTTGATGGCAGTGTCATGTTGCTGTATACCATTCAAGTTACAGCAAAGTTTCCACATTGTATTTTCAACTCCGTCCCTGCTACCAAAACATTCTCGCAAATCCCTCTCTCGGACCATCCCGACATTTTTCTCCAGCCTTTGCCATTTTCTTCGGAGAAACAGTTGAGTAATAAAACAACAGCCTTCAAAACAATGCAGGAGTGAGAGGGATGTGGCTACACCCTGTTAATGCCCCATTTGGCCCCATTTGGAGTACTGTGAGCAATTTTGGGCCCCACACCTCAGGAAGGACATACTGGCACTGGAGCGGGTCCAGCGGAGATTCACACGGATGATCCCAGGAATGGTAGGCCTGACATACGATGAACGTCTGAGGATCGTGGGATTATATTCATTGGAGTTTAGGAGGTTGAGGGGAGATCTGATAGAGACTTACAAGATAATGAACGGCTTAGATAGGATGGACGTAGGGAAGTTGTTTCCATTAGCAGGGGAGACTAGGACGCGGGGGCACAGCCTTAGAATAAAAGGGAGTCACTTTAGAACAGAGATGAGGAGAAATTTCTTCAGCCAGAGAGTGGTGGGTCTGTGGAATTCATTGCCACAGAGGGCTGTGGAGGCCGAGACGTTGAGCGTCTTCAAGACAGAAATTGATAAATTCTTGATTTCTCGAGGAATTAAGGGCTATGGGGAGAGAGCGGGTAAATGGAGTTGAAATCAACCATGATTGAATGGTGGAGTGGACTCGATGGGCCGAATGGCCTTACTTCCGCTCCTATGTCTTATGGTCTTATGGTCTTATGGTCTTGTGCAGTATGATGTCATGCTTCCAGATGATTTGAGCAGAGTCAGGAGAGGCCAGTGCCAAGAACCTTTATCCCATAATAAGGAAAGAATCTGGGTCAAAGTTCTTTTTTTTAGTTTATTTATTAGTGTCACAAGTAGGCTTACATCAACACTGCAATGAAGTTACTGTGAAAATCCCCTAGTCGCCACACTCCGGCGCCTGTTCGGGTACACTGAGGGAGAATTTAGCACGGCCAATGCACCTAACCAGCACATCTTTCAGACTGTGGGAGGAAACTGGAGCACCCGGAGGAAACCCACGCAGACACGGGGAGAACGTGCAGACTCCGCACAGACAGTGACCCAAGCCAGGAATTGAACCCAGGTCCCAGGCACTGTGAGGCAGCAGTGCTAACCACTGGGCCACCGTGCCAACCTATCTGTGATGTGATTGGAGTTAGTGATTTGCTGTTGCTCAGATCTCAAACATTTCCAGTGCCTCCAGGAAGGAGGAAGTAAATCATGTTCCTCCCAATAACTACGAGATGGCATGTTGCACAAGATCACTTGTCTGAGTTATGTTGTGATATTTACATGATGCAAATGAGGCTTTTCAGTGCATGACCTGATTGCAATCAGAAAAATTAGATTTTACCTAAAGGTAGGCACTCCTCAGTAAAACCCCTATTTATCACCACCACTTAATCAGTGTGTCTGCTTTTAATTGGATTGAATTGAACTGAATTGATTTATTATTGTCACATGTATTGGGATACAGCGAAAAGTATTGTTTCTTGTGCACTATACAGACAAAGCATACCGTTCATGGAGTGCAAAGAACAAAGAACAAAGAACAGTACAGCACAGGAAACAGGCCCTTCAGCCCTCCAAGCCTTTGCTGCTCCTTGGTCCAACTAGACCATTCGTTTGTATCCCTCCATTCCCAGATTGCTCATGTGACTATCCACGTAAGTCTTAAACTATGCCAGCATGTCTGCCTCCACCACCCTACTTGGCAGCGCATTCCAAGCCCCACCATTCTCTGTGTAAAAAACGTCCCTCTGATATCTGAACACGGAGTACATGGAGGAGAAGGAAAGGAGTGGATGCGGAATATAATGTTGCAGTTATGGATAGGGTGTAAAGAAAGATCAGTTTAATGTGTGATGAGATCATTCAAAAGTCTGATGGCAGCAGGGAAGAATCTGTTCTTGAGTCGGCTGGTACATGTTTTCAGACTGTTGTATCTTTATAAAGACACTTATCTCACTCTCCTATTTATTGACTACAACTCAGCCTCCAACACCATTATTTCTACAAAACTCATCTCCTCCATTTTTGACCCTTTTGTAATTTAACAACTAAAAATCCAAATCCTCCCTTATCTCCTGATGAAAATTTCTACCCACGTCTTGTTTCCTTGGAGAAAATTCAACTTGGCTATATCTACTTCAAGTGCCTGCCTTTCGTACCTGGATCCCTTTGATGTCCTCAATTCTGCAGACACCCAGTCCGCAGCTTAACTAAGTTAGTCATATACACACAAACGCACACACAGCCCCCACGATCCTGCTGCACAGAATACCACACTAGGCCCCAAAAATATGAAAAATGCCACCTTTCTTCACAGCTTTCAGTGCTTTCTGGGGAAGAGAATTTCACATACTGAGAGAAAAAAATATCTCCCCATCTCTGACCTGAAAGAGAGCCCGCTAAATTATTCTTATTCATAGAAGAGAGCCAGAGGACAAAGCCAAAGTCATGTAGCCAAATGCCAAGTACACTTGTAGCGTAATCATCCTACAATACAAAGGAAGAAAGAGCTTGTAATTATATAGCATATCCTCAGGATGTCCCTTCACATTCAGGGAATTACTTTTGAAGTAAGTCATCAATTGTTATGTGGATAAACTCAGCAGCCAATTTACACTGAACAAGAACAACAAATGAATTAAAGGGCAAGTGAACTTTCCATATACTGGGGTATGTTCCTCCATGCTCTAATTTTAGTGAAAAAGTGAATATGTGTGGAATTTTTCTACATTCTCCTCCCTGCCTCTGCTAAACGTACTCAGTGGGGAGAAATATACATGAGTTACAGCATTCAAACTACTTGTTCGGTCCAATGAGGGAATAGTTTATCATTCTGAAATTTTGACGCATTGCCTTGAAATTGCTTCCACCCTAAAATATTAAAATGACTGAAACCACCATTCAACAGAAAGGAATCCTTTACAAGGAAAGAAGACAGGAAGGTGAAACGATTAAATTGTTATTTCTGGGTCAAAGCCAAGTGTTGCACTTGAAAAAAAGTTGCAATTCAAAAAAACCAAAGAGCAAAATGAGGATTGGTGTCTGCTGGTGTTGGCACTGTGGCGAGAGAGGGGGGGGCGCGAGAGAGGGGTTATAGTAGAGTCATAGAGGTTTACAGCATGGAAACAGGCCCTTCGGCCTAACTTGTCCATGCCACCCTTTTTTTTAAACCCCCAAGCTAGTCCTAATTGCCCGCATTTGGCCCATATCCCTCTATGAGTTTGTCCTGCAATGACACAGATAGGGAGAGAGAGGGGTTGGCATTTAAGATGGCGATGAGGTATGGCAGGTGTGTGTCGTGAGTGGGAACTGGAGTGTGAGGAGCATGGCAGTGAGTGGGGAGGGGGGGAACATGGTGATTGGGGGGGGCGGGGGGGAGCCTCCTTGCAGGTGTTGGCAAAGCCCAAAGTGGCTGGGGGTGAGAGGTGAATGTGGAGGTGGGAGGGGTGTGTGAGGGGGTCCAGAAAAAGATTGCATGAGGTTCACTTACCCTGGCTGAACGCGGAATATCATTCACCTTCTTGCGGCACTGCTGCCTCATCCCCTCCTGCAGCGAGCTAGCACTCAACAGGGCTGCCCACTGCATCCCGGGCGGGGGTGGTGACATAAGTGGGAGGCCTTCTCCTGGAGGAGGGGTGTGGAATGCATCCCGCCTCTGCTGCGCTCCTATCCAGTATTCTGGTGAGAGCTCCCTCCGAGAAACAAGGGTTAGTTTATTAGTAAACACACACAGAATGCAGCAGGGATGTCACTACACAACCTCTGGTGAATTCATACAATAAATGAGGGATACAGAAAGAGTTACAGGAGAAAGACCACAGAGCAAAGACTTACTGTTTCACATGAGTCCAGATCAATGTTGTATTCTTTCACAGAGATCGGCAAGCTGAAGACTGATACTGTACAATTTACTTTTCCAATTGAGATGACATGATGGGATAGGCACACAGAGATGAAACAGTCTTGACAACGCTGGTACAGAGGTTCCAGTAGAAGCAGTGTGGATGGAGAGCCACATATTTAAACCTGGACAGAGTCCTTCTCCTGGACTGCCGCTTGCCAGATAGAAAATGGCAGACTGATTGGCAGCAGCACAATATTACAGGTTTTACAGTATTCCAGCTTCCTCCAGCTTGGGGGGTCATGTCACATGACTCCTACCTGTCCACTTTGGCTTTGACAAAGGATGTATATTGATATGTAGGGTTATGGGGATAGGACCTGGCTGGGATTGTGGTCAGTGCAGACTCAATGGGCTGAATGGCCACTTTCTGCACTGCAGGGATTCTATGATTCTATGCAAATATATCTATGCAAAGGTATGAAAATTTCATCCATACTGTTGGATGAGCTCCTATTTTTCAGGGTTCCAGCCAGAAAAATTCCTTTAGTTCAGGGTTACAGGCAAATGTGGCTTCAACCTTTTTAAGATCTTTGTCCAGTTTTTAAAATTTTAGGAAGTAGTCATTTGTGTATGAGGTATTAGCTCTGTTATACATAGCATTTTGCTTTGTACTGTGTTAATCATAGAATCACTGCAGTATAGAAGGAGGCTATTCAGCCCATCGAGATCTGTTCTGACCATAATCATACCCAGGCCCTATTCTCCTGACATTTACCTTGCTAATCCCCCTGACACTAGGGTCAATTTACCATGACCAATCCACCTAACCCACACATCTTTGGACTGTGGGAGGAAACCGGGCTACCTGGAGGAAACCCACGCAGGCACGGGGAGAAAGTACAAACTCGAGGCTGGAATTGAACCTGGGTCCCTGGTGCCATGAGGCAGCAGTGCTAACCACTGTGCCACCTTGCAGCTATGTCCTTTCACCTTCAAAGATCTATGTACTTGACCCTCAGATCCCTTTTTCACAGCACACCCTTTGGAACTGCTCCCTTTGATCAAAATGCGTCACCTCACGATTTTTGGTATTAAATTTAATCTGCTCCTGGTTTGGCCATTCTGAGAGCCTACCTCACTCCGAATGCAGTCAATTGGCATCATTCTTTTATTGGTTTCAATCACGGCACTCAAAGGAGAATTAGGTTGTTATCTGAAAAGGAAGAACGTGCAGGGTTATGGGGAGAAGGCGGGGAAATGGCACTCAATGAATTGCTCATTCGGAGAGCCAGTGCAGACATGATGGGCCAAATGGCCTCCTTCTGAGCTGTAACAATTCTGTCATTCTCTTTACCACATGTGAGACCTGACATGATTTCCAGAGATGATGTTGTTGAGGTAAAAAAGAAATAGGAGGGGCCAAGTGAGGTTTCTTTAGCGCAGTTGAGACCACCTACTGCCCAAGCACACAAGGCCCCATCACACTGCTGGCCAAAAACGCAGGGGTGCCCAGCAAGAAGACAGGCAGTCAGCACCCACTGAAATAGCACATTGAAGACCTCCTTCCCAGAGACTCTTCTTCAACGCGAGAGTCCTCGACTCCATCCTGCAGCATGCTACCAACCACTATCTCAGCACAGTCCCATCCTGGCATGAGATAGAAAAAGCCATCCAACAGCTAAAGAACAACAAGTCCCCACCAAAGCAATAAAAGATGGCGGAGAAGCACTATTGACACAAATACATGACCTCATTTGCCTAATCTGGAAAGAGGAAACATGCCAGGAGACCGCAGAGATATTGTCATCGTGACCACCAAAGGTGACAAGTCCAACTGCAGTAACCCTGCTGTTGACCACAGGGAAGGTCATCACAAGAGTTCTCCCTAATTACCTTCGCCCACAGTCACAATGCTGATTCCACCCAGTAACGGGCACAACAGGCCTGGCCTTCACTGCACGGCGACTGCAAGAGAAATGCAGGGAACAGCACCAACCCTTGTACATGTCCTTCTCTGACCTCATGAAGACCTTTGACACTGTCAACTGTGGAGGATTATGGAGCACCTTCCTCCATTTCAGCTGCCCCCAGTTTGTCACCATCCTCTGCCTGCTCCATGATGCCATGCTCCTGACCAGCAGATCCACCACAGGCCCAATTAATATTCGGACTGGGGTCAAGCAAGGCTGTGTCATCGCACCACGCTCCTTTCAATCTATCTCGCTAAAATGCTTCATCTCACTCTCAGCAAGCTCCCCGCTGGAGTGGGGCTAAACTAGAGGACAAATGGGAATCTGTTCAACCTCTGCCACCTGCAGGTCAGATCCAAGGCCGCCCCATCCTCTGTCATTGTACTACACGGTACAGACGATGCTGGCATTTGCGCCTACTCAGAGGCCGAGCTCCAAGCCATCATGACAAGATACTTGAGAGCATGATGGGGCTTACGCTGAGGTAAGAAAAGGTTCCTCTACCAACCTACCCCCCCCCCCCCCCCCCCCCCCCCCCCGCACACAGCACTGCCACCACCCCGGTTATCAAAATCCACAACAGGTCCTTGGACCACTCTCCAGATCTTGGGAGGGAGCCTACCATCAACAAGGGCCGACATCGACCTTGAGGTTCAGCACCACCTCCAGTGTGCCAGCGCAGCCCTGGGCCTCCTGAGGAAGAGCGTGTTTGAAGTCCAGGGTCTCAGACACGGCACCAAGTCCTGAGTCACCACCTTAAGGAACTGAACAGGAAAAAAATGGATTTTTTTTGGAAAAAGAAAGCAATACTTAGTAGAAAACAAATATATAACTGAGTACTCAGAAGCTTAAAAGGCAAGAGGGAGAAAGTCAAGCCCTGAAGTGTGAGTGTGCAGAAAAGAACTTGTCCCAGGATATGAAAGGAATCTCAATCATGACAACACGCATTTTTGTGCCCTTGCATAGACCTCGGAAAAGCGGTTCAGTGAACACACTGTGGAGTTCACTAATGGGCATCTGCATCAGGCAGCAATGGGGACATTGTCCTGGCCTACTTTATATGCAGAAGCCAGGCCAAGTTTTTGGAAATATGTGGAATGCAGAATGGAGCCATTTAAAAAGGACAGGAAAGAAAACATCTTTGGGTCTATACTCCAATCTTCGTTGAAGCTCAGAGGACCTTTTGTGGGAGTGCTGCATGTGTCAGGTTGGCTAACACATTAACTCTGCCTAATCCTTTCAGATGTAGCTAGCCGGTAAAATGTTCCATTGCTAGGTGGTCAATAAAATGACAAGGGTGGCACGGTGGCACAGTGGTTAGCACTGTTGCCTCACAGCGCCAGGAACCCAGGTTCAATTCCCGGGCTTGAGTCACTGTCTGTGAGGAGTTTGTATATTCTCCCCGTGTCTGCGTGGGTTTCCTCCGGGTGCTCTGGTTTCCTCCCACAGTCCAAAGGACATGCTGGTTAGGTGCATTGGCCATACTAAATTCTCCCTCAGTGTACCGAACAGGTGCCAGAGTGTAGCAACTAGGGGATTTTCACAGTAACTTCATTGCAGTGTTAATGTAAGCCTACTTGTGACTAATTAATAAATTCTTTAATTTCATATAAATTGTGCTTAAATCCAGGAAGGAAACTACAAATATTCATAGAGTTAAACATCGAAAAAGGGGGTAATTTTCAGAAAGTAAGCTGACTGAAAATGTCCACCTGTTCCCTCCTCAGGGTCTGTGGCCATTCACGAGGAGGGTCACAATTTAGGCTGGCACCCAACCTATCAGAGTGCAGGCCTTGTACTGTGCTTTCCAAGCAGGCCTGTCAAGGCAGACTCTCCAATCTCAAACTAAACGAGGCTATCAAGGAAGTTTCCCTGGGCGTCCTCAGCATAGACACCGGATCACAAGAAGGTTTGTGGCATCAAGTCAAACATGAGCAAGGAAATCTCCTGCTGATTACCTTTTACTGCCCTCCCTCAGCTGATGTATCAGCATTCCATCATGCGGAACACCACTTGGCAAGATCACAGAGGGTAGCAAGGGCACAGATTGTGCTCTGGGTGAGAAACTTCAATGCATCATCATCAAAAATGCTTTTGTAGAGTTACGATCCCAGTTGGTGCCACTACTGGACAAGACGCATCCTAGGGTGGAACCGGGCCTGATAGATCCTAACTTTTATTTTTTGTTTAAGAATGTGGAGATGGGCTATTGAACAGAGTTACTGAGTCTGCTGATGAACTTTTGACATAAAAACAAAGCAGGAAAAGATTAACTATATTACTCTGATCCTTAATCCAAAACTATCCCTTTACAAATATGCATAGATTAATAAAGATAACACAGGTTATAAAATCTACTTATACTCTAACATTCACACTAAGTATACAGTTTGGTAAACCAATAGGTGAGCTGTGGTGGGATACACCACTTTCTGAAGCCAAGTGACCAATGCCAACCAGAGTTTCTAAGGATCCCTCATCAATTACACCACCACCATTCCCTCCCCACCCCCGCAACCCCTTTGGACACATATCACACCAGTAACCAACCGGTATCACCGGAACTCTGTCTTGCACATGAAGGTTTCCAATTTCTGCTCAAGAACACACCTTGGAATTGTCTTCCAAACTATACTTTTGCTTGGACATCTTCAACAAGGATCCACCTCCAGGATTTCAACCTCCCCTTCTGATGTTCCTCTCCCATATTGCCGCATTCATTCAAGCTTCACCTTCCACATTCTCTCAGATACTTAGTTGTGCCAACACCACTGCTTCACGGGCCCATAGTAAGGAGTTGCCCACCTTTGTCTGTCTTCTCAGATCCTTTGACTTCTCACAAGCCCCACTTTGTCCCAAATCTGCTCCCTGCAGCTTTGTACATTTGCTTTGGAGCCTTTCTTTCCATTGCTTACTTTCAATTTTACTGAACAGCTTCCTGTTCTTTTAGTTGACTTCACTGTCTTTCTGGGACTTCCTTTTCATCCCACTCCCTCACTGTACCATTTCACTCCTGTTGTGGGAGGTAAGCCTGAGGATGTCAAAGACACTGGAAACACACTGGAAGCACAAGGGAAATTAACCTGGAACTTTCCTCCCACCAAGAATTCCCCAACTCCCTTCACAAATATCTCAACGTGGCCAGGCCTCTGCATACAAAGTAGACCAGACAATGTCCCCATTGCTGCCTAATCCAAATGCCCATTAGTCAACTGGACAGCGTGTTTCCGTGGTCGATGCAAGGACACATCGAGGCTTCAGCTGGGAAGAGGCTGATGTATGGAAGATAACTTGTAAAGTTAAATTGGTGAAGGAACCTATGGTACTGTATTGTGTAGCAAAGAAAACCAATGCCCTTCAGAAGACTCAGAAAGATAGAGAGGGGGATTAATCTGTACCTTTGACCAAACAAGAACCCGAAGGCAGTGGAGCTGAAGGAGGGAAACTACTTAGGCTGAAGTTGAGAACAAAGAGAAGTACAGCACAGGAACAGGCCCTTAACCCTCCAAGCCTGTGCCGATCATGATGCCCTAACTAAACTTTCCTCGGACCATATCCCTCTATTCCCTCCCTATTCATGTACCCATCCAGATGCCTCTTAATTGTTGCTTCCACCACCTCCTCTGGCAGCACGGTCCAGGCACCCACAACTCTGCGTGAAAAATATCCCCGCACATCTTTCTTAAACTTTCCCCCTCTCACCTTGAACCTGTGACCCCTTGTAATTGACACTTCCACCCTGGGAAGAAAATCTCTTGACTATCCACCCTGTCTATGCCTTTTATAATTTTGTAGACCTCTATCAGGTCTCTCCTCAGCTTCTGTCTTTCCAGTGAAAAGAATCCTAGTTTATTCAACCTCTCCTCATAGCCAACACCCTCGAGACCAGGCAACATCCTGGTGAACCTTCTTTGCACTCTCTCCAAAGCTTCCACGTCCTTCTGGTAATGTGGTGACCAGAACTGCACGTAATACGCAGTACCTCTGAGGCTGTATGAGGCTCTGGTCAGACCCCATTTGGAGTATTGTGAGCAGTTTTGGGCTCCATATCTAAGGAAGGATGTGATCACCTTGGAAAGGGTCTAGAGGAGGGTCACAAGAATGATCCCTGGAATGAAGAGCTTGTCGTATGAGGAACGGTTGAGGACTCTGGGTCTGTAATCATTGGAGTTTAGAAGGATGAGGGAGGATCTTATTGAAATTTACAGGATACTGCAAGGCCTGGATAGAGTGGATGTGGAGAGGATGTTTCCACTGGTGGGGAAAACTAGAACCAGAGGGCACAACCTCAGGCTAAAGGGACGATCCTTTAAAACAGAGATGAGGAGGAATTTCTTCAGCCAGAGAATGGTGAATCTGTGGAGCTCTATGCTGCAGAAGGCTGTGGAGACCAGGTCATTGAGTGTCTTTAAGACAAAGATAGATAAGTTCTTGATCAATAAGGGGATCAGGGGTTATGGGGAAAAGGCAGGAGAATGGGGATGAGAAAAATATCAGCTGTGACTGAATGGCGGAGCAGACCCGATGGGCCGAGTGGCCTAATTCTGCTCCCATGTCTTATGGTCTCATAATATTCCAAATGCAGCCTAACCAAGGTTTATATGGCTGCAACATGTCTTCCCAACTCTTGTACTCAATGTCCAGGCCAATGAAGGTAAGCATGCCATATGCTTTCTTAATCACCTTGGCTACCTTCTTCTGGAGAAGACGTCCGTTTGTCTTCCACCTGAAAAGACAGGTGCCAGCCTGTTCTTTATTGATACAGGAGATGAAAAAAATGTATGGCTCCAAAACCTAAAGGAAAATTGAAACTTCTGCAAACTGACCTAATTCCACTGGTGTTAAATGACCTGAAAATTGCCTTTCGTACAACGTGCAGCATATGAAAACTTCTCAAGTCATGTGCTATGTTTAAGAAACAAGTTGAGACATTTTTCCATTTTGATCCTTTATTATTAGTGATAAAAATAAAGTCAAATATTTGATGCGCGCTGAGCTCTATCAAGCCGAGTTTGGGATCCTGGTCTTTGCTGAGCTATCGGATCGCAGTCTAAGGAGCTCTGATTGGCACCAATTACACTGGATTTGTCAAGAGGGATAAATAGTTGGAATTCCCACTCTGAACACGAGTCAATGACCTTAACCAAGTCACGCAATGTTGCAGTTGCAGCATTCGACCAAGTAATCCTATCTAGGTTGTCATATCGATAACTGAAACCATGAATTTTAAAATTTATTTGTGTCACAAGTTGGCTTACATTAACACTGCAATGAAGTTACTGTGCAAATCCCCTAGTCGCCACACTCCAGCACCTGTTCAGGTACACAGAGGGAGAATTTAGCATGGCCAATGCACCTAACCAGCACGTCTTTCGGACTGTGGGAAGAAACTGGAGCACTCGGAGGAAACGCACGCAGAAAAACATGCAGACTCCGCACAGACAGTGACCCAAGCCGGGAATCGAACCCAGGTCCCTGGCACTGTGAGGCGGCAGTGTTAACCACTGTGCCACCCATTCATAATTCCTCAGATACAGTTGAGTTAAAGAATGCAAACCTTTTGTCAAAACGTTGGTCTCTTTATTACCATCCATTTTATTGGTCAATTTAAAAAGGAAATTTTTTATGTTTTGTCAAGTTTTCAGGTCAGCTTCATCCACTTCCTTTGCTGCTCCCATTCTTCTAAACCTTGGGTCACATACCAACCGACTCAAGAACAGCTTCTTCCCTGCTGCCGTCAGACTTTTGAATGGACCTCCCTCGCATTAAGTTGATCTTTCTCTACACCCTAGCTAGGACTGTAACACTACATTCTGCACCCTCTCGTTTCCTCCTCAATGAACAGTATGCTTTGTCTGTGTCGCACGCAAGAAACAATACTTTTCACTGTATACTAATACATGTGACAATAATAAATCAAATTAAATTCAGTGGTCAGGATGTTGCGCTCACTTCAGTCCAGTATTCCAGGAATGCTGCATCAGAAATCCCATCTGCCCGTTTAGCTGGATGTTAAAGAACGTGTGGCGCCTATTCAGAGAGGAGCAAGGGGCTCTCCTGGTGTGCTAACCAACAATCATCCCTCAATGGACACAGATTAATCAGTCATCTGTGCCTATTTGTGAATCTCTGCTGTACTCAAATCCGCTGCTGCGCTTCTCTAAAGACAGCGACTCCACACAATTAATTTACTAGCTATGTAGATCTTTGGGGCAATCATTAAGTTGTTCAGCACAGAGGGAGTCTGTGGAGCCTCATCTGAAAGAGTTATTCAATTGGCCTTTGCTCTTCTCCCATGTCCTTGCAAAATGTTACTTGTCCCAATCCTGTCCAAATATCTATCACAGTTCCTTTGCAAAGTTCCTTGAGGACAGTGCATTCCAGATTATATCAATCAGTACCTGGGAAGGATTTCTCCCCATCTAACCTCTGGCTCTTTTGTCAATTATCGCAAACCGGTGTACATGGTTACTGGCCTTTCTGCCGCTGCAAATAGTTTCTCCTTATTTGCTCTAAACAGCTTCAAAATCATGAAAGAGCTTATGTAAATCAAAGTTCTTTTCCAGTAACCTGCTTCACTGGATGCTGCTTACCAGATCACAACGCTGTCAAGCCAGAGGCACGTTGCTAAAAGGCCTGTTACAAGGCAATGCCCCTTTATTTTTGCAAGTATGATTTTTCAGCTTTCAACTGACTGGAAATTTGGCAATTTGAACTGAGACAGAGCAAACTGTTTAAAAATGCAAGGCTGCATTCCAGAGTGAAGGTGAGAAACCAATAAATCATCCCCAGGGGAGTGTGACAAGAGGTATTTCCTAAAATTCAGACACTCATTGAAACTTCTAATTGTCTGAAGAGAAGACATTGAAAATGCGAAGTGCCAGCTATCCAAACAATGATTGCCACAGACAGGCAGGCCCAAAACCTCTTGGAAGTACACAGTGGGTGAAGTATTTCAAGGCAAGGCTCCCCATCCACTGGAGGAGATTGCAAGTGACACAGATGGTATCAAGGAAGCCCATTTCCTCTCTGGAATGAGAGCTTTGTCCAGTTTGAGAAGCCAATGCCAGAAACCAACCAGTGAACCGCCAGCGAGCGGCACAGTGGTACAGTGAACTGCTGCCTCACAGTGCCAGGGAACCAGGTTCGATTCCCGGCTTGGGTCGCTGTCTGTGTGGAGTTTGCACATTCTCCCCGTGTCTGCGTGGGTTTCCTCCGGGTGCTCCAGTTTCCTCCCACAGTCCAAAGATGTGCAGATTAGGTGCATTGGCCATGCTAAATTCTCCCTCAGTGTACCTGAACAGGTGCTGAAGTGTGGCGACTAGGGGATTTTCACAGTAACTTCATTACAGTGTTAATGTAAGCTTAATTGTGACTAATAAATAAAAAACTACCTTGTAATATTTTGTATCTTCTACATCGAAGAAACCAGCTAGCCCAAATTAGCAGCAGCATTTAAAATCTACGTCTCGAGGACAATCAAAGGACAGTTAACCAATATTATTTTACTTTTTCTTCATTGGCCTCTAAGTCCCCTTGTATCTAATATCTGCATGTATGCCCTGATGATTGCATGAGGGTCTAATGCGCGATGTCACATTTTTATTGTTTTTCTTGGGTTTAGTGGTTAATGAATTTCCTCTTTTGACTCAAGAAAACCTTATTTGACTGGGTTCTTACTGCTCACAGCTTAAATAGATACATTCGGATTTGGACAAGGCATAAAATACTCAAACCTTTGTTGTGACCAACTTAGGAGGTGGAATCGAGGGGACCAGTTCACCCCTTCTCACCCGGTCACAGCAGGGCTGATCAGACTCTTTCTAAAAGGGAGTAATGAGCATCCTCCACTAGATTGTGCAATCAAGATCTCATCCTGCTTTCCACAGTCCTGCACCACCATTTCAGCTGGCGGGGCTAAAAATAGTTCATTATAAGAACGTAGATTATCACAGAACTGTTACAGCACAGACGGAGGCCATTTGGCCCATCATGTCTGCACCAACTCGCCAATGAGCATCATAATTTAGTGCCGTTCTCCTGCACCTCACACATTAAAGTAATCATCTAATGCCCTCTTGTCTGCCTCACTTGAACCGGCCTCCACCATGCTTCCAGGCAGCGCATTCTGGACTCAAACCACTCCTCGACTGAGCAAGTTTTTTCTGATGTGGAGATGCCGGTGTTGGACTGGGGTAAACACAGTAAGAAGTCTCACAACACCAGGTTAAAGTCCAACAGGTTTATTTGGTAGCAAAAGCCACTCGCTTTCGGAGCGCTGCCCCTTCGTCAGGTGAGTGGGAGTTCTGTTCACAAACAGGGCGTATAAAGACACAAACTCAATTTACAAAATAATGGTTGGAATGCGAGTCTTTACAGGTAATCAAGTCTTAAAGGTACAGACAATGTGTACACATTGTTTGTGCCTTTAAGACTTGATTACCTGTAAAGACTCGCATTCCAACCATTATTTTGTAAATTGAGTTTGTGTCTTTATACGCCCTGTTTGTGAACAGAACTCCCACTCACCTGACGAAGGGGCAGCACTCCGAAAGCTAGTGGCTTTTGCTACCAAATAAACCTGTTGGACTTTAACCCGGTGTTGTGAGACTTCTTACCAAATTTTTTCTCACAGCACATTTGCAAATCACTTTTACATGTGTTTTTTTCTTGTTCCTGTTCCTTCTGAGCGGGAATTATAGGTGTGGAGGTTCCCTTGAATGTAAAAAGAAAGCTGTGATCTGATTAAAGATAAGCAGCACAGTGGCACACACTGCTGTCCCACAGCACCAGAGACCTGGGTTCAATTCCCAGGCTTGGGTCACTATCTGTGTGGAGTCTGCATAGAATCATAGAATCGTACAGTGCAGAAAGAGGCCATTCGGCCCATCGAGTCTGCACCAACCACAATCCCACCCAGGCCCTATCCGCATATCCCGACATATTTACCCACTAATCCCTCTAACCTATGCATCCCAGGACACTAAGGGGCAATTTAGAATGGCCAATCAACCTAGCCCGCATATCTTTGGACTGTGGGAGGAAACCGGAGCACCCGGAGGAAACCCACGCAGACACAGGGAGAATGTGCAAACTCCACACAGACAGCGACCCGAGCCGGGATTCGAACCCAGGTCCCTGGAGCTGTGAAGCAGCAGTGCTAACCACTGTGCTACTGTGTTGCCCCGCTACCGTGCATGTTCTCCCCGTATCTGCGTGGGTTCCTCCAGGTGCGGGTTAAGTGGGTTGGCTATGCTAAATTGCCCCTCAGTGTCAGGGGTACGAGCCAGGGCAAATGCATGGGGTTATGGGGATAGGACCTGGGTGGGATTGTGATCGGTACAGATGTGATGGGCCTAAATGACCCCTTTCTGCACTGTAGGATTATATATGATTAAATATTGAAGGATTCGATAGGGGCTGAGGGGCAATAAATATTGGCCTTTGACACTGACATTCCATAAGTGAATAGAAATTAATTTCTCGGGGGTGGGGAGGAGAGAGAGAGAGAGAGAAGAGAAAGAGTGCAAAACAAGAAGGGGGAAAATGATCGTACTGTTGGAAATAGGTAAACAGCCTCTGTCATCACCGCACTACTTCACACCAATGGTACTGGAAATCTGGTGTCCCTTCAAACTCTGGTGAGGCTAGAGTTCTTTTTGATAGATGTTAGATGCTCTGACAAAGGGTCACCCAGACTCAAAATGTTGGCTCTACTCTCTCTCCACTGATGCTCTCAGACCTGCTGAGATTCTCCAGCAATTTTTCTGTTTTTGTTTCAGATTCCAACATTTGCAATATTTTGCTTTATTATTATTTTAATAGATGTTAGTCAGGTAAGGGCATTAATGGACCTGGGTTATTTATAGATGAGACACAATCTACCCGAGGAAACAGGCTTAATTAAGCAACCAGTGTTCCCATAATCTATACTGTGGTGTAGATATTGTATTGATGCAGTTGGAAAGAGACCTTTTTTAAAAAATTTCAATGACAATAAAACGCAAATTTTATTCTTCTTGAAACCTCCAAAATCGTTACCTTTTAAAATGGTCAAATCTTCAACCAATCATGATGATCACTGTTCAGCGCAGAGCTGCTCAAATTTAAATATCTCACTCCCACTGCAACACACTTCAATGTCCAGCAGGTGTCGATGTAAGAGTGCTCCATGACCAAGCTGTGGCTCAGTCTGGTTACCAGAACCCGCATCTGGCTCAAGAGAAGACAACACATCTCACTGGGCCAGAGCAAGGGGTTTAAACATCACAGCTTTTGTAACAATGCATTTAACAAATGACAAACCAAAAATAGTCCAAGTACAAATGCTGAACATTTTAAAAAAAATATTCACCAGCCGAGAAACGCGAAGAGCAAATCAAAAAAAGTCAACACAACTGGTTTCGGGTTCTGTAAGTGTCCAGACTGCCACGGCCGGGTTTGAGGGATTAGCTCACAGCCCAGTGAATCTGGGGGCAGAAAGTTACTCGGAAGATGAATTCAGTCGACGTTGCATTCGGGCAGCGTGTTCTCTGCTTTTGGCTCTCTTGGCGTTCGACTGTTGGACAAGGGGGAAAAACAAAGAGCAAGTTTTAGGAGGTTGAAACATAAAACATAGAAAAACTACAGCACAAACAGGCCCTTCGGCCCACAAGTTGCGCCGGTCATGTCCCTACCTACCTAGGCTTATAAATAGACTTACCTATAACCCTCAATCCTATTAAGTCCCATGTACTCATCCAGAAGTCTCTTAAAAGACCCTATTGAATCCGCCTCCACCACCACTGACGTCAGCCGATTCCACTCACCCACCACCCTCTGAGTGAAAAACTTACCCCCGACATCTCCTCTGTACCTACTCCCCAGCACCTTAAACCTGTGTCCTCTCGTAGCAACCATTTCAGCCCTGGGAAAAAGGCTCTGAGAATCCACCCGATCTATACCTCTCAACATCTTGCAAACCGCTATCAGGTCACCTCTCATCCTTCGTCTCTCCAAGGAGAAACGAAGGATGAGAGGTGACCTGTTTACAGGGTAAACAGGACTGCTCCATAGGCAATTTTTTTCTTATTCATTCGTGGGACATGGGCATCGGTGGCTGGGCAGCATTTATTGCCCATCCCTAGTTGCCTGAGGGCAGTTCGGAGTCAACCACATTGCTGTGGTTCCGGAGTCACATGTAGGCCAGACCAGGTAAGGATGGCAGATTTCCTTCCCTAAAGGACATTAGTGAACCAGGTGGATTTTTCCAACAATCGACAATGGTTTCATGGTCATCAGTAGATTAATTCCAGATATATTTTTAATTGAATTAAATTGCCGTGGCGGGATTCGAACCCTGATCCCCAGGACATTAGCTGAGTTTCTGGATTAATAGTCTAGTGATTATACCATTGGGCCATCGCCTTCCCTGATGGGTTTGTCCAGTAACTGAAGAGAATCTGGAATTTAAAAAAGTTTAATGAATTGCCGCTAAAAACCCTGTCTGGTTCACTGTAGGGAGGGAAATCTGCTGTCCTTACCTGGTCTGACCTACATGTGATGTAGTCCCACAGCAATGTGGCTGACTAATGGCCTAGCAAGCCTCTCAGTTCAAGGTCAATTAATTCTGGCTTAATAATATGGAACTAAATATAAGTAAAAAACAAATCCAGAATAGGAAGGTTCTGGATTCACTCCCTGGATTGTTTAATGACAGGATGGGGGTGGTTTACAGAATCATAGAATCCCTACAATGCAGAAGGAGGCCATTCAGCCCACTGAGTCTGCACTGACCACAATTCCACCTGGGCCCTATTCCCGTAGCCCCACACATTTACCTAGTCCCCCTGACACGAGGGTCAATTTGCCTAACCCGCACATCTTTGGATTGTGGGAGGAAACCAGAGCAGCC
Organism: Mustelus asterias; assembly: GCF_964213995.1. Lineage (NCBI taxonomy): Eukaryota > Metazoa > Chordata > Chondrichthyes > Carcharhiniformes > Triakidae > Mustelus > Mustelus asterias. The sequence continues at coordinate 13,292,862 of NC_135804.1, forward strand.
AGAGGAAACCCACGCAGACACGGGGAGAACATGCAGACTCCACACAGACAATGACCCGAGGCCAGAATTGAACCCAGGTCCCTTGCGCTGTGAGGCAGCAGTGATAACCACTGTGCCAGAGGTGAACATTGATCCCGTTCCACGGCACCGCTGCTCCTCGATCCTCCCAACCCTTTACCAGCAGTGTGAGGGTGAGAGCAGTGATGCCAAAATGCCTGGTGAGTTTTTTTATTGGAGACCTGTGGGGGGAGCGACCAGGTGTACCAGATAAACCCCACACCCCCAGAAAGTGTCAACTCCTTCAGGGGAGAATAGGAGAAAGGCAAAATTAACAAAAACAAGAAAATACAGTTGTGTCAAAGATAGAAATCTTAAAATCTTGAATTAATTGATTATTTTTATTCTTTCAAAGGTTCCTAAATCAATTCCTAAACAGAAGGGTTTCCCTTATGTCATGTCTGGGTCTGTTATGGAATTGTTAAGGGATTTAGTCAACAACCTCATGATCGTTTTAAAATACAGCTCCCACAATGATGAACTTGATTTATATCCATTCCTATGTTCCCAGGTCTGCAGAACTCACTGCCATTGTTCCCTTAAAACTGTTACAAGGAAATGGCCATCTTTAATTCCCCTCCTCCTCATCTAGCTTTTCCTTCCTGTAAAATGAGAAAAATAATGATTCAGAGTTAAATGGAAGCGGCAGCCGACAGCAGGGAACGGTCTGCCCCGGAATCGTTCCCAAGTGGGTGCAGCTCCAACAACACAAGAAGCTTGACACCAGGACAAAGCAGCCCCGCTTGATAGGCATCACATCTACAAACATCCACTCCCTCCACCACCGACGCTCAGTAGCAGCAGTGTGTACTATCTACAAGATGCACTGCAGCAATTCACCAAGGATCCTTAAACAGAACCTTCCAAACCCACGACCACTTCCATCTAAAAGGACAAGGGCAGCAGGAACAACACCACTTCCAGGTCCCCCTCCAAGCTTATCGTCCTGACTTGGAAATATCAGCCATTCCTTCGCAGTCACTGAGCCAAAATCCTGGAATTCCCTCCCTCACGGCATTGTGGGTCAGCCCACACCATGTGGACTGCAGCGATTGAAGAAAGCAGCTCACCGCCATCTTCTCAAGAGCGACTAGGGATGGGCAATAAATGCTGGCCTAGTCCGTGACGTCCACGAGCCATGAGTGAATAAAAGTTCAGAATTCAGGTTTTGTTCTGGAATCTTCCTCACACAGACTGTCTGCCAGCCCTAACCCCATCATTGGCTCTGGAGTCCAATGCTTCCCAAACATTTTCCTGGCGGGACCCCAATGACTTTAACTTTCTGTGAGCCCCAAATGAAAAACTTGAGGGTACGAGAGTTGTAGAGCGGTGGGGTTGTGAGGGGGGGGGGGGGGGGGGGGGGGGGGGAAGAGAGAGAGATGCTTTAGTTCTTGACCAGGGAGGGAGAGGGTAATAGTAGTTGCACGTGAAGGCGGTGGGGGAAGAAGGGGTTTGGTGAAAAAGGTAAGCTCTCTCCAATATTAAAAAACACAACCAATTCACAGGTCTTTTTTTGAGCAGCAAAATCAGACTGGAGGGAGAGTAGTTGAAGAGGCCACATTCACCAAATGGACTCCGATTGATGGAGGTGTCGCCATGGCAAATGCAGCACGGAACACTTAGTTGTCCAGCTTTGTTCAACTCAAACCCGGCAGGTCGACTGATGGTCAAAGCACTGTCCGGAGGAATGAACCAGTGAATGACTGCGCCCGAGATTGTGATTATCTAACTGTCCCACACTGCGTTCCCCACAGCAACGCCTCCACCAATCACGAGTCCATTTGCCAACCAATCGTAGCATGTCTCTTCTTATTTCCCAGCAATGCAAAATTTTACTAAATGACTGTTTAAAAGTGGCCCCTCAGTGGTCAGAAATCAAACTCGACTGCTTCTGTTGCCCTCGGATCTCTCGTAACCCCAAAATCTCTACTCGTTTCCCGCAGTTTGGGAAGCCCGGATGGACATGGATGAGCAACGCCGCTCTGCGAGAGGGTAGGGTGGTCAGGACAACAGCTGGGCCCACCATCGTGTATTAGGCAAACGAGCAGCGAGCTGCAGTTTGCAGGTGTTGTCAGAGAGGAAGTTTTCAATCTTCTGACCATGGGGCATGCTGGAGCAACATGTTTCCTGGCATGAAACAAGAGACTACAACCCTCGGGAGCAGGGGAAACGAGAGACTACAACCCACGTGATGGGGATTGGCGGGGGGGGGCCGGTGGGGGGGTGCAGAATCTGGAAGAGGACCACTGTGCTGGAGGACAGAAAAAATGCATTAAAAACAAACAGGTGGTACTGTACCAATAACAACCAAAAACTACAACTTTTAAACCACCTTACCTCCTCTTTTAAGCAATGTCTCATCTCTCGATCAATATCATTACATTTTCCCAGAAACTTCAGGAAGTTGTGCTGTTGAGATGAGAAGATATGGCAACAGGTTACAACATTGGTCACACTAGCCAGCAGTGGCTGTTAAATTCACTTTGGTTCGTTGCAGATGTCCTGCCAATGACACTGCATGAGCAGGTTAGCAGGATAAATATGTGGGAGATAGGGCCTGGATGGGATTGTTGTCAGCACAGGCATGATGGGCCGAATGACCTCCTTATGCACTATAGGGATTCTATTCAATGATTTTTTTTAAAAGGGTAGACTAGCACTGGAGGCAACACAGCGAAGATTCACTAAGTTGGTTCCTAGGATGAGGGGTTTGCCCTATGATAAGATGAGGTGGAGGTGCTCACCTGATGAAGGAGCAGCGCTCCGAAAGCTCGTGATTCCAAATAAACCTGTTGGACTTTAACCTGGTGTTGTGAGGCTTCTTCCTATGATAGGACGCGAAGCAAATTGGGTGTATATTCTCTGAAGTTTAGAAGAATGAGAGGCAAATCTCACTGAAACACGCAAGGTTCTGAAGGGGTTTGATAGGGTAGGGTAGACACATTTCTGCCGGTCTGGGAATCTAAGGCACAGGGTCAGTGTTTCAGCCCAAGGGATTCAAAGGAGGATAAATTATTTTACTCAAAAAGGTTGTGAATGTTGGGAATTCTCCGCCCCAGACGGTCACGGATGCTCCATTGTTGAATACGTTTAAGGCGGAGATAGACAGATTTTTGATGTCCCAGGGAAAATGAGGAAAAAGTTGTGGGAACGTAGAGTTAAAACCCAAGATCAGCCGTGATCGTATTGAACAGTGGTGCAGGAATGGTCCAATTTCTTGCTTCATACGATGGGCCTGAGGAATTCAGAAACCTGGCAGGGAGAGAGAGAAGAGAGGATGATCGGGTGGTTGCAGAGAAACTATTTCCTCTGGGGGAAAAGTCCAAGGTAAGAGGGAGCTGTCTTGAAATCAGAGCCAGGCATTTACAAGCTAAACCCGGAAGCACCTGTTCACACAAAGGGGAATGGAAATCTATAATTCTCTCTCTCTCTCTCTTCCCCCCTTCCAAGCCAGAGGTCATATGGAAACTTAGACAGAGGTTAGCTAGCTTTTGTTAGCGAGCAATATTAAGGGATGTGCAGCAAAAGTGGGTAAATGAGGTTGGGAAAGCAGCCATGATCTCGCCGAATGGTAGACCGGACTCCAGAGACTGAATGGCCTACTCCGAAGATCAGCCATGATCCTATTGAACGGTGGAGCAGATTTGACAGGCCATGCGGTCTGCTATTTCTTGGTTCACGTGATGGGTCTTTCTTAGGAAAGGCTGAACTGTGAACTTATTTAACACCCTTGCACTCTCAAGCTATTCCTGCCACCCCTAACTCTCACCATACAGATCTTAAGCAGGCAGTGGTAAATAAACCCATGTTAAATTAAACCTACCTCATTAGCAAGAGACAGAAAGACTCTGCTTACTGGGTTTATCATGCTGTTACTGTTGTATCTGGGCCCAGTAAACAAGCTCTCCTGTTCCCAGTCCAATTCATGATAGTTGACATTGGGAAAAACTTTTTTTGGTAACCAGAGCTTACATCTCCTTTTGTGGCTCGGTACCGTACTTTATTTATAATGCTCTTGTGAAGCACCAAAGGACATTTTTATAATGGGCTTGATTATGGGTTTTATTATGGGGTCCTGACCCCAGGACCTGCTGCTCAAGTAAGGCACGTTCAACGTGCCAATGAGGTGGTAAGAGTGAGATAGACTCCTGGATATGTTTGATACAGAGTGGTGCCTCAGGAGAAAAATCTTACTCCGTGACTTTAAAGGGCGACATGATGGCACAGTGGTTAGCACTGTTGCCTCACAGCGCCAGGGACCCGGGTTCAATTCTGGCCTTGAGTTACGGTATGGAGTTTGCACATTCTCCGTGTCTGTGTGGGTTTCCTCCGGGTGCTCCGGTTTCCTCTCACAGTCCAAAGATGTGCCGATTAGGTTGATTGGCTATGCTAAATTGCCCCTTAGTGTCGGGGGATTTGTAGGGTAGATAAGTGGGGTTACGGGGATAGGCTTGGGTGGGATTGTGGTCGGTGCAGATTCAATGGGCTGAATGGCCTCCTTCTGCACTGTAGGATTTTATGATTCTAATATTAAAAGATGCAACATGAAGTTAGTTGTGTTACTGTTCAAATGAGAAAACCTGTTGGGTCCATTCATTTGTTTGAATAGATGAGCGGACAGCACCGATACGAGTTTTAAAATGGTTTTCTTTATTGAACAGAACTTATAAAAAAATTAACATTAAAAAAAAACGAAAATAAAAAGAAAAGTGAATTTGGAGACTGGCTTTTACTGCCAGCCCCTGTACTGAACGTAGCAAAATCGATAAACTGAAAAACACACACTAAAATCCAAACTGTATGTCAACCCTTATCTCATTATTGGAAATGTTTTTCGCAGTTTGTCGCCATCTTAGAAAGAAAAACATTCCTTGCAGCTGCTGTTATGAAAAATTTGTTTGCCTGCATTGTGTACCCTTTAGGAATGCAGTCAATTTTTAGCTAACCTTTAGCCTTCTGATTCTACATGTAGTCAAGTTAGCAGAGTTAGTTGAATTGGCAGAAATATCTTAAAATGAAGCATTTGCATGGACTGAAGTAAACAGGGCTAAGCATACATAGGATGTCTCAAAACCTTTGCTTAGATGAGGTGTGTTATTTTTCTGTAGCGAGCTGTGGGCATTGGGATCTTGTCAATTTTTCTCTTTTGTTCACACTCTCTTCATATTCAACCCTGCAGCTTTGCGTTGGCTGACAGGATACTTGCCTTTGAACACAACTGACCAGATGTTGCAAAGTTTCACTGGAGAAACAACCACCTTTAAGCACAACCTGGGTGCTAATATGTCTGCATATGATTATTGAGTGTTTCTAAGAATTATTTTTGTCAATGATATGAGTATTCAAGACAATACACAAGGGAGACAGTAACATAGTGGTGATCTCACTGGACTAGTAATCCAGAGGCCCAGGCTAATCATTTTGGGTCACTGGATTCAAATCCCACCATAGTAGCTGGTGGAATTTAAAATTCAATTTAATAATTAATACATCTGGAATCAGAAGCTAGAGCTAGTATTGACACCATGAATCTATCACTGATTGTTGGAAAACACTATCACTATTCACTAATGTCCTTTTGGGGCAGGTATCTACCATCCTTACTGTCATGCGAGTGTACCTTTAAGAAAAGTTTTTTTTAAATCATGCAGCTTACAGCTTCAGAGATGTCATTGGGGGTGGAGCTAAGCTGTGGCAGTCAGGTGATTGGGCTTTCAGTTTTGTTACATGGCAGTCAGGTGATGGGGTTTTTTCCCTTTGGGCTTTCAGTTTCATTTTTGGGGAGAGTGTTGGAAGCAGTTTAGCAGCAAGCTAAGAAGCAGTCTCTCTCTCTCTCTCTCTCCCTATTCTTCCCTTTGTTTGGTTCAGAAACTATCAGTTAGCTGAAGGAGCGGCTTACTGCCATCCTGCCTTAAAGAAGCCATGTGTTGGGAAACAGATTTGACTACAACCTCTTCTGAGTTTCTTCACAAGGGATTTACAGCATTCAGCCCAGGAGGCAGGATTCCTGTAACAAGTGGCATTAACCTATGCTTACTTGGAGGGTTGTGTGTTTTGGATGTTGGAACAGATTAGAGATATTCCTCAAGAGTTATATATTATCGTGGTTGTTGTGTTTCTTATTAAAAGTTCTTGCTCATTGTCTTACTATACATGTCAACAATATTCTTAGTTAAACTTTGTTTTTGATAAAAGCTCCTCGTGGGTCAGTTAAATCAGATCTGAAGTGAAACCTCCCATGCTCGTCCTAGCCAAATTCAATGTAAAGCGTTGCAGGTCAGGTGAGCTTCATAGAACACCTCGAAGTATCCAACTCTGGTTTGTAACACTCAGTATGGTTTACAGACCTTCAGCAATTTAAGTGCATCTTCACATCCATACTTTATTACCCTTTGGGCAATAGTGAGAGAAGTGGTGGAAGGATCTCTGTGCTTATCAGCCAGTTGAACCGCGTTCTGAACATTCCTTCACCCACAGCAATGCGTTTGGCTCAAATGCTTCGGAGATGGCCTAACAAGCCACTCATTTGTACCAAACGTCTACACGTCAAATGGACTGCAGCAGTTCAAGAAGATAACTCATCACCACCTTCTCAAGGGCAATAAATGTTGGTCTTGCCAGTGACGTCCACATTCCATGGACGAATAGAAATAGGGCCTTAACTATCACAGGATTGGTGTAATATCTCTTTTCAAGCAGAGGTGATAAATACAAAAATAACCAGCAGAGGCGATACTAGAGTCAAAATATAAAATTAATTGGGCCAAGTGCCTTTCCTGTCCATGATTAATATAATTTGCTGAAACAAATAGATATGTTACTGAAGCTTTCTATCTTACACTTATTAGGACAATAATGCCAGACAAACCAACAGTAAATGGAACAACAATTTAGACTGCACGAGAAGAGAGTCCTGATTGGTTGGCAAGTGGACTCTGATTGGTAGAGGCGTTGTCATGGTGACTGCCATAGAGAACAATTAACTGTTCACCGTCAAGTTTTTTGTTTCAAGTTCAACCAGGCATCAGCTGATTGGCCAAGGCATTGTCATGGGGAATGAAACAGGAATGGCTACCCTCCCCCCCCCAAATTTTTGTTTAGTTTAAAAAAGGTGTGATGGAGAGGTAAGGTCCCTCCAAGTTTTGAACAATAGGTGAAGCTTTATGCTGTTACTAGCAACCCGAGTGGCATTCGCCACTAACGGGATCCTGCCATCAAGCCAAAATTATACTCTGCCTATCACACAAATGTGTGATGTGGTATATGAATTTCAGTGCCAGCATGATGCCAGGTATATAGGCATATGTACGTACACCCCAAAGACTGGTGGATCATATCAAACAGCACGTCCCTTCAGCTGTTTGCAACAGGCAATGTACAGACCGTACCCTACCAGCCCATGCTTGCAAAACTCAAATCATTGTGTCCAACATTGTGCTAAGAATTACACTAAAAATCAATTTAAGATCAGCCTCTGTCAATAGGAATCCACTTACTAATTAATCAGCATTCTTCTCATGCAGTATAAATTGTTGTTCCAACTTGCATGTTTTTCAGCCACACTCAAATTCTGTAATTCTGACTAATTTGCCAACATAATAAACTAAATAATATAATTTTTAAAATATACTTGACAAGCAACAGAAAAAAGAACACCAATTAAATTATAATCCTTCTTAGTGTCTGCAATACAGTGCGCACTGCAGGGTAGAATGTACGATCCTTGGGAAATCCTTAGTTAAGGTTTCCTTGTCAATTAATAAACACTATTCTATGACTGGCTGCGCATTTTATTTTTAAAAATATGCTGTTCCTATTTTTATTCCGGTTGCGATTATACACAGGGTGAGGATAGTTAATGGGTTACAGGATGAGACATTATGATTTAAGCCTTCACTGACCCAATGATTTATTGGTTGATAAGATATAAAGGCAAGTCAAACGGTCTGAAGGCAAGGACAAAAATCACTCCAGCAGACATCATTGCGTGTAAAAGCACACAGCTTGCTTTGTGGGAACAGGGAAATAAAGCAGAGATACAGAAAGATAGAGGGAGTCAAAATAACTTGCACCAAGGCCATCATTTTGCCAGATACTATCCCTGAAAAGTCTACAATCCAATAGAATGTGTAGAAACGAAACATCCAGGGAGGTTGGCCTGGCCACACAGACAACACTCAACAACTGTTGTAATTGATCCATTTCAATGATAGCGAGGCAACAATAGGATTAAATCTGGGTGCAAAAGGAATCACCCAAGAAGGAAGAGACAGGCCAGAAGGATGGGAGATATCCAAGTCACAGGAAGCTCAGAGCAATCCAGCAGAGGCAACTTATAGGAGGTTAAATTCCAACAGGTTTATTTGGAATCATGAGCTTTCGGAGCGCTGCTCCTTCATCAGGTGAGTGAATGAAGGAGCAGCGCTCCAAAAGCTCGTGATTCCAAATAAACCTGTTGGAATTTAACCTAGTGTTGTGAGACTTCTTACTGTGTCCACCCCAGTCCAATGCCAGCATCTCCACATCATGACTTACAGGAGGACAGAGCTGGCAGAGGAGTCACATTCATACATGCCACACTGACTGGCGTGACCAGGGAGTGATTAGTGCCCGGAGTGTAAGGGTAATACTGCATTTTAATATCACTGTCCGAACATTAATAGGTGGTCAAGTCTTACTTACACTGAATAAAATACAACCACTGTACCAATAAGGATTTGAATTATTTTTGAATTACTTTGAATAAATTTGGAACAGGAGCACAAGGGGCTAAAAGGTTAATTGACTCCCGGGATCCTGAATTTCTAACACTCGTGCAGATGGAAAGCCAGGGACAAGCTGGAGTTTTATTTCATGGTCATTTCTGTAATACAGTCTGAACCAAACAACATCAAAGGGGGCAGAACTCAAAATTAACTTTAAAATAAAGAGAATTGAAGAGTTTCCTATCTCGGAAATCAAGGTCCAAATAAATACTTGCACCAATGGAGCTTGTGTTAACAGTAATGTGTCAAAACACAGTTGCTACAGACCCACATTATAGCTCATCATGGTAATTAGAACAATTTATTAATGCCACTGCCACGGGTTAAAAATTGAGTATCGGGGCAGGGCAGGGGGTGAAACTGGCCATAAATTTGGACACCAACCAAAGAAATTAGACCATTCCAGGATTTTGTGTAACCAATTCACACAATCATTTCCCATGGGACCAACTTCTCATGAATAATCAACTGTGCCTCATTGCTTCAGTTGGTCTGTCCAATATCTCCAGATTGTCCCAGTGAGAAACTCTGTATACAACCACACAAATTTGATCACTAGAAGCTAACAAGAAAAACAGGCAACAGTATAATATTTGGAATTCACTTCCCAAAAAAAAAGGCAATCAGCAAAGGTGCCGAGGAATTGATTGAAATATACAAGACAACATTGCCGAAATGCAAGTGCACCATTTTAATTCATACTCACTTCTCTATGACACTGTTTGAGACGTTCAATTATAATGTTGCATTCTTCTGTATGCAAATGCGGAGATAGGTCTGGGTGCATTTTTGGTTATGGTTTATTTTTTGCTAAATTGGAAGTGGATCCTTAATACAGACCCCAGGATAGAAACCGGTCTCTGAAAGTCAGATTGATATGTACAGATCAGCACACGCCACAGTAATCACTAACTTGTACATTATCAGCAAAACGGCTCCTGTTAACACCAACTTGCGCAAATATTATTCACAAGTGAGACAAGACAGGCTGGTGGCAGAGTGACTAAAACACTTTCCTTCCGTGACAACAATTTTCGTTGTTCCCTTAAACGAAAATCAATAATCCCACAGAGAGTGTTCTCTCCCCGATTGCATTTTGGGCAGTTGTTATAATATATAATTTCTTTAAAGTACAACTGCACACTCTTCCTGTCAAGCTGCAAGTGTTCCTCCGATTCATGGTGGGCAATGTCACAAGGGGTCTGCCAGTAACATAATTATCTAGACATAGAATTATAGAATAGTTACAGCACAGAAGGAGGCCACAATTCACACAATCATTAATTCTAAATGAATGCCTTGAACTTTTAAACATTTCATTCGTGGGACATGGGCGTCGCTGGCTGGCCAGCATTTATTGCCCATCCCTAGTTGCCCAAGGGCAGTTGAGAGTTAACCACATTGCTGTGGCTCTGAAGTCACATGTAGGGCAGACCAGGTAAGGATGGCAGATTTCCTTCCCTAAAAGGGCATTAGTGAACCAGATTGCTTTTCCAACAATTGACAATGGTTTCATGGTCATCAGTAGATTCTTAATTCCAGATATTTTTTGTTCAATTCAAATTTCACCACTTACTGTGGCGAGATACGAACCCAGGTCCCCAGAACATCAGCTGAGTTTCTGGATTAATAGTCTAGCAATAATACCACTAGGCCATCACCTCCCCGATTTATATATAGCATCTTTCACAACCTCTGGATGTCCCAAAGCACTTTACAGCCAGAGAACTACGTCTGAAATATGGCCATCTGCTGTACGCTAGCAGTTAAGCTGGCAACCTGTTTTAGTGCAGTTTGTTTAAAGACAAACCTTGGTCAAGACACTTGAAGGGGTGGGGGGAGAAAGAGACTCCTCTGCTCCTCGAAATAGTGCCTTTGGACCTTATACATGTCCCAAAAGGGAAGACAGGACCTTGGTTAAAAGTTATCTCAAAGGACAACATTTCTGACACAGCGGCACCCCTAGGTACTGTGCTGGGAGTCACAGCCTAGATCACTGAAGTAGGGTTTCACTAGTTCCATCAATACAAAATAGGTGAAACTGGCTGAATCAGTGTACAAGACAGAGGAATTTCGAACACCAGTTACTCCAGTTGTAAATAGACTTTCCACTAATACAAAAACCATTTTGCTCAAAGCTGGCCACACCTCCAGGTTGAAATAATGAGGATTTGTCCCATCAAGAAGGCTCTTCACACTGATCATAACAACCACCCAGGCATATTTTTAAAGGTTTTAATTTGAACAAAAATACAAGAATCTTACCACTGTATACCTGGAAAATATAATCTGCACTGAGCCATTTAGTCATTTTCAGGGATTGAAAAATAGATCAGGTTACTCACAGATGGTGCATTAGACATTATCACAAAAAAATTGACATTTTTAATGACCCATTTTGCTTAAACTACAGCACTAGCATATACCCAACAACGTGGAAAATTATTTAGTTATGTTCTGTCCAATAAAAAGCAGGACAAATCCAATCCAGCCAATCACTGCCCTATCAGTCTCCTGGCAATCATCAGCAAAATAACACAAAAAGAGTAGTCAACAATGCTGCCCAGCGATACTTACTCAGCAGTATCCTGTAGGTCAGGGCTCTACAGGGCCACTCAGCTCCTGACCCTCACTATAAACTCAGTCCAAATGAGCAGAATTCCAAAGATGACATGAGCGTAACTACCCTTGACATCAAGGAAACACTTGACCACGTATAGCATCAGAGAGTGCTAGCAAAACTGCAGTCGATGGGAAACAGCATAAAAACTTTCCACTGGTTGGCATCATATCAAGCACAAAGAAGACGGTTGTGTTTGTTGGAGGCCAATCATCTCAGCTGATCATCAATGACATTTTATCCATCATAAGAAAGGACAGAAAGTGGGGATTAACCAGCTGCTGACTCCTGGAATACTAAAACAGTCATGCTCACATGTAGCAAGATATGGGCAACGCTGAGGCTGATAAATGGCAAGTAACATTCACATAGTCACTGCATGGCACTTTTTATATCTCCAAACATTTCCACTCAACATTGACTGATATTACTCTTACTGAATTTCCCATGATTAACATCCTAGGGAGAAAAATGACCAGAAACTAGACCAGCCATGTAATATTGTAATCTCACCTTCTGATTCCCCAAAGCCTGCTCACAATTGGTGGAATACTTTCTATTTATCTAGATGTGCACTCCAATCAAAACATTCGATACATTCCAAGACAAAGTAGCCCACTTGATCAGCACCCCATCCACTGATTTAAACATTCACACCCTCCATCATTACTGTGAGTACCATCTACAAGATGCTTTTCAGCAACTAGCCAAGACTACTTTGATTGCACTTTCCAAATGCACAACCTTGGTGGATGACAAAGGCAACAGACACACGGCAACAGCGCCACTTGCAAGCTCCCCTGAGTCACACACCATTCTGACTTGGAAATATATCACCGTTCTTTCATTGTCGCTGGGTCAAAATCCTGGAACTCTCTCCCTAACAGCACTGTGGATGTACCACACCACACAGACTGCAACAGTTCAGGGTAGCAGTTCATCACCACCTTCTCAAAGACAATTATGGATGGGTAAACATACAAATGACTGTTATTCTACTACACCAACTGAATGCATTGGTAAATTTTACATTTGCAATTATGCATATATGAGTTTGGGCAGAAACACTAACCATAAGGTGCACTACATAAAAATCAGCAATAATTTACATCCAATATTCCGATTGCACTCAAAGCAGAGACTCCCACCAAGCCCTTAACTTGAATGTACTTGGAGCCATTCATCCCCATGACCTTCTGACTCTAGAGAGAATGAGTGCTAGCGCACAAGCAGCTAAATGCAGTTATTATTAATGGGACAGCCGTAAATACATAACCCTCCCCCCCGCCACACATGGCAATGGGATAAATTAGCAGTTAAATGTTGTATAAAGTATTTCTGGGGCACCAGACACAGAACTCAGATCACACAGGAAGAAATACATTAATTCCTGCATTAACACCTACAATTCCAGGAGCCTTGGGACTTCATATTTTATTTATAATTTTTGGCCATCTTAAGGCAAGTTTACTTCTAACTCCCAGAGCATTATTACCTTTGCGGCGCTCACCTTGTGTCCCCCAGATGTTCTCAGAACCCGGTGTAACTGCATGGCAGGAAGTAACAATTTGTCTGATTGACAGCTGAACGGACCATTCAGATAATCCACTCCAGCGCCTGTCAAATACAAACATCCAATAGACCATAGAGGAAGGGGCGGGTGCACCAGAGTTCAACCAATCAGTGAATAGGGGAGGCGGGAGCTGTAGAGCAGGAACTGACACTTGTCAATGGGCAAGAGTGAGGGTTTAAAGGTTCTTAACTTTAAGTTTTTAAGTTTATTTATCACCTGCAAAAGAAGACTTGTGGTCTGCAACAATAATTGCACTCTCTCTCCTCCACTGTAGCTGAAAAGGTCTTCTCTTCACAACCGACAAGGATAAGAAAGAAGTTTAAGTTTAAAGTTTAAGTTTATTTATTAGTGTCGCCAGTAGGCTGACATTAACACTGCAATGAAGTTACTGTGAAAATCCCCCAGTCATCACACTCCAGCGCCTGTGCGACCACACTTGAGGGAGAATTTAGCACGGCCAATGCACCTAACCAGCACATTTTTCAGACTGTGGGAGGAATGGGCAGCACGGTGGCACAGTGGTTAGCACTGCTGCCTCACAGGACAAACAGTGTGAGCACAACTATGGGGCAGATTTAGGAGTGCATCGGGGGGAGGACCGTTTTGGTAATTGGATGAGGTTGTTGGTGAGCCTATCACCTATCTGTATTACCTGTGCGGCACGATGACACAGTGGTTAGCACTGCTGCGTCACAGTGTCAGGGACCCAGCTTCGATTCCTGGCTTGGGTCACTGTCCGTGGGGAGCCTGCACATTCTCCCTGTGCCTGAGTGCTCCCGTTTCCACCCACAGTCCAAAGATGTATGCATTAGGTGGATTGGCCGTGCTAAATTGCCCCTTAATGTCAGGAGGACTAGCTAGGGTAAATGCATGGGGTTAGGGGGAGGGGGCCTGGGTGGGATTGTGGTCGGTGCAGACTCGATGGGCCAAGTGGCTTCCTTCTGCACTGTAGGATTTTATGAAACCGGAGCACGTAGAGGAAACCCATGCAGACACAGGGAGAACGTGCAGGCTCCACACAGACATTGATCCAAGCCACGAATTAAACCCAGGTCCCTGGCAAAGGGACATCAAAAAAACTTGAATTCTGAGTGAGCATTTGTGTTCTTTGTGCCTATCATTAGGATGATAGCATTCCTACAATGCAGAAGGAGGCCATTTGGCCCATCGAATCTGCACCAACCACAACCCACCCACCCCTTTTCCCACAACCCCACATATTTACCCTGACACTAGGGTCAATTCAGCATGGCCAATCAACCTAACCCACACATCTTTGGACTGACGATATAATATTGTGATATTATGATGATATAATATTTATTATTGTCACATGTATTGGGATATAGCAAAGAGTATTGTTTCTTGCGCACTATACAGACAAAACATTTTGTTCATAGAGTGCATAGGGAAGAAGGAAAGGAGAATATAGTGTTATAGTCATAGCTAGAGTGTAGGGAAAGAACAGCTTAATATATGGTAGGTCCATCCAAAAGTCTGATGGCAGCAGAGAAGAAGCTGTTCTTGAGTCAGTTGGTACGTGTTCTCAACTTTTGTATCTTTTTCCCGATGGAAGAAGATGGAAGAGAGAATGTCCAGGTTGCATGGGGACCTTGATTATGTTGGTTCCTTTCCCGAGGCAGCTGTAGATGGAATCAATGGATGGGAGGCTGGTTTCAATTGGAATCAATGACAAATGTCCTCTTTTTTGTATACACAATGCACTCCAGACCTTATTCTGTCCAACTCATGAATATCCATAAGCATAGACTGACAATCATCTTACAAGATGGAAGGCTGCCACTAGAATCTTTATGTGACTCAAAGTCAAGTTTCATTGATTTGCTTTCCCATAAAGCACACTGGAATCATTTGTTACACTGAAAATGCTATATGTACAAATTGATTCCTTTGTTTCCTCATTTACATAGGTTCCTAAAAGTACTTTTTATTTTATTTATTAATGTCACGAGTAGGCTTAAATTAACACTGCAATGAAGTTACTGTGAAAATCCCCTAGTCGCCGCACTCCAGTGCCTGTTCGGGTACACTGAGGGAGAATTTGGCATGGCCAATGCATCTAACCAACACGTCTTTTGCACTGTGGGGGGAAAACCAGAGCACCTGGAGGAAACCCACACAGACATGGGGAGAATGTGCAGACTCTGCACAGACAGTGACCCAAGCCAGGAATTAAACCCGGGCCCCTGGCACTGTGATGCAGCAGTGCTAACCACTGTGCGACCGTGCCACCCATACTTATTTCGCTATAAATGACTTGAGATGTTCAGAAGTCATGGAGGAGCTGGATAAATTGTATTTTACCTTTATTTATATATAGGATTAAGTTTGGCAAATCACCTAAGGAGATTTTCCTTCAACTTGACTGAATTTTCAAGTGAGGTAACCAGCTAATTGCTCTATTTTCTGTTTGTCAATCCACCTAACCTAACATCTTTGGTCTGTGGAAGGAAACCAGAGCACCCGGAGAAAACCTACATAGATATGGGGCGATGTGAACCACTGTGCCATCGTGCAGCCCAAGGTTCAAAGCAAATTTAAAATAGAACAATGGATTTTAATGTCCCAATGATTTTCTCTAGGATCGCACACAGCAGTGGTCTGGCGGTTAATCTTTAATTCCTGGACTACAATCAGAAAATGCTGAAAAAACTCAGCAGGTCTGGCAGCATCTGTGGAGAGAGATTCAGTGTTAATGGGCGGGATTTTACGGCCGCGCTTGAACGAGACTGGAAATTCCCGCATGAGGTCAATGGAGATTTCCATTGTTGGACCAAATCCGCTCCAAAACCGTGGCGGGCAAGGTGGCAGAGACCCAACTAATGTTTTGAGTCGAGTCCAACAGGACTCTTATTCAGAAGATGTTCCAATGAGGAATCATATTGTATTGGAAGTCTGTTATTTCCCTCTCCACAGGTGTTGCCACAGCTGCTGAGTTTTTCCAGCACTTGCTGTTTTTATTTGAGATTCCCAGTATCCACAGTGTCCTGGGTTTTTTTGGGGGGGGAAATCTCACTGTTGGGCCAGGCAGCTGCAGTACCGGCTCGCCGGGCTGGGTGGCGCGGTGCTGGGAGGAGCAGTGAGGAGGGGCTGCGCTGCCGCGAGGCGGGCGGCGCTGCTGATTGGTTCATTTTCAAAAGGGGGTTTCGGCGCGAGGCGGCCCCGGGGGGGCGGGGCTTGTGCGAGAGGCGGTTTGGAGACCGAGGCGGTAAGGCCGGAGGGACTGGGGAGCCGGAGAGACTGGAGAACCGGGGGGACGGAGGGACTGGGGAGCCGGAGAGACTGGGAACCCGAGAGACTAAAGAGGCGGAGGGGACCGGGACCGGAGAGACTGGGGAACGGGGACTGGGAAGCGGGGGGCCAGCCATTTCCCCGCCTTCTGCAGTCACTGTGCCATCAGGAGAGGGCCATTCAGCCCGTCGAGCCCAGGCCAGCTCCCTACACACACACAAGTCCAGTCCTATTGTTTCCTTGCAGTCCTGTAGGTTTAATCCCTCCCCTCATGTTGCTGCAACCCTGGGAGGCTCAACAATTTCAGACAATAAACTCTGTTTCCCTTTTTTTGGTTCTGTTTTTTTTTGGCCAGTCTTAAGATCTGAAGAAAGTAGGCCATTTGGTCCATTGTGACTGCTTCACCATTCATTTTGATCATGGCTGATCATTAAGTTCAATACCTGATCCCACCTTCCCCCCCTCCATGTGCCTTAACCCATTTAGCCCCAAGAGCTAAATAAAGTTTATTTATTAGTCACAAGTAAGGCTTACATTAACACTGCAATGAAGTTAATGTGAAAATCCCCCTAGTCGCCACACTCCAGCGCCTGTTCGGGTACAATGAGGGAGAATTTAGCATAGCCAATCCACCTAACCACGTCTTTCAGACTGTGGGAGGAAACCCATACAGATACGGGGAGAACGTGCAGCCTCCGCTCAGACAGTGACCTAAGCCGGGAATTGAACCCAGGTCCCTGGCGTTGTGAGGCAGCAGTGCTAATATCCAATCTGAGACTGACCTTAACTCCACCTTCCCCTGGAACCCTTGATTCTGTTTGAATCTTGTTTTGCTTTTGGGCGTAGCTGTGCATCATTCTGTCAATCATCCTCCCTCTAGTTGCATTTTTACTGCAACCATTGCCACTCTGCCATTTGCTCCATGACATAATATTTAATCTCTTCTTCCCTCTACTTCATTGCATGCATTCCTCTCGCTCCCTCCTAACCCATCCCCATCCTCTTTATTGGCATAAAACACATCACATTTCTACCTTCCTCCAGTTTTGAAGCCATATTCAAATCCAGAAGTTAAGTCTGCTCTGGGGAAGCTCTGACAAAGGGCCATCCAAACTTGATACATTGGCTCTATTCCCTCTCCACAAATGTTGTCAGACCTGCTGAGATTTTCCTGCATTTTCTGTTTTTGTTAAATCTGTTTTGCTCTCTACTGCAGCTGCCAGATCTGCTGAGTATTTCCAGCAATTTTCTGTTTTTATTTAAATGTGTTGCATAATAGTGTACATTGTGTATATTTTCACACTGATTCTGTTTTTTGTTCAATATCAGATGTCAGTTTGACTCAGTTGATAGCACTTGCATCTCTGAATCGCAAGATTCCTGGCTCAAACCCCATCCCAGAGACTTGAACATAAAGTTCCAGGACAGGACTGGAGGGAGTGCTGCACTGTTAGAATTGCTGTTTTTCAGATGAGTCATTAAACCGTGGCGCTCTATGACTTCTCAAAGATTCTATGCCACTGGAAAAATGGGAGGGTTATCCTTGGGTCCAAAGAAGAATCATTGGACTTGAAACGTTAGCTCTGTTTCTCCCTCCACAGATGCTGCCAGACCACTGAGTTTTTCTTGCACATTGTTTTTATTTGAGTTATCCCTGGTGTTCTGGTTAATCACTTGATCGACATCACAAAAAACATGATCTGGTCATTCTCATGTTACTTGTTGGGAGTTTGCCATTTGCAAATTGGCTAGTGCATTTCTTGCTTAAAACAATGACCACACTTCATTGGTTGTAATGCATTTTGAGACTCCGTGGTTGTGAAAGGTACTATAAAATGCAAGTCTTTCCTCCTGCCAATATTTAATTTAATTAACTTTGCTAAAATGCTTTGTCTGGTCATTATCTCATGGCTGTTTCTGTGATCTCGCTGTTTGGAAACTGGTGTTTTTGTGTACTACAACAGTGACGTTGAGATATTTAATTGGCTGACGTTTGGGGTGTTTTCAGGATGAGAGACACACTATTTAAATGTTCACTCTTTAGAAATTTAGACATTGAATGCAGGAAACTGGTTACATCACAATTGGATCACTTCTAGTTGTCCCATTTGAGTGTATTGAGACTATTGTGCATTGTAAGTTCACCATAATGAAGATAAGGATAGGAAACTAGTTATGAACTGCAACTTGAGATGCTGAGACAATTTACTGTTAGCAGTAAAGATTAAAGGAAGCTTTAAAGGAGATTTTGAGTTGGTGTTTTGGTGATTAATAGGATAAAATCTATTTCCTTTATGGAGTCAGTGATGAGGCATCTTTTAATATCGAGTAAGGAGAAAGATTGATGAAATTTCTTTATGCAGGCCATTTGAATATGGGAGGTTTTGCCTCAGGGATTGTTTGTTCTTCGTGACCATGACACTAGCTGGAATTCAATGAGTTAAGTTTCAGGTGCAAAATGTTCAAAGACAAGTAATCAGTCCAATTTGAGCATAAAAATATATGTTGTGTGCTGGGCGCACATGTATTGTTGGTGTGAAAGAGGTGCCACGGGCCTCGAATTGCAAAGCTCGCATTTCCTATTGCCCAATGTGATTCTGTCCCGTTTGGAGGAGATGGTATCTTTGCCGATAAACCTGGGCCATTGAGTGATCCTGTACAAGGCTGTTCCATGTCTTGGGGGTGATGTTGGAAGATCTTCAGGGAGTGTTTGGAGCAAAAAGTATGACTTTGGGGTGGGGGGGTGGAGATTTGAAGCAGGTACTACGGTGTGTATACCAAGATGAGCTGAATGTTTCCTGTTCTGTTAACTTCTGTAGCTATACCCACGTGATTCCTTGAGGCTGGATGTTAATTCTTTGTATAGTGGGCATAGAGTTCCACTATATATGTTTTAGAAAATGTAATTATAACAAGAATATCTTGGCTGTGAATTTGAGTATAGATTTACCCTGCCTAAGTTAAAATAGACCAGAGTTTCCGCTCTGGTGGAATCCTAACCTGTACTTGGTTGACTGGATTGCTACACGACTGACCGCCTGTCACTAATTTTAAGTTGAAACCCTCTGGTCAGGAGAGATCCAAGTAGTAGCATAATAAAATGATAATGCTGACTAATAGCAAGTGATCGCTGTCAATTAGCCTACAACAAACCCAGACATAACATGGGAAAATCCCAGTGGTGTAGAGCTTTGGAAGCCAGTGGTCCAAAGTTGCTCGTATATAAATACGTCACACTTTGTTTATCAAAATATTTGTGCACTGAATGCCAAAATATTATTTTCTGAAAAAGCTCTATCTAATTTACATTTGCATAGAATAGAATTATGTGCTTCCACTATCTTGTCAAAAGAGGAAGCTCCATTGATAGACCACTCAATCATGGTTTAGCAAATTCAGTGGTGTGCAGTGAAACTGACATTCATCTGTGTCCCTCTTGCTGTTTATATGATTTAACTATTTGTAACTTTCAATAGCTTAATAGAATAGCGTTCAATACAAATCCAAATATATTATGAACTGTGTGAGCATTTCAAAGTGCTTTTGTTCTTCTGAAGGGTGCTCACGAGAATATAGGGGAGCAGTTCTCAAAGCTTTTTCAAATGAAGGTACCCTTTCCAAATGGATTAGTGATCACTGACCACCCCACCCATCCAAATTATTATAGTGCATTACTCAATGTAAAAATGCTGTTATATAATGGTGTTTCAATAATGTGCTGAAGAAAAAGAATATTTATTTACTTATAGATAACAAAGTGAATCTGCCTGCTTTATGCAAGGATAATTTGTCTATCCTTGAACACTCCCTCTTGGGTGAGATGGCCAGTCCATTCTGCATGTGTGACAGCCACACTCCAGCATTAAATGCTCAGCAAGCACTTTCACATTTTCGTGGATCCCTGGAAAGTCTACAAATTCCCAGGTGTTCACAGACTCTAGTTTAAGGCGCATTGATTCAGGAAACAGTTTGTGCATAGCAAGTTCCCACAACAGGAAATTAATAAATGTTTAGATCATCTTTGGATGTTAATTGATAAATGTTATACAAGATTACTGAGAGAACTGTCTTGCTATTGCTGTGAGATCTAGTGGGATATTTTATGGCTACCTGAAAGGGCAGACCAGCTCTTGGTTTAACATCTCAATGGAAAGGTGCTACCTCTGACAGTGCAGCAATCCATTAGTAGTGAACTGAAGTGCTAGCCTAGATTGAGTGTTCAAATTTCAGTGGAGTTTGGGGACACAATCTTTTCTGCAGGTGAGATGTTATCAGTGAGCCATAGCTGACATTTTGCTCATTGTATTCAAGCCCTGACCATTTATAGTGGATTTTTGTGTGTTATTATAAAGGTGTTTGGAGATGGATTCAGTAGAATACCTCATTAAGGTGCTGTCAAGGTTTCGAATAGTTGACTTCCCCAAGTTACTGAAATCCTGGGACTTTCTGTCCGCAAGGCAACTGCAGGAAGTGAACTTCGGGGAAACTACAAAAAAGGCTCTGATTTTGGAGGTAGCTGCCCTTTGTGAGGTAATGTACAATATGCATGTAATAGTTCGTGGGTAATTGATATTTTTTCCTCTGAACAGAACATTTATAAAATTCATTCATGGGATGTGAGTTTTGCTGGACCATCATTTATTGTCCATCACTATTTGTCCTTGAACTGAGTGGCTTGCTAGGCCATTTCAGAGGCTATTTAAGAGTCAACCACATGAATCTGGAGTCACATATAAGCCAGACCAGATAGGATGGCAGATTTCCTTTCCGAAAGGACATTAGTGAACCAGATAGATTTTTAATGATTTTTTTTAAAGTTACAAAGCCAATGAGCAAACTCAAATCCATTCCTTTCTTGCTCCGAACACCAAATTCAAATTCCAGTTGAATCCAGTTCATGGTCCCCACAAAAGAGACAAACAGGATCCAAGCTGACAAGGTAGGGCATTGCACCCCATCCTGGACTTGATCTGATGCTTAATCTTAGCCAAAAAGCAATTTCATGGACATCACAAGTATTTTAATTCCAGATTTTTATTGGATTTAAATTTCACCACCTGCTGTGGTGGGATTTGGACTGTCTCTAAGAAACAGTGACTGCCCTTTTGACAGAGAATAAATTTCAGTGCTTTAGAACTTTGAAATTTCCCATTTATGAATATTAAAACTTGCCATTTCTTTCATGTATGTTTAATACTGAACTATATTGGATTGGTTTTGGTGAATAGAAAAATTGAATGTTTTTTGATGGTTTTGAAATTTTTAGCTGTGTAAAATATTTTTGATGTGTTTCTTGAAATTTATTCTAGGTTAATGGAGTTACCCTAAAACAAGTAGCAGATTTGGACATTATTTGTAAGTATTGCCTTTAATTTCATTACATATTAGGAATGGCACATTTCGTAGCTAAGTTATAGCAGAACTTTTACTATTAAATAACAGTTTCAGACAGACCTTTTTCTTATTAAAACAAAGGAATTTGCTGGCTGTTTCCAGTTGGCACTCGTATTGTATGGAATTTAATGCTATAATTTCATGTAGAATTATCAGCCAAGCCTGTTGTCAGGTAGAAGCACTAGGACCATTAGATTTATTTTGTTTGCAACTTCATTCATTAAACTGGTCGGGTCTTTTTTGCATGACTTGTATGTCATAAAAGATCAAGGCCCTGATTTTACCGGCATGGCCGCCCCGAAATCAGGGAGGGCGAGGCTCGCAGAAGGCATTCCCCATTGGCCTCGGTTGCAATCTTACGAGCCTTGGGCGGCCGTGGCGGTAAAATCAGGGCCCAAGTGCCAGAAGTCAATAAATGCATTTTTTATTTAACCGAATGATTGAATACTGTCATCTGTTCATGAAATATTGAGAAACGTGTAAAATATTTGTCCGCACAGGACTGGTAATATCCGGGCAGTTTAGTCAGGGCATGCAAGAAAACAGGATACCAGAAATCTTGAAATAGAAACAGAAAATGCTGAGCTTGCATGGGTTGAGCATCTGAAGATAGTATTACAATGCAGACATTTGACTTATCTCTCTTCCTAAAATGCTTAACTTTTTGTTTAACTTTCTGAATTGCATGTCTTCAGATAATTGTGCATACCCTCAGAAGAAAAGATGGAATTCTTATCAAATGTTCAAGTCAAAAGGTGTGTAAATCATCTTTCACTTTTCCGTGCCCATTTCTTCTCAGCATTTAATAACTGTTTCCTATCTGCTACAATATA
Source organism: Mustelus asterias (assembly GCF_964213995.1). Taxonomy (NCBI): domain Eukaryota; kingdom Metazoa; phylum Chordata; class Chondrichthyes; order Carcharhiniformes; family Triakidae; genus Mustelus; species Mustelus asterias. The sequence goes on from NC_135804.1 coordinate 13,315,356, forward strand.
CTCATTCACAATTGTATAATTCCCTTTCAGGTGATGAGGAAGCAAAGTTATTTGATTTTGGAGACTTCAGAAAGACATTTGAAAGAAATCTCAAAATGCTCATTAGAAATGTAAGTTGCAGGTTAATTTACATTTGGTTTTGAACAGTTCTCTTACCTATTTTAAATTGAAACCCCAATTTATTTTTCCTTCCACAGGTCATGGTCAACATTTTGGAATGTGGGGAAGCAGTTTGGATCCGAATTGCATGGGGAAAACGCCACTCCCCACCTAACCAACAAAGGGCTTCGTATGCAGTGTACTACCCGCAGACTCCTTATGTTTTTGTGGCTAATCTTGCTGCACAGTACAGAGTGTATATTTCTCAGGTAAAAGGGCTCTACTTGGACCTTACCTGTAATCTGGATGGAAGACTCCTCCCTTGCCTTTTCAAAATCATATTAAAAGAATACTGTGCACTATTTTAGTCCATTCCTTTGGATATTTCTGGTAGTAAAGCTAATTGTTCTCAGTTCATTAACATTTTTCCCAAAGAACAAACAAAAAAGCAAAATGCTGTGGATGCTGGAACTCTGAAATTAAAATAGAAAGTGCTAGAAATACCTGCAGGCTAAACAGCATCTGTGGAGAGAGAAACATTTGATTTGATTTTTTTTATTTGATTTATTATTGTCACATGTATTGGGATACAGTGAAAAGTATTGTTTCTTGTGTGCTATACAGACATATCGCTCATAGAGTACATGGGATGAAGGAAAGAAGACAGTGCAGAATATAGTGTTACAGTCATAGTTGGGGTGTAGAGAAAGATCAACTTAATATATGGTAGGTCCATTCAAAAGTCTGATGGCAGCAGGGAAAAAGATATTCTTGAGTCGGTTGGTATGTGATCTAGACTTTTGTATCTTTTTCCCGACAAAAGAACGTGGAAGGGAGAATGTCCGGGGTGCGTGGGGTCCTTGATCATGCTGGCTACTTTTCCAAGGCAGTGGGAAGTGTAGACCGAGTCAATGGATGGGAGGTTGGTTTACGTGATGGACTGGGCTACATTCACAACCCGTTGTAGTTTCTTGCGGTCTTGGTCAGAACAGGAGCCATACCAAACTGTGATAAGGGTTGATGACGTTTCATTCGAAGCTCAAAGAACAAGTTCAAACAATAGAACAGCCTTTCTGCTCCAAGTCATTGTGGATCATTTTTCTTTCACTAAATGGTTGCTTGTTTCAAAAGGTAAAATATGAATATACGTGTCCAGACACTGGTTATTTGATCCCCTGGTTTGGTGGAATTGGGTGTGAGATCTGATGCAAACACTGTCACCCCTAAGATCTAGTGTCAAGATTATGGTGCTATAATTTAGTTAATTTATGATAGTGCTAGGGGTATTTCACAGTAACTTCATTGCAATGTTAATGTAAGCCTTACTTGTGACTAATAAATTAGCTTAACTTTCATTGCAGAAAATGTTAATTGTCATATAACAGAAAATGCATGCAAATAGTCAATGAATGAAAGAAAAACCGCACTGCCTTGTGGACTTCCAAAGGATTCAGGACCATTGACTAACTCCTGCATTGTTTCTACATTACCCAAGAGTTAGATTTAAGTTGGGAACAATTGGCTTGCTGTGAATGTTCCTTTAATTTATTTGTTCCTATCCCATTTGTTGAACTGGTGCACAGCTCTTCTTCGGCTATGAACTTCTGCTTTTTCAAAGTTGAAGCAGCTGTAATCTTTTTTAAAGTTGATCTTTTCAAGCAACCAAACTCCAATTTGCTACTGAATTGGCTGGACTGAAATAAACAGTTTGAGTTTGTGTTCCTCCTTGCTTAGAATTAGGTGCTTGTTACTCAGAACTCATGTTTAAGGATGGGAGTTTCAAACCGAGGCCCTTTTGAAATTTGACTGAATTTGTTTTCCAGGCACTGGTTGTTGCTACAGAGCATAACATGCTCAAGGAAATGGACCTACGTGGACATTGCTTGGACTCTCTCCGAGACATCGCTCTTAAAAGATTTAATCCGGTAAAACAAAGCATTCTTTTTCCTAGTTGCAAAAATATTTTATTGGAAAGCAAAATGGATCCCCTGGCACTGATCTGATTGATTACTTGGAAATGGATGTTCTGATTTTTCTTTTTTTTATCCTATCTGCACTTATCCGAGATGAAATGAGCATTACCATTGAAGTCCTGGATTTCACTAATTTTTTTTGCTCTGGGGAGTGATTGTAGTGTCCAAGACTAGGGAGGATGTTGGGTGTTAATTCCCCAGTTAGAGCCCCTGTTTAACATACCTGTTACTTGCATGAGACATGACTTGTTTTATTGTTTACTCTGCACACCAACACACAGTTCTAACGATATCTGGCTGCCAAATTCCTGTCTTGACCTTTCTCCCACCCCCCCCACCCCCATCAAAATCACTGACACCCCCTCCACTGTCTTGTCCTTCTCCAGAGAGCCCTCTCTACCTTTTAGAAGTTATTTTCAAAATTCAGCTCATTGACCCAAGTTTTTGGTTGCCTCTCTCCCTTTTTTTGTATTTGAAGGCATCTTGGAAATTTTGCTATGTTAAAGTGGCTGTATAAATGAAGTTAGTGTCAAAGATTTATTTATGCTCTGTTTGTTTAACTTCAGGCGCTTTCCACACACCACAGGAAACATTTACAACAGCTAAACACCAACCAGGAATCTGGTATTGTTTTATTTTATTATTTCAATGCAATTAAAATCTCATATTATGACAGGGGTCAAGTGATTTACAGAAGTAGAAGGTTAATACCCTCATTTGCAGTTTGAGAAGTGTCTTGCACTAGCCCATAAAATGTTGTATTTACTTTAGGGAGGGAGAAGTGTATCTGTTGGGGCCCTTGCCCTCATTCTTGATTACACTAAGTGCTGTGATTGTGCTCTGGAAAACCTTTATTGGTGGATGGTGCTGGTGGAGAAAGAGGAGAGGTTTTGACAGTGTAAGCAATGGATTTCTCTACTCTGACTCTGCCTCTTGGCAGTGGTTGAAAGTTTGAATCTAGTAGTAGAACGATTCAATGCTGTATTGGTGAGCTTGGGCTAGTTTTGTATATGCCGGTGATAAAACAGACCAGGGATATACAACAGTGGAATGCTACACATCTGTCCACACGTATATTGATTAAAAGTGCAGTGATTTTTCATTTTGCACTGACCCCATATCTTGGCATGCAGTCACCTTGCGTAGTACCCTCCTGCTGACTTGAGCACAAATATATTTAGTAAGATTGGACTGAAACCTTTAACTAATTTGCATGCTTCTCTGATTCAAACTGAATAGTGTTCTGCTGGATGTTGGGAATTATTGAATTGGGGTCTAGTCTAGACAGAATAATCACTATGATTATTGCTATATGTATATGATATCGCTACATATATTCATCTAATTTCCTTCTCTTTCTCCTCCCCTCACCAAGATCCGAGAATCACCGTAGAAAATCTTAGAGAGAAAGAAGATGCCAAAAGATTAACATCAGCAGCATTTGGAGAAGGGTCACTACCAAAACTGGAGGAGGTTCATTACAGGGTGTGTACTGAAATGTGCTTCTGAAATGCCATGATCTTCAGTAAAATGTATGTTGCTTGGTTTGACTTTTTCGATAGGAAAGCTATCTCGCCTTCTGCTGGATGACCTACTCGGTATGTAGACAGATTTCCAAAGATTATCAGCTTGGTTTGGTGATAGCGCACAACTTTTAAATTTTAGTCCCAATACAGAAATGAGCCATTTGGCCCAACAGATCCGAAGGTTTTTGCTTCAAGCCACACTCTGAACTGGAACAAATAAGCTAGCTGACACTTCAATGCAGGGTGTAATTGAGGGTCCGCTGAATTGCCTGTGGTGTTGTCTTTCAAAGGAATTAAATTGAGGTCCCATCTAAAAGCAATGAGAGGAAAATACTGTGGATGCTTGAAGAGTGAAATAAACCAAACATGCTGTTGACAGAGAAACAGAGTTAATTTTTCAGCTTTGTGCCCCTTGACAAGAACTTGTTCAGAGGGCACTAAGGATTTAGTGGTGTTATTTGAAGAGGACAAGGGAAGTCTTCCAGTGTTTTGGCTGGTGTTTATTCTTTCACTAACATTTTTTTTGCCAGATGTCAGATACGGTTTTATGGCCATTTGAAAAAAGTACTATGGGTGAATAAAATTTAATTTTGTTTTGCCTTGCAAGTTGCTATGATTTGGAAAGTATTGCTGCAGGCTGGTGGAAAGGGATTCAATAGTAACTAGTTGACAGTGGAAATTTTGCATGGCTGTTGGGAAGGACAGGAAATGGAGCTAATTGGATAGCTTGTTCAGAAAGCCAGAATAAGCCTAAGTGCCCCCTTGTGTGCTTCTTATTCATTCAGGGGGTGTGGACATAGCTGGCTAGGCCATAATTTTTTGCGCATCCCTATATCATTCTATGATTCTCTTTCCCCTGCTCCAGTGATGACAATTACTACTTGCCCCGGTGCAGTTGAGTGCTTGGGTGTAATCATTGGTGTCAATTCTGTGGTATTCGCATTTCCAACTGGATGAGCATTGATGAGCAGGAATCCTGGCTGATATTTCCTCCTAGTTCAGCCAGGTGAAAAGCCCTTATCAAAGAAGGAATACAGTCTCCTTCCTTCAATCTGAAGGCTTTTTCCTGAATATATTTTCCTGGATGTATCTGAATATAAATGAAAGGAAGTTTTCCTGCAGCTGTACAGGGCCTGAAACCACACCTGGAATACTTACTGTGTGCGATTTTGGTCTTATTTGAAGAAAGACATAATTGCTTTAGACGCAGTTCAGAGAAGGTTCACGCGACTCATGCCTGGTTAGCACTACTGCCTCAGTGCCAGAGACCCGGGTTTGATTCCAGCCTTGGGTCACTGTCTGTATGGAGTCTGCGTGTTTTCCCAGTGTTTACACGGGTTTCCTCCAGGTGCTCCGGTTTCCTCCCACAGTCCAAAGATGTGCCGGTTAGGTGAATTACATAAGAACATAAGAAATAGGAGCAGGAGTAGGCCATCTAGCCCCTCGAGCCTGCCCCGCCATTCAATAAGATCATGGCTGATCTGACGTGGATCAGTACCACTTACCCGCCTGATCCCCATAACCCTTAATTCCCTTACCGCTCAGGAATCCATCCATCCGCGCTTTAAACATATTCAGCGAGGTAGCCTCCACCACCTCAGTGGGCAGAGAATTCCAGAGATTCACCACCCTCTGGGAGAAGAAGTTCCTCCTCAACTCTGTCTTAAACCGACCCCCCTTTATTTTGAGGCTGTGTCCTCTAGTTTTAACTTCCTTACTAAGTGGAAAGAATCTCTCCGCCTCCACCCTATCCAGCCCCCGCGTTATCTTATAAGTCTCCATAAGATCCCCCTTCATCCTTCTAAACTCCAACGAGTACAAACCCAATCTCCTCAGCCTCTCCTCATAATCCAAACCCCTCATCTCCGGTATCAACCTGGTGAACCTTCTCTGCACTCCCTCCAATGCCAATATATCCTTCCTCATATAAGGGGACCAATACTGCACACAGTATTCCAGCTGCGGCCTCACCAATGCCCTGTACAGGTGCATCAAGACATCCCTGCTTTTATATTCTATCCCCCTCGCAATATAGGCCAACATCCCATTTGCCTTCTTGATCACCTGTTATACTTGCAGACTGGGCTTTTGCGTCTCATGCACAAGGACCCCCAGGTCCCTTTGCACGGTAGCATGTTTTAATTTGTTTCCATTGAGATAGTAATCCCATTTGTTATTATTTCCTCCAAAGTGTATAACCTCGCATTTATCAACGTTATACTCCATTTGCCATATCCTCGCCCACTCACTCAGCCTGTCCAAATCTCTCTGCAGATCTTCTCCGTCCTCCACACGATTCACTTTTCCACTTATCTTTGTGTCGTCTGCAAACTTCGTTACCCTACACTCCGTCCCCTCCTCCAGATCATCTATATAAATGGTAAACAGTTGCGGCCCGAGTACCGATCCCTGCGGCACGCCACTAGTTACCTTCCTCCAACCGGAAAAACACCCATTTATTCCGACTCTTTGCTTCCTGTCGGATAGCCAGTCCCCAATCCACTTTAACACACTACCCCCAACTCCGTGTGCCCTAATCTTCTTCAGCAGCCTTTTATGGGGCACCTTATCAAACGCCTTTTGGAAATCCAAAAACACCGCATCCACCGGTTCTCCTCCATCAACCGCCCTCGTCACATCTTCATAAAAATCCGACATGTTCGTCAAGCACGACTTTCCCCTCATGAATCCATGCTGCATCTGATTGATCGAACCATTTCTATCCAGATGCCCTGCTATCTCCTCCTTAATAATGGATTCCAGCATTTTCCCTACTACAGACGTTAAGCTGACCGGCCTATAGTTACCCGCCTTTTGTCTCCTTCCTTTTTTAAACAGCGGCGTAACATTAGCCGTTTTCCAATCAACCGGCACTACCCCAGAATGCAACGAGTTTTGATAAATAATCACTAACGCATCCACTATTACCTCTGACATTTCTTTCAATACCCTGGGATGCATTCCATCCGGACCCGGGGACTTGTCCACCTTCAGTCCCATTAGTCTACCCAGCACTGCCTCTCTGGTAACATTAATCGTATTAAGTATTTCTCCTGCTGCCAACCCTCTATCGTTAATATTTGGCAAACTATTTGTGTCCTCCACCGTGAAGACCGACACAAAAAACTTATTGGCCATGCTAAATTGCTACTTAAGTGTCCCAACATATATAGATTAAGCAGATTAGTGGGGTAAATGCGTAGGGTTATGGGGATAGGGTGGGGGTGACCCTGGGTAAGATACTTTGAGAGAGTCGGTTCAGACTCGATGGGCCAAATGGCCTCCTTCTGCAGCAGGGATTCTGAGGAGGTTTATCTTATGAAGAAAAATTGGGCCTATATCTATTGGAATTTAGAAGGAGAGGTGATCTTTATTAAAATATACCAGATTCTGAGGGGATTTAATGGGTAGATGTCTGGAGGCCCTATGTTCCTATGATATATTACCACTGCTTTCCTTTGCCAATTGTTATGTCACTAATTCTAATTCCAAATGTATTGTTTCAGTTGCAAACTGTCTTTAAGGATGAACACAATAAAGGGATTTTATCAGACAGAAGAAAACCATTCCGATGTGTAGCAAAATTTTCCAGTCCAAATATCCTTGAATCATTGAGAGCACTTCCAGCACTAGGTAGGTATATTCTATGGTCATTTCCATCACCTATGTACACCTATTTTCTTTGCTTTGCCACTTCTACTATACAAGGTTTGATGATGGAAGACTTGTAGCATTAATTCTGTTGCAACCATGACGGTTTCAATTTTCTTTTTCTTAGGGATTGCTGATGTTCCTATTTCAACCATGTTCAGCAGTATTCCAGAAAAGGGGAAGAACTATTTCAAAATTACAGACAAAAGGGCTGTCGGGCCGAATACGCCGGGTCCTTAACTTCGTAGTCCAAGGACAACCTGTAAATACTTTTATGTTTCCTGTGGAAAAACTCTGTTGCCTCTTCTGTTCTGTAATGAAGCTTTAGATTTTCCTCTAGACCATTGAACAATGTGAATGTGACATTGTTAACATTGTTTACTGACAATAACTTTTCAGGATAACCGTTCATTTATTCTTTGTGTTGCAAATAATAAAAAATAAACATGACTTTTTGCATAATATCTCTTATGAAGATGAGGGAATTTATACATTTGGAAGATTTTCTTTAGTTGCCCCTTGTGGAGGAATCAAGCTGGACATTGATGCCTTTGCAGTATTTGATTTTCTGACACGAATTATCTAGATCTGTGTGCTTAACTGCATTGGTCTAGGTGTCCAAAAAGTGTGACATTCTTGGAACCATAACCGACCAAGATGTTAAAGAGTTCGCTAATCTTTGGTTAATTCTTTATTCCCAGCCAAACCCTGTTCTTCATTCCCCCCTTCAGCTCACGATATCTCAGAATACTTGATCATGCTCTGAATTGAATCTTTAAAAGAGGTTTTCAAACATTTTAATGTGTCAGAGAATCTTACAAAAACTATAATTTCCCGTATTCCCTGCAATCTGGCTTGCTTACGATGGAAATGTTGTGCTATTACGTTTTTGTTTTTGAGAAAGTAACAACCCACGGCATTGTCTTTTAGATGAAAGTTACTGGTCTGTGGGCTTGTCACACGTTTTTGAAAAATAAATGCAAGAGATTTTGGTTGCGATATTTAACACATTACCTCTTGGAAGCTTCTACAGTTTTACTTTCTCTCCATTTTTGCTTTTAAAATATTCTCCGTCACTTGCTTTTGTTCCAACTTTCTTCCTCCTGCAGTCAGATTTTGCTGCTCCTGCTATTTGTTTTCAGGATTACCAGAAGATTGCTTTTCCCATCAGTTTCCCACGGCGAGCTGATTTCTACCCCAACAGGTGCCTTTTATTCTACAATATGGGGATATTCCAAATACTGACAATTTGCCAACCTGTCCCAACCTGTCTCATTTTATATTTAAAAATTGCAAGGCAGGAGAACAATGTCACGCACTAAATAATTCTAGGATATCCAACCAAAGTCTCATGACAGTGGACTTCACCTTTTTTAATGTAAGCCCAAGTTAGTGGGTTTGATAAAGAAATGGTTTGATGTACGTCTTCACATCTCCAGCTTGCACACTGTCAATTATCAGTATTTAATAAGTGGGTTGTAATCTCATGTTTAATAAATATCTATTTCAGATCTTCAGTTAGGAAGAATTCAGACAGCCAAAGGGTTTAAGAAGATGGTGGCCCTTGCATATATTATGAAGAGTATAGTTTTCTCTTTTTTTATAAAAAGCTATTTCCAGGGTGGTGGGATACAACTTCATTTTACTCATTCAGTTGCAGATATTTGAAATAAGTTCCATTTATTCTTCAATTGTCAATGAAGGCCAGATTCTCGGAAATAACTTCATAACCGTGTGTTAAGTTTTTCGGTGAGAATGCTAGGTAAGCTTTTGGTTAAAATACCCGCTCTGAATATTATCTGGACTTGATTTCCCTTGCACTTGCCTGATTGTGCTTTATGTCAGTGATGAGGCCCATTTTGGGCATGGAAGTAATGAGAATTTAGCAGGCTTGCCCCTGCAAACTAGACTCTACCTCCAATGAATAGGTCATTTAGATAATCAACACTGCTGCAAGCAAGGTCATTCTCAATTTCTATCGAAGGGAAGCTATAGATAAAGGGTTTCATTTTAGGGAGGGTGAAGATTGGAATGCTAAAATAGGATAACTCTACTTCAGTTTTAATCTAGGAGCTTGGGCTTTGGTTAGAATTTCTTGGCAATAAAATTGCTTACATGTTCATGTTCACATGCACTTTGTCCATTTGAGCCATTACATCCCCATAGTTATCCAAGGTCTTATGTTGGGCTTAATTTTTGGATCTAGTTTAAAATAACTGAATTTCACTTCAAGTTACAAGATTTCCATGTCCAATGATCAGTGCTGTTGTTTCTGATTTTCCATAAGGAAATGTTTTGTTTCTGAAATGATTTGCTGCACTGTCCTGTATTTCTTGAGCTCAATTTAAAACTGGAACCAAGCAAATACTTCGCATTTGTGAACTTTTGTCCTGTGGCTGTCCCTCTGCTGTCCAGTTCTTCACCGATGCACACATTTATGTGAGATTCATGTATGTTTGTGACTGAGCAGTGAATTTCTACCCAGATGGCTACCGAGAGCATAACTGCTGAGCCCTGTTGAGTCCATACACATTCATTTCTAGCATCTAACAATTGGTAACACAAACTTAACCAATTTTCCTTTTGAATCCTTGGGTGCAGAACACAACTGTATTATCCTGACTGAAATTGCTATCTCTGCACAGACTTGTGAATTGAACCAGGCTTTAAAATTCGACACGTATCAAGTAATTGATATGTAAACTTTCCAAATACTTGACAAACCTAGTCACTAAAGATGAAGGTCTAACTGGATGAATAAATAATACAGCATCTCCTTGTTAAAGCTTTACTACATGCAGTCCAAATGAAATTTGTCAGCAGGACTGAAGTTCCAGCTTCCTTGGGGTGAATTGAAGTCCAATCTTGCTTGCGGAATTATGAATCCGGTCCTCCCTCTTTTCAAGTATTGTTAGAAATTATTGACATTTATTTGCACAATATAATGTTGTTTAATAGTTTTATTTATGTAAATGTAATAAAATGTTGTGGTTACTTTACATCTTGATTTATTTTGGAATTACATTTGAAAACCAAGAGCTTGTCATTTTTGTGTTTGCGTGTGTGGCATGTTCATGAGCCAGCATTTATTGAGCACCCCTAATTGCCCTTGAGAAGCTGGTGGTGAGCTGCTGCAGTACAAATGGACACAGTGGACATATGTCTGTACAGCCTTTTATGAGGCCTTTATTTTTCTGCCATAATCCAGTACTCAACTCTTCAAGCCTGCTTTGCAATTCAATAAAATCATGGTTGATAGTAATCTAAATGAAATTGATTTCTTCAGTATAAATGAGATTGAAGTTATACATTACCATTAACGGGATTCAAAACGAATCCTTTGGGACATATCGCCTTTCTACTGAGATGTGCCATCTGGAGAAGGGAATCTTGAGGCATTAATACCCTTACGAAAGAGTTATTGGATACGGGAACTGACAACAGATTGGAACTCGGCTATTTTGATCCACATGATAAAGGCTGATATGCCAAGGCAACTCCAGATACAACAGTTTAGATTCAATTAGTTAGATATAGCCATTGGCTGGTTATGACACTGCTAGCACTCAGAGCTTTTGGAAAGTTTGGAAACAAGATTATTGCAACCCAATTTGGGTTTTCTGAAAAATTAAATCCCTGCAACGAATACATAAAACTCTCTGGCGCTGTTGATGCATGGTCTTCAAGTTGGATATGTGATCCTCAATGTACTAAATGGTTACCATTACCTCCAATGCAAATATTTTTATACCAACATGATAGTTTAAGACATAGAAGTAGGCCATTCAGCTCATTGGTTCTAATATATGATTAATACTGATTTAAGCAACCATATCCTGAATTTGCAATGTCGTCTGCATCATTTGTGTTTTTGGTGTGAGGCAAAGATAGAACTAGTGGTTAGAATAAGGTACTTATCTCTACATAGTGTAGTTGAGGCACGTAGCACAGATGCATTTTTTAAAAATTATTTTATGGGATTTGGGCATCCCTAGTTGCCCCTGAGAAGGTGGTGATGAGCTGCTTTCTTGAATTGCTGCAGTCCCTGAGATATAATTAAACCCACCAGCATTTGAGGGAATGCTAGATGAGTACATGAGGGAAAAAGGAATAGAAGATTCTGCTGATAGGATTTGATAATGAGGGGTGGGAAAAGACTTGTATGGAGCAGGAGCATGGGACAGTTCAGCTGAATGGCCTGCTTCTATGCTGTACTTTCCATGTAATCTATGTAAAAGTTGTGAAATTTAACTGATAATTTGCTGAGAAAATGTGTAAGTAGTCTCACAACAGGTTAAAGTCTAACAGGTTTATTTGGTAGCACAAGCCACAGGTTAAAGAGGTGTGAATTGTCTCCAGCCAGGACAGTTAGTGAGATTTTGCAAACACAGGCAAGTCGTGGGGAATATAGATAGTGTGACATGAACCCAAGATCCCGGTTGAGGCCGTCCTCAAATGTGCGGAACTTGGCTATCAGTTTCTGCTCAGCAATTCTGCATTGTCGTGTGTCGTGAAGGCCGCCTTGGAGAAGATCAGAGGCTGAATGCCCTTGACTGCTGAAGTGTTCCCCGGTAAGAAGTCTCACAACACCAGGTTAAAGTCCAACAGGTTTATTTGGTAGAAGTGTTCCTGACAGGAAGGGAACACTCCTGCCTGGTGATTATTGAGCAGTGTCCATTCATCTGTTGTCATAGCGCTGCATGGTCTCCCCAATGTACCATGCCTCGGGACGGTGGCACAGTGGTTAGCACTGCTGCCTCACAGCACCAGGGACCCAGGTTCAATTCTAGCCTCAGGTCACTGTCTGTGTGGAGTCTGCACGTTCTACCCGTTAATGCATGGGTTTCCTCCGGGTTCTCCGGTTTCCTCCCACAGTCCAAAGATGTGTGGGTTAGGTTGATTGGCCAGGCTAAATTGACCCTCGTGTCAGGAGATTAGCAGGGTAAATATGTGGGGTTATGGGAATAGGGCCTGGGTGGGATTCTGGTTGGTGCAGACTCAATTGGGCTGAATGACCTCCTTCTGCACTAGGGATTCTATGATAAAATCCAGCAGGTGGCCTTCCCACCACCTACCTGCCTGCCCCTGACCTGGCTGATATCTTATGGGGACTGAGGGAATGTTGGGCAGGATGCCCATCCTTTGTCCTTTTGAAACAATAAACAGTTTCCATGTACTGTTGGCAGCTCTGCTCTGCCTCAAATTATCTTAATATTTTATTGCTTTACAAAAATGAGGGGGTTCAGCTGTCAGTGCTTAACATATGGTCTAAAAAGTTAAATGTAAGTAGATCTCTCACAACTGAGTTTCGAAAGAAACCATAAATTAAAATCAGATTTAATGGAGGATGCAATAACAATATTAAAGTTTAAAATCTTCCAGTTCCCGAAGTGTTGTAATGGGAAAAATACAAGGAGAGCACACTTTAAAATGGCTGCTTGGCACATAAAGAGTTAACTGGGAAAGGAGCCAAAAAGCAGACGCCGGCTCCCACTTATCAGAATTCACTTTAAATCAAAACCTAACAGACAAGCCATTTCTAAATCACAGACTGACTCATAGCAAACAAACACCTCAGGAAGCCAAGCCAAGGGCCAAGACATCTTTTAAGATAAGGAAAACCCGAAACAAAGGGAATAGATTAGCCTTGGGACGAGCGGGAAAATATGAATGCGAGGAAACCAATTAACACCTGAATGAGCCGAAACGAACCATTGATAGATACAGACATGAGGAAATGTACCCATTCATAAGAACAATACTATGTTAAATGTCTATATCTGTTTGTACCTGCTTAAACAATGTGATAATGTTCGAATCACCGGTTTACCCATTGTGTAAAGGGTATAAAAATGGACCACTCCCGACATTCTAGTGAGAAAAGGTATTCTACTAACTTGTGCCTTATCTCCCGGAGCTCCGTTAAATAAATCGTATTTTCTGAATCTCGAAGTCTGACTACTAGTGGATTTTTCCCACAACAGTGTCAATTCAGATTTTCCGTCAACCCAGATTTGGTGTTCATTTGTTTCATTTCAATTATTTAATTTTCTGTGAGCGTAATTGTTTTCTAAAATATTTTAAGGTGTTTTCGTTTTGGACATACACATTTCACTGTTGTTTGTGCCTGTGTAGGGTGAGAGCAGAGGTTCAACATGGAATGGGACAGGCTTGTGCTTTGTAATAGGACCATTGAACACCTTGGGTGTTAAAGGAGTTCTAATTGGAGTGGAGTTCAGATTCATCCACTTAAAAAATATATATATTTAACTGGTTAAACATCATTAAGCTCATCTGTAAATGGAATGGAATGACATTTAAAAGTTGTCCATAGAACATGAATTTGCATAAACTACCAGGTGTCAACCTTGGCTCAGTGATGAAACTCTCCTCTGAGTCAGAGTTGTAGATTCAAGTGTCAATGCAGAGACCTGAGCACCAAATCTAGGCTAACACCAGCTCTTTCGGCTGAGAAATTAAAGCAAATAGGATGTACGTGATCCTATGTCAGTATTTTGAGGAGCTGAAGGGAAATTATCCTCAATATTTATCTCTCTCACCCAACATAGCTGGAAGTAGATTATCCCTTTGCTGTTTGTGGAACTTTGCTGTATGTAAATTGGTGACTCTATTTTCCTGAATTACAGCAGAGACTAAATTTTAAAAGTGCTTCATTAGATTCAAAGCACTTTGGGACATTGAGGCTTTGAAAGGTGCTGAATAGATGAAAATTATTTTTAAAATTGTAATCTCTGTGGGCTTTTGTGCATGACTGCAGTCACTATCCTGTAGGGGTTGGGTTCTGTGAGTAGATTTTAGGGGAGGCATTGACCTAGTGGTATTGCTTGACCATTAATCTAGAAACCCAGCTAATGCTTAGGGGACCCTGATTCACATCCTTGCCATGGCAGATGGTGGAATTTGAATTCAAAAAAAATCTGGAATTCATCTAATAATGATCACAAAACCATTGTCAATTGTCGGAAAAACCTACCTGGTTCACGAATGTCCTTTCGGGAAGGAAATCTGCCGTTTTTACCTGGTTTGGCCTGCATGTGACTCCAGAGCCATAGCAATGTGTTGACTCTCAACTGCCCTCTCAATTTAAAAGAAAATTTGTGGGATGTGGGTGTCGCTGGCTGGCCAGCATTATTGCCCCTCTCTAGTTGTCCTTGTGAAAGTGGTGGTGAGCTGCCTTCTTGAAACGCTGCAGTCCACGTGCTGTGGGTTGACCCACAATGCCGTTAGTGTAAAGTGTGTATTTATTTGTGTTACAAATTGGCTTACATTAACACAGCAATGAAGTTACTGTGAAAATCCCCGAGTCACCACACTCCGGCGCCTGTTTGGGTACACTGAGGGAGAATTTAGCATAGCCAATGCACCTAACCAGCACGTCTTTTGGACTGTGGGAGGAAACTGGAGCACCTGGAGGAAACCCATGCAGACACGGGGAGAACGTGCAAACTCCACACAGTCAGTGGCCCAAGCAGGAATCAAAACCAGGTCCCTGGCGCTGTGAGGCAGTAGTGCTAACCACTGTGGAATTCCAGCATTTTGACCCAGCAACTGCGAAGGAACGGCAATATAGTTCCAAGTCAGGATGGTGAGTGGAGGGAAACTTGCAGGTGGTGGTGTTCCCAAGTATCTGCTGACCTTGTCCTTCTAGATGGAACTGGTCGTAGTCTTGGAAGGTGCTGTCTAAGGATCTTTGGTGAAATGGCTTAGTAAGCCACTTAGTTTCAAGGGTGACTAGGGATGGGCAATAAATTCTGATGTGGAGATGCCGGCGTTGGACTGGGGTGAACACGGTAAGAAGTCTCACAACACCAGGTTAAAGTCCAACAGGTTTATGACACACGACAGCGCAGAGTCGCTGAGCAGAAACTGATAGCCAAGTTCCGCACACATGAGGACGGCCTAAACCGGGATGTTGGATTTATGTCACATTATCAGTAACCCCCACAGCTTGCCTCCTGGGCTTGTAGAAGCTCACTAGCTGTTCTGTCTGGAGACAATACACATTTCTTTAACCTGTGTTTAATGTTCCCTCCACCCACATTGTCTGTACCTTTAAGACCTGGCTGGCTGTAGGATTTGCATTCTAATCAGTATTCTGCAACTTGATTTTGTGTCTGTTTGCACTGTTTGAGAGCACATTTCCACTCCATCTGACGAAGGAGCAGTGCTCCGAAAGCTTATGGTATTTGCTACCAAATAAACCTGTTGGACTTTAACCTGGTGTTGTGAGACTTCTTACCAATAAATTCTGGCCAGCCAGTGACACCCATGTCCCATGAGTGAATATTAAAAAAAGGATTTGGAGTCAAGGCGATGAACTCGAAGCAAGGCTTGGTTGGAATAATAAACTTTGGGGAACAATTGGTTCTTCCAAATTAAATTCACAAATATACATATAAATATATATAAATATGGTTTTGAATAGATGATATTTAAGTTAACATCAGCAATGTTTTTAAATCTCTGAACTAAAGTGAGTTCAATCTCAGAATAATGGTTAAAGATGACATTATTACATAAGGTCAGAGACAAAGCGGACCTGATGGGGTGGATCAATGAGGGAGTTGTGATTGACGTGACAATCAGCCAATTGCTGAGGGTGATGGGATGAGGGGCGGGACGTGTGCTGGTGCTGCGCCAATAGGACCGGCCAGGGGCGGGGTCCGGGTTAGATTGACAGCGGCGCCGCCGCCTGCGTGAGCAGCAAGATGGCGGCGTGTGCAGTAGGAGGGCGAGAGAGGGAGAGGCCGCCTCCGGACAATGGCCAGAGGCCGCACACGCTGCCCCTTCCGACCGCCACTGACGCCGCCGCCGCTAGCGGCCAAGCCCCGAGCTGCCAGATCATTAGGCCGTCGGTGAGTGAGCTGAGCCGGGAGGTGAGGACCAATATCCTGTGCACGGTGAAGGGTTGCGGCAAAATCCTGCCCAACCGGCCGGCCCTCGGCATGCACCTGGTCAAATCGCACAGGGTGCAGGTAGGTGCTCAAAACCCCCTGTTACCCGCTCCCCCCTGCCCACTGTCTACCCCCTGCCCACTGTCTACCCCCCTGCCCTCTGTCTACCCCACTGCCTACCCCCCTGCCCACCCCCCTGCCCACTGTCTACCCCCCTGCCCACTGTCTACCCCACTGTCTACTGTCTATCCCCCTCCCCTGCAGCCCCCCCTTACACTGCCCTGCCCTCTGTCCTCTCTCAATAGTCCCCTTTTCCTTTCTTTACCTCACCCACTACCCTGCCCACACCTCCCACTACCCTTCCTCTTCCACCCCCAAGCTGGCTAT
The DNA here is from genome assembly GCF_964213995.1 of Mustelus asterias. NCBI lineage: Eukaryota > Metazoa > Chordata > Chondrichthyes > Carcharhiniformes > Triakidae > Mustelus > Mustelus asterias. The sequence continues at coordinate 13,331,907 of NC_135804.1, forward strand.
TTCCAGATCCTGGGCTTTCCTTTTCTCAGAAAGCTACTGTCTCCCTGTTGTGTTTTGCATTTTGTTTATTATCACTGTTATGTGCGAGTTTCTTAATTTTGTATAGCATCTTTATTCTTAAAGTGCATTTCAAAAGAAGCTAGATAACCATCTGAGGGAGACAGGATTGGAAAGATGTGTATAAAGTGAGGTGAGAGTTAAGTGGAGAGGCTCATGCAGCATTTAAATGCCAGCATAGACCAGCTGAACTGAATTTCTTTCCTGTAAATTGTGTGATTTCAGTCAGCAAATGTCATTTGGTTCATTATTGTGCATCTTTTGTTGCCCCTGTGGGAAAGGGTGAGGGAGTGGATCTTGCTAAGCTGCTCCTGCAGAAAGCCAGCAAAAGCTAAGGAGCGGCACGGTGGCATAGCGGTTAGTACTGCTGCCTCATAGCGCTAGGGACCTGGGTTCGATTTTCAGCTTGGGTCATTGTCTGTGCGGAGTTTGCATGTTCTTCCTGTGTTTGCGTGGGTTTCCTCCCACAATCTGAAAGATGTGCTGGTTAGGTGCATTTATCCAAACAGGTGTCGGAGTGTGGCGACTAGGGGAATTTCACAGTAACTTCATTGCAGTGTTAATATAAGCATAAGCCTTACTTGTGACTAATAAATAGACTTTAACTAAATGGTCTTCAGTGCTGTAACAATTCTGTGACTTAGTTTTTAGGACAGAGACAATTATGATGGGTATAGACTTTAAGGAGGATTTTTCAAAAGATAAATTTGAGAAAAATCTATTTCTATTGAGTTGGTGACCTGGCAGGCATACATTTAGAATATCAAAAATAAAAGAAGTTCATTTTTTTTGTTATACACAATGTTGTTTGGAGCTGAAATACCCTTTCAAAGATAGTGGTAGAAATTGAATGAATAATAACCTATTTGAAAAGGGCATTCAAAATGATATTGGAAAAGGGAGAAGAGAGATGGGAAATTGAGCAATTAATTGATATGAAACATGCTGGTGCATATGGAATGATCAGAAAAAATAAAACTGCATGTTGTGCCACTACTATCAGCCAGACCAGGAAAGAGATAGAGAATCTGGTGAAATGTTGCGAAGACAATAATCTCTCCCTCAATGCCTATCTCCTTTGTTTTACTGACATCGACTTCAGGAAGCACAGTGGAGGACATGCCCCTGTCTACGTCAACGGGGATAAAGTGGAAATGGTCAGGAGTTTCAAGTTTCTAGGTGTCCAGATCACCAACAACCTGTCCTGGTCCTTCCACGCCAATGCTATAGTTAAGAAAGCCCACTAATGCCTCTACTTTTTCAGGAGGCTAAGGAAATTTGGCATGTCCGCGACGACTCTCACCAACCTTTACAGATGCACCATAGAAAGCATCCTTTCGGGATGTATCACAGCTTAATATGGCTCCTGCCCTGATCGAGACTTCAAGAAACTACAAAAGGGTTGTGAAAGTAGCCCAGTCCATCACTCAAATTAGCTTCCCATCCGTGACCCCATCAATACTTCCAGCCAGCATAATCAAGGATCCCACACACCCCGGACATACTCTCTTCCATCGGGAAAAAGATACAAAAGTCTGAGATCATGTACCAACTGACTCGAGAACAACTTCTTCCCTGCTGCCATCAGACTCTTGAATGGACCCACCCTATATTAAGTTGACCTTTCTTTAGAGCCTATCTGTAACTGCAACACTCTATTCTCCACCCTATCCTTCCCTTCTCCTCTATGTACTCTATGAATGGTATGCTTTGTATAGCGCGCAAGAAGCAATACTTTTCATTGTATACATGGATAAATCAAACCAAAATCCCAGGTTCAGTGCCCAGTCAGTGCTGAGGCAGTTGTAAGAGTATGACGTGGACTGGGGTGGGGGGGAAACAATCAGTCCAGAAACAATAAGTCATCAGTATTAAAAACCGAGATTTCTGGGGGAAAAAAAATCAGCCGATCTGGCAGCATCTGCACAGAGAAACAGAGTTAACATTTCTTGTTGATATGACTCTTCTACAGAACTGTATTCAGATATTCAGTGATCTCTACTGAAGGGTGTGAATGCGTGGTGAGCACTGGTTTAGCATTGGCTCTGATGATCTGCCGAAGGAATGAGCTGCTGGTGCCCACTGTTTGAAGCTGAAAAGTGACTGTTCGTGTGAACTACTGAAATGTTGCTCATAGCAATGGGATTGGACCTCACAAAATGAGGAGTTGAAAAACTGCTTAAAAAATGGAAGAATTCCTTACTATATTTGAGCAGAATATGTGGCTATTTAATACACGTATTATTTTTGTCTGCTGAGTCCCCTCCCCCGCAGTGCTGAAAGTGAGGCTTTGTGGATGCTTAGCACCATCTGGTATTTCACCCAAGTCAGTCATTATTTATCTGAGACACTGAGTATTAGCAGATTCTTCAAGCTTGTGCTACTCTGAACTGACTGCAATGATACTTCTGGTAGACCACTTTTGTTCGTGACGGGATTCGTGACCTTGCTGATTTTTCTCAACCCTAATAAAGGAACGGTGATACGAGTTATAGCTTCTGCATTGAAGTTGGAACCTCCCTTATCCTTGTGCCTCAGTTATTTTCTGATTAAATTGGAGTTGCTGTGGTGTAAGCTGAAGGAGTGTGCGCTGCATAATTCATAGAATCCCTCCAGTGCAGGAGGAGGCTATTCAGCCTATCGAATTTGCACCGACACTGACAGAGCATCTTACCCAGGCCCACCCCCTGCCCCATCCCTGTAACCGCATGTATTTACCCCACTAATCCCCCTAACCTACACATTGAGACACTAAGGGGCAACTTAGCACAGTCAATCCATCTAACCTGCACATGTTTCAACCGTGGGAGGAAATCGGAGCGCCCGGAGGAGCCCAACGCAGACATGGGGAGAATGTGCAAATTCCACATGGACAGTGACCTAAGCCGGGAATCGAACCCAGGTCCCTGGTGCTGTGAGGCAGCAGTGCTAATCACTGTGCCACCCTGCTGTGCCCTAGGCTCTTGCAAGCAGACTGATAGGGCTCTCACCTCATCCAAATAAAAACACCTCCAACAATGCAGCCTCAGTACTGCACTGGAGTGTCAACCTTCTGTGCTCAAGTCCTAGAGTGAGACTTGAACATAAAACCTTGTGGCTCAGTGAGAAGTATGCCACCAGCTGTGCCACGATTGAAAGATAAAACACTAATGAAATTATATATAGCTTCAAAAATAGTGGCAAGTTAAATGGAAAGGAAGTATTTATGTAATTATTTTGCATATAAGTTGATCAATCATTTCACATCGTGGCGACACCATCGTAGTGGGTCGGATCTCAAACAATGACAAGACAGAGTACAGGAATGAGAGAGAGAATCTGGTGAACTGGTGCGGCAACAATAATCTCTCCCTCAATGTCAACAAAACAAAGGAGATTGTCATCGAAGCGTAAAGGAGAACATGCCCCTGTCTACATCAATGGGGACGAAGTAGAAGAAAGGGTCGAGAGCTTCAAGATTTTAGGTGTCCAGATCAACAACCTGTCCTGGTCCCCCCCCCATGCCGACATTATAGTTAAGAAAGTCCACAACGCCTCTACTTTCTCAGATGACTAAGGAAAATTGGCATGTCACCTACGACTTTCACCAACTTTTACAGATGCATCATAGAAAGCATTCTTTCTGGTTGCATCACAGCTTGGTATGGCTCCTGCTGTACCCAAGACCACAAGGAACTACAAAAGGTCGTGAATGTAGCCCAATCCATCACGCAAACCAGCCTCCCATCCAATGACTCTGTCTACACTTCCCGCTGCTTCGGCAAAGCAGCCAGCATAATTAAGGACCCCACACACCCCGGACATTCTTTATTCCACATTCCTCCTTTGAAAAAAGATACAAAAGTCTGAGGTCATGTACTAGCCAACTCAAGAACAGCTTCTTCCCTGCTGCTGTCAGACATTTGAATGGAATTACCTTGCAGTAAGTTGATCTTTCTCTACACTCTAGCTATGACTGTAACACTACATTCTGCACTCTTTTGTTTCCTTCTCTATGAACTGTATGTTTTGTCTGTATAGCGCACAAGAATCAATACTTTTCACTATGTTAATACGTGAACAATAAATCAAATCAAAATATGATGGTGAGGTATGAAGACGGTGGACATTGACACTGGCAAGTGGGAGACAGTCGCTGACGGGCATGGTTATCTGGAAAGGCCTTAGGGATGTGCAAACACAAAAACCTAAAATGACTAAGAGGGCACAGAGAAAACAGAGGCCAGTCCTGCACCATCTCAGCCCACTGTCTTTCTCTGTGTCAAAGTCAGGCTCCTGAACCAAGCCAGGTGATAGTTAATTGATCACCATAGCAAAAGCTATTATCTTACGAGACTGAAGGCTGCCAATGAATGTGTGACTTTGGAATGCTCTTTGTCTTGGAAGGTGGTGGAAGTGGGGTCAATGAATGTTTTTAAGGCAATGATAGGTATGTTGGGCAAGGGAATCAGAGATTATTGGGGATAGATGGGAATGTGGACTTAATGCAAACCGATCAGCTATGATGTTGAATGGTGCAGCAGGCTCAAGGGGCCAAATGGCTTTCGTCTGCTCCTAGTTTGTATGTTGCCATTTTAACTGACTCAAGGGAAGATCATACTGACTGGATAGGAAGGTTAATGCCTTAGTTTTTATTTAAAAAGAGGAGTTTCTTTCCAATTTCCGACCCAATTTAGTGGATATTACTTCAAACTTTGTGATAGCTTCAAGGGAATGTTCAGCAATTCCAGGATTTCTAATGTGCAGCCAACAGTAATTCAACAGACTGGCATCTCTTACATTCTTAAAGAGAATTAAATATTCCAAGTCATTTCTGGAAATTTCCTCATGAGCTTATTTTAGCTTCGAGAGCTTGGTGTTAGATTGTTGAATGAGTTTCAAATAAATGAAATATATCTTCTCAAAAAGATGAAAAATCTTGAGTTAAACAATGATAAAAGGTGTGAAGTCTTTAATGGCTTTCCCTATGTGTATGAGTTATATATGCTTCAATTTAGCAGCCTGTTGGAATTTTTTAAAGTTGGCACCTTAAACATGTTCTTTATAGTATTAAAAATGGGTAAAATTGCTGCGATTTGGCTGTAGTTATAGTTCAAATTGAGCAATTATGCCATTTTGGTTTTTTAAAATCATATTTCCTTTTTCAAATTAAAAGTCCGATTTATTTCATGAAATAAAACATTGTGAATGAAAACATGGAATTAATCAAAAGTTTCATTGTTGACCAACCCACATTTGGGAATTTTTGAGTTAGGTGATTGTGGGCTTCACATAAAGATGTGAAGTGATGGGTTCCGAGAGCTGATTTTACTTTTTTGTGGGATGTGGGCATCGCAGGCAAGGCCAGCATTTGTTGTCCACCCCTAGTTGAGTGGCTTGCTGGACCATTTCAGAAGGCAGTTAAAAGTCAACCACGTTACTATGCTACTGTCACTTGTAGTCCAGACCAGGTAAGGATGACGGATTTCCTTCACCACCAATGATCATTTCATGGTCACCATTCCAGATTTTGTTAAATGAATTTTAATTTGACAAGTTGGGGGGATTTGAACCTCTGTTCCCAGAGCATTAGCCTGGGCCTCAGGATTGCTATTCCAGTGATATTACCATTATGCCATCATTGAAAGTTATGAAAGGGTATATACTTGAGCAGAGGGGAATCATTCTTCAGTTGAATAATTGTGCTGTACATGGGAATGGATGGTGATGTGCTTTCATTTTCCAACAATCTGCTCCTTCCTGACTAGGGAGGGCGGGTGGTGGTGTTGGGGTGGGCACGGGGTCATGGTGTGTTGTGATAATCTGATCTTAAAGTTTTCATTTGCTGGCCTATATCTTACTCTGTGGAAACTGATATTGAGATGAGCAGGGTACAGGTGTTTTGAGTGTCTTATGGATGCAGGATGTGTGTGGCTCCAAGGGATTGGTTTTCTTTAGGTTTGTGGTGCATATTTGCCTTCCTGTAGAAAATACATGATTTGGGGATTAGTTAACAATGTCCTGTGGGATGGAGTTGAATTTGTATGTTGGCTGCTGTAAGACTAGATGGATCCTGAGCCTAACATGAGAGAGGATCTATTTGTCTCCTGGGAAATTCCAATCACGCTTTAATAATAATTGTATGCAATAATGCGAAACAGTTCTATGTGTGAATCAAATACATGCTTTAAATAGATTGAAGTTAAAACGCAGTTTTCGTTCTGATCCAGGGACAGTGATATTTTACAAGCTTCATTGTGCAAATGGATTTGCTCCACCAATGGCTCTTTTTTCATATGCCCAATATCGTGAGAGATAGCTTCCTTTGCCAGGGCAGAGGAGGAACACAGTGACCTGTGACCCTGACTCAAAATGTATGGAGAGAGATTGCAGTCAGTAGTTGCGTTTTATTTATTGACATTTGTTTTTAATTGCAGGATTGCAGCATTAATCCAACTGTTAGGAAAGATCTGAAGTCTTCTGTTCAGAAACTTTATTGCTGCCCCATTGAAGGTTGCCCAAGAGGACCGAACAGACCATTTTCCCAGTTTGCTCTCGTTAAGCAGGTAAGCACCACTAACCTGCAATCCCACTTGTTCACATAGCATATTGTGCAATTAACCCATGATTCATGGTGTCTGGGTTGAATTTGTAGACAGGCAGTTGCTTTTAATGCAGTTAGGTCATTATAGATGGTGTTCTTTCCATGCCAATGTCTATTCCTCAAACAAATAAAATGTAATCCGGTCACTGTCACATGGCTGAATCTGGGAGCTGTATGCAAATAGTTTGCTCTTCTGTGTCCTTCCTACATTGCCATAGTGACTACACTTCAAAAGATTGTTTCACTGGCCAGAGATTATTTGTGGCCTTAATTGCAGTTTCAATGGGTTTCCCCTTGTGAATGGGTTCGTGAACCAGGTTAGCTTCCACATGGGAGGTATGTGTGAGGCCTCTGAGCATCTGGTGTTTTCTTCTCACCTTTAACCTTTATGGTGAATAAAATTTCATGAGGTGCTTTCGGCCACGTAATCACTTCCACATTGTAACAGTTTGTAATTGATAAAAGTTCTTGCTAATTTTCTTACTTTACATGTTAACTATATTCTTAAACTTTGTTTGATTAAAAACTATCTTTGTGGGTCATTTGAATCATACCTGAAGTGGAACATATCATGCTTATCCGAGCCAAATTCAAAATACAAAACTTATGATCCAGGCGGGCTCCATAAAACACTCTGGAGTTTCTGACCTGAACTATAACATAAGGAATAAGGTGGGGTTGTACATTGTTTTGGGAAATTTGCTTTTGGGCTTATGGAACTTGGGACTGGTGAATAATATTAGTCTGGAGATCAAAAAATATTAATTTTCAACTTCAGACCAACGCATTAAAGACTTTCAGTTAATGTTTAACCATCTTTTGAATGCTCATTGACTGCTGTTATTATTATGGACTGGGGGTGGAGGGACATGAGAAACTTGCGATGTGAAAATAAATTCCCAAAAGCTAGATCAACTATCTGAAGCCTTGGAACTACGCTCAACTTGCCTGAGTGGATCTGATGTTTGCCAGTATATTCATATGCAATTTGCATACACATACCACTTCTAACATAGTAAAGCATACCAAGGCACTTCAGAAGAATGGTATTAAATAAAATTTGGGGCCAAGCCACAAGGATGTATTAAAACAGATACTTAAAAATTTGTTTAAAGAGTTTTTGAGGAATATTTTAAGAGGAGAGCGAGTAGTGTAGCAGTTTGAGATGGCATTTCAGAGTTCATGGTCTAGACAACTGAGAGCAGTCACCAATGATGCCATGATTAAAATGGGGAATTGAAGAGTTGAGAGACCCTGGAGGATTGGAGGAGGTTACGTAAGATTGGGAGTACGGTGGCCATGGAGGGACTAAGAACCACAGATGAGAATTTTAAAATGGAGTTGCAGGGCCAGATCAGAAGCCAGTGTAGATCAGCGTGCACAGGTGTGATGACTGAATGAAACTTGGTGCAGGTTAAGATATGGCAGCAGAGGTTTGGATGAACTCCAGTTGATAGAGGAAATGCCAGGGGAACATTAGAACAGTCAAGTCTGGATATAGCAAAGGTCCTGATGAGAGTTTTCTGCAGTAAAGGCTATCCATTCATTTTAGCTGTTGGCTTTAAGCTGCTCTTTATCCTTTTCTTTTTCTCAAGCACTTTATGAAAATTCATGCTGAAAAGAAATACAAGTGTGACAAATGTAATAACTCGTACGGCACAGAATGGGACTTAAAACGACACACTGAGGATTGTGGAAGAATCTTTCAGTGCACTTGTGGGTGCCCTTATGCCAGCAGACCAGCACTGCTGTCTCACATTTACAGAACTGGACATGAAATCCCTGCTGAGCATCGGTGAGTAAATGATCTGCTAAACACCCTCCAGACAAGCTGAAGTGTTTCTTTACAAAGTTTTTAGTGTGACAAGTCATCTGTTCTGCTTTATTGTGCATCAAGACACATTACTCCAGCCCTATTTTTAAAAAATATACATATACATAAATAAAAATATTTCAGTTGTCTATAAACAAAATACTGAGCCTTGTCTGGCATTTATATTGTTGTCTTTGAGGCCCATTTAATGCATTCACTTTCTGAGCAACCCAGTTGCTAGACACCACCTGACTATGCTAAAACAGAAAATGCTGGAAAATCTCAGCAGGTCTGACAGCAGCTGTAGAGAGAGAACAGAGCCAATGTTTCGAGCCGGGCTGACCCTCCACAGACGCTGTCAGACCTGCTGAGATTTTCCAGCATTTTCAGTTTTTTGTTTCAAATTCCAGCATCTGCAGTATTTTGCCTTTATTTGCCAGTGGACTACATGTAGGTGAGCTGTGCCTCCAGCCTACCTGTACATGCCAAGAACTTGCTTTCACAATACTCCCTACCGCATAGATATTTGGGAGAACCTTCATGGAAATCATTCAAAATTAGTTTCTTGTTTGTTTAATTCTTTGTTGAAAACAGATAAGTGTATTGAGCTTTCCTGATACAGAATGCATCCAATAACATTTCACAGGGGCGGCACAATGGTTAGCACTGCTACCTCGCAGCGCCAAGGACCCTGGTTCGATTCCCAGCTTGGGTCTCCACTGTCTGTGCGGAGTCTGCACATTCTCCCCATGTCTGCGTGGGTTTCCTCCAGGTTCTCCGGTTTCCTCCCACAGAACACAGTGCTGGTTAAGTATGTTCGCCATGTTAAATTCTTCCTCAGTGTACCCGAACGGGCACTGGAGTATGGCGACTAGGGGATTTTCACAGTAACTGCATTGCAGTGTTAATGTGAATCTACTTGTGACACTAATAAATAAACTTTAAAAACACTTCAACCTGAGTTTTTAACAATGACATTTTTAAGTTTAAATTCGCGTGGGGATCATAAAATAACTTTAATGCGATTCTGATATCAACTTCAGCATGACGCAACCATACTGTTGGTATTGTTCCTACCCACACTACTCCCCCCAAAAGGTTGAGAAGATTGCAGCCTATTTGGCAAAGAGAACAGGCTCCATGTCTGTTTACTGATCCAGCTGGCTAACGGGGGAGAGAGAGAGAGAGAGAGAAAGTGGCAAATGGATAAAGACCTCTTAGATCTTTGCGCAGAAATCTGAGCCCATTGTCTTCTCTCTTTCTTTCTCTCTCGCTCCCCCAACAAAAAAAAGAGGCTGGGTTGTCCAAAGAAAGAATGGTTGAATCCACCGATGCAACATTTTGCAGTTCTCTCTGTGCATAAAGCTCGACATCCATCACAAAAAAAAACAAATCCTTCTGAACACAAAGATGAGAGGCTATGTACAAATCAGGTGATAACACATACATAGCAAGATCCCATATGTATAATAAGACAACTTATTAATAAGCAAGACCACTCAATTTAAAAATTCAAACCCATTTCTCTTGCTGTTTCAGACCTCACTGCGTCCATCCCCCCGCACACGCACACAGTCCCTTTGACCTGCACTCACTGCTACTCTTCCCCACTGAAAAGTGGATTAATGTGTAAATGAAATGCTGCTACCAATTAGGATCGAACCTTTCTATTTCATCAGGCCTGGCAAGGTTTAATTCAAACCAGCTTTGTTGCTTAATGTAAGAGGTGAGTGAAGAACTTGTGGAGCAGATTGAGTCCATGATCTTGAATTAATGTTTCGAAATTAAACGATCAATTTCCGTATTAAAATGCAATTTTGGTACCCATGTTAGGCACCTGTGGATTAAGGAATTAATTCCCTTTATTAAGTTGCAAAAGCTCTTTTCCATAAAATGTGTGATGTGGTGGTTCATGAAAATAGAACAGTCTTGAGAACACAGTTGGCTTCAGGGAAACTAATTTCAAGAATACTGTCGTGCAAACATTGCCACATCTGGAAACCTGTTTACCCACCTTGGGCAGCTGCTTACTCATTAGCAGAGTGAGAAAATTTCAGAACGAATCAAAACTTCAAGACCATTTTCCATTGGAACTGCTTACTGGCAGCTGTTATCAGGAGACCGCGGCACAGATTCTCCCTTGATAACATAGAATTCTACAGTGTAGAAGGAGGCCATTTGGCCCATCAAGTCTGCACCAACCATAATCCTACCCAGGCCTTATCCCCATAACCCCATGCATTTGCCCTAGCTAGTCTCCCTGACACAAAGGAGCAATTTAACATGGCCAATCCACCTAACCTGCACACCTTTGGACTGTGGGAGGAAACCGGAGGAAACACGCGCAGACATAGGGAGAACGTGCAAACTCCACACAGTCACCCAAGCCGGGAATCGAACCCGGGTCCCTGTTGCTGTGAAGCAGCAGTGCTTAACCATTGTGCCACCATGCTGCCCCAATAGTAATAATCAATGAAGTAAACCTAATCTAAGCAAAGTTGTTAGAGATTCAAAATTAATGGAAAATACTAATAACTATACTGAATATTTTAAATAGAAGTTGGAGAACGTGACCCAGATTACCCTGAACCTCAGTATTGTCTGCTTCCAGTGAAGATGTTAGTAATGGAAGTTTGCCTTCCTGGTACATATCAGCTTGAATGTTGTCACAGAAGAAATCTAAAAAGATTGCATATGAGTGGGCAGCTACCTCCTATATCTATTACGTGACATCCCAATCTTCAACTCTTTCTGTCGGCTATGCTGTAAATTTCTTGATTTCCAACAATGTGCGTGCTCTGGTCAGCAACCAAGAAATCTGAATGTCCAGTTGCTTCTGCAATGTACATGTACATATTTTTTCATTATTGACATGGCAATCCTCACTGTTGTGATTGAGATTTTTTTTTGGGAGATGACTTTTATTTATGTATTGTATAGCCAAATAGTGAGACTTGAAAGAACAACTTTGCTGCTACTATTGTCATTTGAAACTGACTGAGCAGCAAGGGACTATTACATGGTGAAGAAATCCATCAATATCGGAATTGTTATTATTCCTTCAGATGCAGGGAGGATGTGAGGTACATCCTGTGACCTGGAACCCGCTGCCCATGAGGGTGGTGTAGGTGGAGACAATGATGTCAAAAGGAAATTGGTTGGGCATTTGAGGGAAATAAACCCATATACAAATGGGATAGAGCAAGGGAATAGAACTGATTGGATGGGCCGAATGGTATCCTCCTCTGCCATACTGGCTCCGTGACTTGCTGAATAAGTCAATAGCTGCTAAAGCTGCATCTGGCCTGCTTGATCTCCATTGTCTTGGAGTATACTTCACCCAGTCTTGAAACTTTGACAAATTGTAGCTGATGATGTCTGTATATCATTTCTGTTATATAATGTAACCCTTCTGTCCTGCACATTCTGTAAGATGCACATTGGGGCATGGGGCATAGACTCGTGCTTGTGGTTTACCCAGAGCTGCTGTAAACCTAGTTTCAGCCACATACTTGTAGCCAGACATTGAATGAAAGCCAGCCACTTCCTCACTGGGAGGCAGTAACATTAGGGGCAGCGGAGTCACCTTTTGCATTTAACTCGAGATTGAAGGCCTGGGAGCAAGTGCCCTTTCAATGGCACCATGGAAAGAAATAACAAGACAAAATGCTTGACACTAATGCTACAATTTCATTGTGGCACTCACTGTTTCCAATTGTTCACTGGTTTTATTTGCTTCTAATTTGTTTGAGAAATGGTAGGGCTGGTGCCATGGTATGGCTGATGTCAAACCAGCAATCTTAGTTATTTTCTACAAACTCCCGAGTTTTAAAATACAAGGCTGAGTTTTGGCATTAAGCCAGTCTCCAGTTTAACCCCAGTATTTTGTTTCGAGTCTGAATATGGATCTTAGTCACATTACGGTCTTTTCCTGACAGCACAATCCAGTCCATTTTAGATCGCTGGTTCTCATCCGCTTGTTCGAGGTGACGTTGTATTTTTTTGAATTTTGGATGTTAGATTACACGGTGGCACAGCGGTTAGCACTGCTACCTCACAGCGCCAGGGACCCGGGTTCGATTCTTGGGCTTGGGTCACTGTCTGTACATTCTCCCCATGTCTGTGTGGGTTTCCTCCGGGTGCTCCGGTTTTTCCCCTCAGTCCAAAAGGTGTGCTGGTTAGGTGCATTGGCCATGCAAACTTTCTCTCGGCGTACCCGAACAGGTGCCAGAGTGTGGTGACTAGGGGATTTTCACAGCAACTTCATTGCAGTATTAATGTAAGCCTACTTGTGACACTAGTAAATAAACTTTAGGATTACATTGCAGTGTAAGTTTAATCAAAATGGGAATTGTGCAGAAAAATTGTATATGAAGGAATCAGCAATTTTACAAACTGGTCTCGTGCTCACTTACACACTGAATAGTGATGGATTTTTGCCGTTTTCCTACTACTGTATTAATCTTGTAGCTTGATTTTTTTCATTTTGTTTTTTTCACAATAATACTTGAAACCTCGTTTTCTCCCAATCTGCTGTCCTTTGAGAAGAGATTGAGTAGTCTAGGCCTATATTCCCTAGAGTTCAGAAGAATGAGGAGCTTGACAAGATGGATGCTAAAAATGTTTCTCTGGCTGGAAAATCTAGTAAGAAGTCTCACATCACCGGGTTAAAGTCCAACAGGTTTATTTGGTAGCAAATACCATAAGCTTATGGTATTTGCTACCAAATAAACCTGTTGGACTTTAACCTGGTGTTGTGAGACTTCTTTCTGTGTTCACCCCAGTCCAACGCCGGCATCTCCACATCATGACTACCATGGAAAATCTAGAACATGGTTACAGTCTCTGAATAAGGGGCCGGCCATTTAAGACTAAGGTGAAGAGAACGTTACAGATTCAAGGGGCTAAATGATCCACTCTGCCTCTATTTCTTATGTTCTTCTATGTCTTCCTCTCCCAAAGACTTGTGTTAAATGCAGCTTTAGGTTTTGCTTGTTAGTTAACATTCTTAAAATCCTAATGATTTTTGATTTTACTCTCTGCTATGTGCTGGTTAGGTTTCCTAAACTCAACCAAGCAACAACAGAATTGTAGGAAACCTAACTCAAATGACCACATGTCACGGTGGCACAGTGGTTAGCACTGCTGCCTCTCAGCGCCAGGAACCCGGGTTCAATTCCAGCCTCGGATCGCTGTCTGTGTGGAGTTTGCACGTTCTCCCCATGCCTGCGTGGGTTTCCTCCGGGTGCTTCGGTTTTCTCCCACTGTCCAAAAATGGACTGGTTAGGTGGATTGGCCCATGCTAAATTTTCTCTCCATGTACCCGAACAGGCGCCGGAGTGTCGCAACGAGGGGATTTTCAGTAACTTCACTGCAGTGTTAATGTAAGCCTAGTTGTGACTAATAAATAAACTTTATTTATCTGTGCTTATACCAATGCATGTGCTGCTCCCCATCAGAATTATATATTTTAACCCCATTTCATTGCTATTTGCCTGTAGTATTCTGCTTTCCATTTGTATCTTTTTTGTTTCAATTGTCACGTATTAACTTCCTGATTCTAATAACTGCATTCAAAATTTTAGCATTTAATGCAAATTTGCATCTGTTTTTTATGAAAGGATATGAGATCCATGAAAGAAATTACAAAGAATTTTTCACTTTCAGAATTACAGGATTGGTCCCCTAATGCATGAATACTAAAAATCAGCAATTCCTTTGTGATCTCGTATGTACTGCAGTTATCGAGGTACAGAGGAGGCAATTGTGTGGTGGTATTGTCACTGGAATAGATCCAGAGACCCAGATGATGCTCTGGGGACCTAGGTTCAAATCCCACCCTGGCAGAAGTTTAAATTTGAATGCAATGAAAAAAATCTGAAATTAAAAGTCTAATGAAGCCAATTGTCTTGAACCCATCTGGTTCACTGATGTCCTTTAGGGAAGGAAATCTGCCATCCTTGCCTGGCCTACGTGTGACTCCAGATCCACAGCAATGTGGTTGACTTTTAAATGAAAAGGCGAGCCACTTAGTTTGAGGGCCATTTGGGCTGGTCCAGCCAACTATGCCATATCCCATGAAGAAATATAGAAAATGCAGAGGTTATATCTGGGCAAAGTTTAAAATTCCTGTGATACAACCATGTTCTATTATGCAGTACTCCAATACCTGTCAACCAAGACATGTCATGATGACCTTTTGAATGCCCTCATAGAGGGAAATGATGTCTATTTTCTGGCAGATAGTGATAAAAACAGATTTCCATGTACAGAATTTGCTAGCTTTTTTAAAAATAAAAAAGGTTTTACAAGAGAGATGAACTACTTCATATTTCTCTGACTGGGGTTCTAATGATCTAATTTGTCTATCTGCTATTTAGGGATCCGCCACGGAAGAAGAGGAAAAGTGAGTGGTTAAATCAGAATCACTTGAGCCAGGTAGCAAAAGAGAAGCAGGAAGTCCAGATGGTCCAAGATCCAACAGAGATGAACAAGAGAACCTGCACCAAAAACCCCTGCGGAGATAACGGCATTAATCAGACTCCAGCTCCTGCAAAACACATTCAGAAATTGTTATTACCAAAGCCCAGGGTTGCACTTGTTAAACTTCCTGTTATGCACTTCACACATCTACCAGTTCTTTTATCTTCAGGCACTTCCATGGATAATTCTGTAAAGTCTATTGTTGTTGCAGTTGACAATCCAGGATCTATTCTGAGCACAATGCATATTTTGCCCACATCAGTGGGAACTCTGGCATCAACTATGGAGATGAAAGGGTTGAACTTTAAAGGCGCTCTGCCTCTCTCCAAAGTGGCTAATGTCATGATGGTTGAGCCAGTCAGCACTGCAGTGCAAGTCAACATGGATTCGGGTTTTGCCAACAATCAAGGATTGTCATCACTTGGGGACCTGGGCCAAAAGAATAAATTTAACTCCATGAATGTTCAGACTGACATATCATACCTTGCACAGAACACGGCACCAGAATCTCTAACTATGTGCTGCTCTACAGAGAACACTGTGTCAGCTTGTGCGCAGACTGATCTTAGTTTCAGTGCTCAAGTGTTGCTACCTGTAAGTGTTCAGACGCAAACATTCGAACCTGACGCCAAAGTCACTACGTCCATAAGTGCACAGACAGATTCCTTTAGCCAGTCTTGTTTTCCATTGTGTGGTGTTTCTCGGAAAACGCAAACTAGTTTGGTAAATTCTGCCCACGATAAAAGTTCTACAGTTCAGGCACTAATTAATACAAATAATCATGAAGACATTTTTGACCATTCTTTAGTTTCCTCCTACGGTGTTTGTAGACAGACTCAAACTACTTTTTCCCTGGATGCCATGGACATGGACCAAAGACATGACGATCTTTTGCAGAACTCTAAGTCAGCTGTTGATTTTCACATTCAGTCCACTTTACTTCAACAGAACCTGATGACTGACAATCAAACACAGACAATTAACCTGTTTAATGACTTGGAAAATATCCTGTCTGAAAGCATAGCTGGTCATTCATTAGAGAACCGTGGTCTTTTATCTGATGCCATCAATGCCTCTGGTGAGAGTATGACAAGCAGTCAGACACAAAGTGCGGGTATTGACTTTGATATTGAAGAGTTTTTATCTGCAAGCAACATACAAACACAGACAGAAGAAAATGAATTTGGTGCTTTGCAGACAGAATCTGCCTTAGAATCACTGGATATTGAGACTCAGACAGATTTCTTGTTTTCCGACCACCCCGTTCAGGCATACAATGGCAGGGGACAGTCCAATTATTTAGGCCTAGAAATGTTTGACACACACACTCAAACGGACTTCAACTTCTTAATGGACAGCAGTCCACATCTACCTCTAGACAGTATTTTGAAACAGTCCAGCTTCTCCCTCAGTGCAGAGCCTTCTGGTACCAAAACCCAGACTGATATGTGTTGCAGAAATAATTTCAGTAATGCCCCGGAGAGCCATGTCCGACTGAACTGCGCTGAAACACAGACAACCAGCAGCTCCTTTGAAAACCTGGGCAGTCTATTCTTCACGAGCAATGAAACACAGACTGTAATGGATGACTTTCTCCTGGCTGATATGGCATGGAACACAATGGAATCTCATTTCAGCTCGGTTGAGACACAAACATGTGACGAGATCTTTTCCTTATTTCGAAATGCTGGTAAAAGCAGCGACTGATGTGTACAGACTGAAAAGAGCAATTGATTTCAGTATTAATATATAATGGAAAGTGACAATTTAATGTAAAGCGATGCTGTTTACCTCTGGCAGTCAATGTAGTGGGGGTGGAAATAAATTTTAGTGGAATGAAAATGGCAAAGCAATCGGATGCAAAGTCATCTAGTTACTGGGGTTATAGAATTGAGAGCACAGAAACAGGCCATTTGGCCCAACTGCTCTATGCTGCTGTTGATGCTCCAGAGAAGCTTTCACCTTTCTCCTCCATCTTGCCCTCTCCTCTAGGGCCATCCCATTGGCTGGCTCCCTTTTGGCCATCTGCATACTTTTGTCTTGGATGAAAAAGCAACTGAGCTTGATTTGTTTAGGCTTCTTATGTTGTACTGAGACTGACCGCCCTCTGTCCCACCTCCCCCATCCAGTTTGCTTTCCACATGACACCTTCCTCAGATACGCTGCTAGTGTTGCTTATTCTATAGAATGATTGCAGAGCCACATTTTAAAAGTAAGGTGGTAAAAACCTTGATTGTCCACCAATTCACATTAATACTACATGATTTTATTTTCTTTCCTCTCTGCATCCCTCTTCCCTTGGAAGCTGCTGGTTTCTTTATGGGTTAGAGGTGGATAGACACCAGAGATCTTCTGGTACTTTGTCCAAAGGTAGTCATTCACATATAGCCCTCGCTAGATTGGGTAGACAGGCTCTTCTGTAAAAAGCAGCATCATGCTAGGGTGATTAACTCTGATCAGACATATTCCTGGATATTTCATTACAACTTCCAGATTCCAAACACCCCGTCCAGTCTAACAGAACTTTTTAACCAACATCAGTATTGTTACAGTCAATGAAAGCATTCAAGTTTTTAATGTTCCTGTGAGTACAGGTAACTCCAGGATAAATCTGGAGGAGTGGTAACCCTAATCGCAGCCTAACCTAAATCTAGATATATGTTGGGCACATGCGCTGACGATTGCTGCCTACTTAACCTAGTGATGCTGAGGTTAATCGTAGTACTCCAGTAATTGTCCGAAAGCTGAGAACAGAAACTGCAGATTGAAATTGGGACCATACTAGTGTGTGTGGGATTCAGCTACTTGGCTTAATGTTGACAGATCACGGAGCTAAATATTTTTAATATGACACTGAGAGCTATCATTGAAGAGAAGTGAATGTCCATTGGTGTTCCAGCAGATCTATTGCTTGATGCAGTTCCTGCTGAAGGTTGTTTGTGGCATGAATTGGATTATACTTACTTAACCTGATCAAATTTAGTGCAAAGCTTTCCTGATCTAAGGCATGAACGGGTAAACTTCCTGAAGAGACCATTCTTGGCTCTTGTACTCTCATTGATTGCTGAATTTGCACATGCAACAGTTGTGGCCCCTTCGTTGGTTAAAAGTTTGAAGTATTCCTGTAAAATACATTTTGTCAAACTAATCTGAATTTTTTTTTCTTGGCTGAGGACTGGATGTTACAGTGTTGCTTCACTATTTTGTGTGACCATGCGCACTATCTAGTCCACTCGATCAATACAGTGGCTCACATGAAGCAATCAAGAATGTTGTTGAATTGTTGTGTGGGTGCCCCCGTGGGTTTCAAGAGCAATGAATTCTCTGCTCCGAGGGCCCAACCTTTTAATGGTGCCATTGGCTCAACTAAAGCGGGCTGTAATTAGTCAAGAAATACTTCTCTTCTGCCACCTACAATCCCAGTGCAGAGCACGAGTATCTGGGACAAAATGGTGCTGATATTTTTGATCACCCATGTTTCATTCTTCTTGAATTATTTCTTCCGGGTGCTTCTGCATTATTGCGGGCTCCGCCTTGAAATTGGCCTTGTATACCTATTGGCTGTGATTTTTTTTTTTCTCTTGACCAGGTTACAACATACCCAGCAGGACCTTCATTCTATCCGCGTTACTCTCACCCAAGTACCAAGCTAGCTGTTTGGGGAAGTGTAGATCATGTTTGTTGGAAACTTGGGGTCTCAAATCCAGGCTTGCAGCCAATATCAAGAGTATTTCCATGAATCTGATGGGGTCCCACCCAAGTCTTGTGCAATTAGTATGTGCAGCTGTGTCCTTGCTACGTCACCGAGTTACTTTTGGAAGATAAGCCTAAACGAGTCCTCCAGGAGAAAAGGAGAATTTTTTTGTTTGCACGGTAGCACAGTGGTTAGCACTGCCGCTTCACAGCTCCAGGGACCTGGGTTCGATTCCCGGCTTGGGCCACTGTCTGTGTGGAGTTTGCACATTCTCCTCGTGTCTGCGTGGGTTTCCTCCGGGTGCTCCCGTTTCCTCCCACAGTCCAAAGATGTGCGGGTTAGGTTGATTGGCCAGGTTAAAAATTGCCCCTTAGAGTCCTGAGATGCGTAGGTTAGAGGGATTAGCGGGTAAATATGTGGGGGTAGGGCCTGGGTGGGATTGTGGTCGGTGCAGACTCGATGGGCCGAATGGCCTCCTTCCGCACTGTAGGATTTCTATGATACATCTGGTGGCAGAACCTTTTTGCCTGAATCTCAGGAACATTGTTTAATTGTAATCTTCCTATTCCTCAGCTTCTACATTGTAGATTCCAAACTCTCGGTGGTTGCTCTTATTTAGAATCTCCTGTTTGTTTTTTTAGGCCTGTTGGTAAGTTGATGGAGTTCGAGTATAACCAAAAGCCTGTGTCTGGGAGCCAGCCTCCGTACCCATATTGAGAGATAAACTACTGAATTGCAAGGAACTGCTCTGAGTAGGTTTCCTGATTCTAAGAAATGAGTAAATCGCCAAATTGTTTCATGTACATTTAGGACTAAATGTATATCACAAGCTGGGAAAACAAGATGAGTTGGTCCCACCAAGTGAGGAAAGTTGCAAAGAATTTTGCAAAGTACCAGGCCTCATAACGTCGAAGGCCCATTTGTAAGTGTAAATGGCTGCCTGCATAGACCTGGTTCTGTTTGTCCCATTTGAAATTTAAGAGGTTTCAAGCTTCAATTTTTGTAAACAGTGTTCAAAATTAACTTGCAAACCACAAACATGATTCCTGTCTTCAAAGGTGTTCGGAAACTATAAGACAACTTGCCAGAGGGGGAGAGTAAGTCCTCCTTTAAAGCCAAATTTAGTCATTTGAGCTTTAACTTCCACCTGTCTGGTGCAGCCTTTGGGTATGAGACGTAAAAAGCCCTTTCAAGGTGCCAATGCTAATGACTTTACTAGACTTGGGCACTTGTCTTCCCAGTTGGAAGAATTGGTAAACACCAC
The DNA here is from genome assembly GCF_964213995.1 of Mustelus asterias. Taxonomy (NCBI): domain Eukaryota; kingdom Metazoa; phylum Chordata; class Chondrichthyes; order Carcharhiniformes; family Triakidae; genus Mustelus; species Mustelus asterias. The sequence continues at coordinate 13,351,801 of NC_135804.1, forward strand.
CCAAGGCAGTGTTTCAGATTACACTCTGTTTAAAAGTGCATGGCTCAAATTAGAGCGCTAGCCTAACTTCTGAAGCTTCTTTAACTCTTTAATTCATGAGATGTGATGATATAGCAACTCTCTATTGCACAAAGTCCTGACTTGTACTACTCTGATTGTTTCCTGCATTTTGCTAGCTCCCGTGAGCTCTATCTGGTGGTTGTGTATTCCATTCATTGCACAAATGTGGCACCTACTTGTTCAGACCAAAAACTGGACTGCACACTTACTGACATTGCCTGTATTAATGCTACACTGCTGCTTTTCAGTGCTAAGTATAGGTCTGTGTGTTAGGGGTTATATTGCTGTTTATATATTTTTTAAAGTCCAAAAAATCAGCTGTTCCATACATCACTGACAAGTACACCTGCACATGTCTCTCATAGTTTCGGAGTATGTATTTGTGTTTCAAGATTCACTCTGCATTTGATGTGCTGCAATATTTTCAGTAAAATGTCTGTCTCTATGCTGAATTGGTGTGTAATTTGTTTTCACCAGTAGTTTGATTTCAAAGTAAATGGCAAGCTCCGACATCTGTGAGACTTCTGGAATTAACTCTCTTCAGATATTCTTTAACATAGTTCTACTGTTGTTACTAAGCCTACTTAACATTGGTACCAATTTGCTTCAGGTAAAATACTATTCTAGTTGATACCCTTCTAATGCTCCACTACAAAGGTTTCATGACTTTTTTTTGCATTGTACTTCGTGGTTGCGTGATAAAGTTTAAAATGCTGTCCCCGGACAAACTGCTTAGTGTTTCCCCCCCAATTCAATTGATCATTGTCACCAATGATTTACTGAAATCCTAGAGTGGCAAATAGTGCAGCTGTGTTAGCATTTTGTACCCACTTCATTGAAAACATTAGCACTGAATTAAATCCCTTTATTTTCAAGCTATGAGTAGAGCTTGGCACAGTCAAAAGAAACCTTTTGCTCATTGATTGGCCTTTGTTAACAGCTGCAGCAAACACCATAGCATTAACAGGCATTTTGGCGCACAGTGTCTATTTGGATTAATTACTGAACTGTAGACTTTCAGGACTTCTGTATAACTGAGGAGTATCCTGTATATTTTTACCTAAGCATTATAGAATAACTAGACCTGCTCTTTCCTCACCCGATGCACCTTGTGCACTCATTTCTAAAATGGGTGGCTTCCAAGTGAGGCTTAAAGAATGAAGGAAATTAGTTCATTTGCCTGGTACAGCTTGTGCTCCTTATTCTTAATGCTGACGTACTTCATGTTTTGCACCATTCTCTTAACAGAACTAAACTGTATACCAGACAAGTCAATGGCAGTATTTTTTTGTGGGACACAATTTCGGCATACAGTTCACTTTTTCTCTTTTACTGTGTGTACATACACTAGTTAAGTGTTCTTCCATAGCCGCCTATGGGATGTAAAAGGATTGTTGGCTTAAGGAGGGCAGTTGTTTGGCTGATTGCCAAAGTCCGCAATCTTTTTGGGATGGAATAAGTGGCATTGTGGCTTTCATTTTTGGTTGGTAGGTGAGCTATGTTACTGAGAATTTTCTTTCAACAAATTTGAATTTTGGTGTCCTTCAATGTCTTTTGTGTTGTGTCACATGGTACTTTTGCCCACCTTGTCAAACAGACCAGCTGGCCCAGGTTTGGTTTTCAGTCTGAAATTGGCACCACTAGTTTTGGTATTCTTGGTTTGGGAGGGTAGAGAAATCGGCCACTGTCCGTGCTGCTGATTGCTGCTCGGTGAAGGCAGGATCTGGCTCAGATTGTTCAAACACTAAATATCTAAGCGCTCTTATGGATGGATGGACAGCCACCTGGTCAAGTCTGCTGACGTTTGTGGAATGGGAGTTGGTGCCCTTTGGAGGGGCAGGGACAGAATTGGCACAAAAACTGTTTTTGATTACTGACATTTTATTAAAATTCCTGTTTTGAGTTGTATTGTTTTTTTTATACTGCTTCATAAATTTGACACACCCAAACACACAACTGTGCAGTTCATGAATTTCAGCTGCATATGCACAAAACAAAAAAAGGGTTTGTGTGACTAAGATGCGTTTGACAAACGCTGCTCCTTCTGATCTTGACAAAGTGTACTTGCGCGCACTTCTGTGGTGACATTTCTCCTTTTGGCAGGACATGATAAATTGAGAATCCTGTTTTACTTTGTAAATGTCTCGAATATCATACCAATGCATGTAAACTATTGTGCCAAGTGTTTTTTTTTTGTGTTTAAATATTTTTTGTCATGTGAGTGAGCATCTCTTTAAGTCGATGCTATAACATGAGATTTATTTTGTTGTACTCCAGTAAGCTGGAATCTTGTACGTTAAGTTATTTTCCCAGTGTGTAATATCAGTGGATGTTTTGTGTAAAGCATTAGGATGCTGGTCAAAATTATGCAAAGTTACACAATAAAGATCAGCTCCTTCTCCAACATGAGCAGCACATCTGAATTACTTTTGTTGTTGGAGGCCTAAGTTACTGTATTGGGTGGTTTGCCATGTAGTTTTGAGTAGCACTAATTGAATTTGGTTACAAAGACAACCTCGGTGATCCCTAAAACGCAACAAAAAAAATCAAATTTTGTGCATGTGTTACCCATGGTCGCTGGAATTAGAACATAAGAACATAAGAAATAGGAGCAGGAGTAGGCCATCTAGCCCCTCGAGCCTGCCCCGCCATTCAATAAGATCATTTGAATCCTCTCACTATGAAGACCAACATACCATTTGCCGCCTTCAGTGAATTGAGACACCTGAATAAATTTTCCGGCAATGCCTTAAGCAATTAGAAAAATAGTTTAATTCCTTTATCTGGAATAGCTTTGGAAATGTAGTTGTGTGGCTGGGCACATGTTTTTAGAAACATAACTACATTTTCAACTGCAGAACTGACCTGGTCAATATATATCCCTCAACACCATAAAGAAACAGATTATCTGGTCATTATCATTGTTAACTGTGGGAGCTTGTTGCACGCAAATTACCTTCCACATTACCTACGTTACAAGTGACTACACTTCAAAAAGAAAATATATAGAAACTAGAAAGAGTAGACCACTTGGCCTTTAGAGCTTGCTCTCCCATTTCATTTTGATCATGGCTGATTTATTGAATTCAATATCCTGATTTCTCCTCTTCCCTGCCCCCCCCCCCCCCCCACCTCATATCTCTTTAGCCCCAAGAACTATATCCAATTTCTTCTTGAAATCATACAACAAAGAAAATTACAGCACAGGAACAGGCCCTCCAAGCCTGCACTGACCATACTACCCAACTTAACTAAAACCCCGTACCCTTCCGGGGACCATATCCCTCTATTCCCATCCTGTTCATGTACTTGTCAAGATGCCCCTTAAAAGTCACTATCGTATCTGTTTCCACTACCTCCCCCAGCAACGAGTTCCAGGCACCCACCACCCTCTGTGTAAAAAATCTGCCTTGTTTTGGCCTCAACGACCTTTGGTGGTAGTGAATTCCACACATTCACCACCCTCTGAGTGAAGAAATTTCTCACCTCAGTTCTAAATCCTCAAACTAAGACTCCTAGTTCTGGACTCCTGCACCATCGGGATCATTCTTTCTGAATCTACTCTGTCTAACCCTGTTAGAATTTTTAAAGTTTCTATGAGGTCCCCTCTCTTCTAAATTCCAGTGAACATAACCCTAGTTGATTTAGTCTCTCCTCATATGACAGACCTGTCATCCCAGGAATCAGCTTGGTAAACATTCACTGTATTCTCTCTATAGAAAGGACATCCTTCCTGAGGTAAGGATACCAAAACTGCACATACTACTCCAGGTGTGGCCTCACCAACACCCAATACAATTGCAGCAAAACATCCCTATCCCTATACTTAAATCCTCTCACTATGAAGACCAACATACCATTTGCCTTCTTCAGTGCCTGCTGTACCTGCGCGCTTACTTTCAGAGACTGGTGCACAAGGACACCAAGGTCTTGCCGAGTATCCACCTTTCAAAATTTATGCCCATTCAAGTAATAATCTGTCTTCCTATTACTACGCAAGTGGGTAACAGATTTATCCACATTACGCTGCATCTGCCATGTATATGCCCCCACACTCAGTCTGTCACTTAATGGGTTAAGTACTTGAAATGTCTGATAATGAAAAGCACTATATAGATTCTTCCTAAAAGTTTTTAATAACGTTTTCTATTCTACCTTGACTAAAAAGCCTCATGATAAAAGCAAAATACTGCGGATGCTGGAATCTGAAACAAAAAACAGAAACTTTACAGCATTTTCTGTTTTTGTTGAAAAACCTCTTGTTCACTGTGAACTTGACCTGCTGTCTTCATCAATATTTGTACCAAATGATTAGGTCAAGTTTATAAGAGGTTAGGTTGAATGTGTGAAATCTTTCTGTCCGGTTTGCCTGAAGCTCTTGCAAGTTATGTTTCAATTGTGCTTCTTGGCAAAATTCTTTCTGGAGGTGTTAATCTCTTACTGGAGTATGCTTCCTTTAGGCAACAGTTGTTTTCAGTTAATCTCGTCAGAACAATTGTTCACACAACTTTTCAAGTTGCATTGCCAGGCTATCCAATAACTGGCTTGTTGCACGTGGGGCCAAAACTAGGCTTGTTTAACATCATGTACATATATCGATAGGGGTCTATATCTAATTCCAAATGTGGAAACTCTAGCCAATTTCTATTTCCCCAACTCCAGGGCCTGAGATTAATTTGTAGCATTCCTACTGACTCATTGGTTAAGTTAAATCAGACCAGACACCTTTCTAGCAATTCCATGGACAAATTTAAGCCATGGAAGAGTATGGTTCCAGTCTTGTTCTGATTAGAGACAGCAAATCTTTTTGAGATTTATATGATGCTCCTATCGTCTATATTCAATTGGCTCAGTTGACTGGACAGCTGGTTCATGATGCAGTGTGACGCCAACAGGGCGGGTTCAATTCCCGTACCGGCTGCCTTCTCATCTTTGCTTAAATCACAACCAGTCACCTCTGAGATCATCTGGGACTCTGACAACTTTACCTTTATTCACTTCTCTGCAGGTCTCAGCTGAAGACCAAACATGAGCGATTGCTGTAAATGTGGATCTAAACGACATGTCAAAGGGGATTTCCCTCAGTACATTCGCGGCAGATGTTTATTTAATAAATCTCAGCAAAGATCAATCCCAGTAAGAAGGATGCACCATCAGTGGCTAAATAAAGAAGTTAAAGATTGTATCAAATTGAAAGAAATACTATACAAATCGGGTTGGTCAGAAATATACCATTACAAATGCAGCACGGTGGCACAGTGGTTAGCATTGCTGCCCCACAGCGCCAGGGACCTGGGTTTGATTCCTGGCTTGGGTCACTGTGTGGAGTTTGCACATTCTCCCCGTGTCTGCGTGGTTTTCCTCCAGTTGCTCCGGTTTCCTCCCACAGTCCAAAGATGTGGGGGGTTAGGTGGATTGGCGATGCTAAATTGTCCCTTAGTGTCAGGGGGACTAGCTAGGATAAATGTATGGGGATAGTGTCTGGGTGGGATTGTGGTCGGTGCAGACTCGATGGGCCGAATGGCTTCCTTCTGTACTGTCGGGATTCTATGAAGGTTGTTCAAATTTCAAGATCCAGCAAACAGTGACTTAGAAAGATAAAGGATAAAGTTGAGAATGACAGAAAGTTAATCAGTAATATATGAACAGGTAATAAAAGTTTCCACAAGTACTTAAACATGAAAGGAATAAAGTTTTTATTGAAGCAGGATCCGGTGAAGTTTCATTTACAACTGCTTTTTGATTTGATTTATTATTGTCACATGTATTAGTATACAATTAGTATTGTTTCTTGCACGCTATACAGACAAAACATACCATTCCTAGAGAAGGAAAGCAGAATTTGAAGTTTATTATCGCCACAAGTAGACTCACATTAACACTGCAATGAAGTTACTGTGAAAATCCCCGAGTTGCCACACTCCAGTTCCTGTTCGGGTACACTGAGGGAGAATTTAGCATAGCCAATGCACCTAACCAGCACATCTTTCAGACTGTGGGAGGAAACCGGAGGAAACGCATGCAGACATGGGGAAAACATGCAAACTCTGCCCAGACAGCGACTCAAGCCGGGAATCAAACCCGGGTCCCTGGCGCTATGAAGCAGCAGTGCTCACCACTGTGCTGCCCATGGGGTGCAGAATGTAGTGTTCCAGTCATAGCTAGGATATAGAGATGGCAGCAGGAAAGAAGCTGTTCTTGAGTCGGTTGGTACATGATTCTCAGACTTTTGTATCTTTTCCCCGAAGGAATAAGGTGGAAGAGAGAATGTCCAGGGTGCGTGGGATCCTTAATTATGCTGGCTGCTCTGCCGAGGCAACGGGAAGTGTGGACGGAGTCAGTGGATGGGAGCCTGGTTTGAGTGATGGACTGGACTTCGTTCATGACCCTACGTAGTTTCTTGCGGTCTTGGGCAGAGCAGGAGCCATAACAAGCTGTGATACAACCAGAAAGAATGCTTTCTATGGTGCATCTGTTGGTGAGAGTCATAGTGGACGTGCCAAATTTCCTGAGCCTCCTGAGACAGTAGAGGTGTTGGTGGGCTTTCTTAGCTATGGCTTTGGCACGGAGGGACCAGGATAGGCTGTTGGTGATCTGGACACCTAGAAACTTGAAGCTCTCGACCATTTCCACTTCATCTCCGTTGATGTAGACAGGGGCATGTTCTCCTTTATGCTTCCTGAAGTCGATGACTATCTCCCTCATTTTACTGACATTGAGGGAGAGATTATTGTCGTTGCACCTGTTCACCAGATTCTCCAGCTCCTGTCCTCCGTCTCATTGTAATGAGTGTGTTTGGTCACCGTCCCTATCCTCTCCAACACAGCGTGCTTGGCCAGTTCCGGGGCAGCAGCAGGCACGCGGTGGTCTGGATCTCCCGGGAGCTCATGGTCTGCTTCTTGTTGTAATGGGTCAGATGGGAAGCCTCACCCACGATGCGCTCGAAGCTGTTGTTGACAAAGAGTTCATGATGTTCAGGGCCTTGGAGGAGATGCCAGTGTCGGGGTGAACCCGCTTCAGTTTGTGGATTTAGAAACTCTTCTTCCTCGTTCTCATCTGCTTCTTGCCACTCCTGGGTGCTGGCTTCTTGATAATTTTCTTGGAGCCCTTCTTGCCAGCTGCTGCTCCTTTCTTATCCCTCACCATGATTAAGGCTCACTTTCAGAATACAAAAGTTAGTGCTGGATCTCTAGAGAGAGGGAGTCTGGGGAATTAGTAATGGAAAACAAGGGAAAGGCAGGTGTTGAACAGGTATTTTGTGTCTCTTCACTGACAGAAACTTAGAAAATCAAAAGGCGAATGGGAGGAAGGAACTTAAAGCAAGCTCTATCACTTGGGGAACCGTGCTGACAAAACTGTTAGACCTGAAGGCTGATAAGTCCACAGGACCAGGTGGTTACATCCTTTAGTCTCAGAAGAAGCGGCTCTCATGATGTATTGATTATTATCCTTCAACGTTCCTTTAGATTCTGGCAGGGTCCCAGTGAACTGGAAATAGCTTATGTAACACCTTTGTTCAGGAAAGGATGTGGAGATACCGACATTGGACTGGGATGGGCACAGTAAGAAGTCTCACAACACCAGGTTAAAGTCCAACAGGTTTATTTGGTAGCACGAGCTTTCGGAGTGTTGCTCCTTCATCAGGTGAGTAGAAAATTGGATTCAAAAACAGGGCAGATATAGACACAGACTCAATTACAGAATAATGGTTGGAATGTGAGCCTTAACAGGTAATCAAGTCTTTATAGGTGCAAACAATGTGAGTGGAGAGAGGGTTAAAGAGGTGTGAATTGTCTCAAGCCAGGATGGTTAGTAAGATTTTGCAAACCCAGGCAAGTCGTGGGGGTTACAGATTTTTTTAAAATACTTTTCCAATTCAATCAAATCAAGTCCAATTCAGAGTCTCAACAAGTTGAGACATTTCCGATCCAGGCTGACAAGACGGGGCGTGCAATCCTCTACCCTGTCTTGGGCCTGATCTACATGAGCCAAGCTGATTGGAGGAGGCGGAGAATTCCTCCTCCAAGACTTGATCTCATTTGCATCTTAGCCAAAATGCCGAGATACCGTGGGGGTTACAGATAGTGTGACATGAACCCAAGATTGAAGTTGTACAATACATTGGTAAGACCACACTTGGAATACTGTGTACAGTTATAGAAAATGTAGCATAGTGGTTAGCACTGCTGTTTCACAGCTCCAGGGACCTGGGTTCGATTCCTGGCTCGGGTCACTGTGCGGAGTTTGCACATTCTCCCCGTGTCTGCGTGGGTTTCCTCCCACAGTCCAAAGATGATTGGCCAAGCTAAATTGCCCCTTAGTGTCCCGGGATGCGTAGATTAGAGGGATTAGCGGGTAAATATGTAGGGATATGGGGATACAGCCCGGGTGGGATTGTTGTCGGTGCAGACTCGATGGGCCGAATGGCCTCTTTCTGCACTGTAGGGGTTCTATGGTAGTTCTGGTCACCCTATTATAGAAAGGATGCTATTAAACTAGAAAGACTGAAGAAGAGATTTACTAGGATGCGACCGGGACTTGATGGTTTGTGTTATAAGGAGAGGCTGGATAGACTGGGACTTTTTTCTCCGGAGTGTAGGAGGCTGAGGGGTGATCTTATAGAGGTCTATAAAATAATGAGGGGCACAGATCAGCTAGATAGTCAATATCGTTTCCCAAAGGTAGAGTCTAAAACTAGAGGACATAGGTTTAAGGTGAGAGGGGAGAGATACAAAGGGTCCAGAGCAGCAATTGTTTCACACACAGGGTGGTGAGTGTCTGGAACAAGCTGCCAGAGGTAGTAGTAGAGGCGGGTACAATCTTGTCTTTTAAACTCAGTGGTTGGTAAGCTGATGGAGAAGATCCTGAGGGACAGGATTTATGAACATTTAGAGAGGTTTAGTATGCTCAAGAATATTCCGCATGGCTTTGTCAAAGGCAGATCGTGCCTTACGAGCCTGGTGGAGTTCTTCGAAAATGTGACTAAACACATTGACGAAGGGAAAGCGGTAGATGTGGTTTATATGGATTTTAGCAAGGCGTTCGATAAGGTCCCCCATGCAAGGCTTCTCGAAAAAGTGAGTGGGCATGGGATCCAAGGGGCTGCTGCCCTGTGGATCCAGAATTGGCTTGCCCAAAGGAGGCAGAGAGTGTGTATAGATGGGTCTTTTTCTAATTGGAGGTCGGTCACCAGTGGTGTGCCCCAGGGATCTGTTCTGGGACCCTTGCTGTTTGTCATTTTCATAAATGACCTGGATGAGGAAGTGGAGGGATGGGTTGGTAAGTTTGCCGACGACACAAAGGTTGGTGGGGTTGTGGATAGTCTGGAGGGATGTCAGAAGTTACAGAGGGACATAGATAGGATGCAAGACTGGGCGGAGAAGTGGCAGATGGACTTCAACCCAGATAAATGCATAGTGGTCCATTTTGGCAGGTCAAATGGGATGAAGGAGTACAATATAAAGGGAAAGACTCTTAGTACGGTAGAGGATCAGAAGGACCTTGGGGTCTGGGTCCATAGGACTCTAAAATCGGCCCCGCAGGTGGAGGAGGTGGTTAAGAAGGCGTATGGTGTGCTGGCCTTTATCAATCGAGGGATTGAGTTTAGGAGTCCGAGGATAATGATGGAGCTATATAAGACCCTCGTCAGACCCCACTTGGAGTACTGTGCTCAGTTCTGGTCACCTCATTACAGGAAGGATGTGGAAAAATTGAAAGGGTGCAGAGGAGATTTACAAGGATGTTGCCTGGATTGAGTGGCATGCCTTATGAGAATAGGCTGAGGGAGCTCGGTCTTTTCTCCTTGGAGAGACATAGGATGAGAGGAGACCTAATAGAGGTATATAAGATGTTGAGAGGCATAGATCGGGTGGACTCTCAGAGGCTTTTTCCCAGGGTGGAAATGGCTGCTACGAGAGGACACAGGTTTAAGGTGCTGGGGGGTAGGTACAGGGGAACTGTTAGGGGGAAATTTTTCACACACGGTGGTGGGCGAGTGGAATCGGCTGCCGTCAGTGGTGGTGGAGGCAAACTCAATAGGGTATTTTAAGAGACTCCTGGATGAGTACATGGGACTTAATAGGATGGAGGGTTATAGGTGGGGATATGTTCGGCACAACTTGTGGGGCCGAAGGGCCTGTTTTGTGCTGTAGTTTTCTATGTTTCTATGTTTTCTATGTTTCTAAAATGCGTTTAGACAGTTACATGGGTACCATGTGTATAGAGGGATATGGGCCAAATGCCGGCAATTGGGACTAGCTTAGGGGTTTTTAAAAAAAAAGGGTGGCTTGGACAAGTTGGGCCTAAGGGCCTGTTTCCATGCTGTAAACCTCTATGACTATGACTAAGATCCTGGTTGGGGCCATCCTCGTGTGCGGAACTTGGCTATCAGCTTCTGCTCGGCGATTCTGCAGTGTCGTGTGCCTTGAAGGCCGCCTTGGAGAACTCTTAGCCGAAGATCAGAGGCTGAATGCCCTTGACTGCTGAAGTGTTCCCCGACAGGAAGGGAACACTCCTGCCTGGTGATTGTCGAGCGGTGTCCATTCCTTCATCGTTGTAGCGACTGCATGGTCTCCCCAATGTACCATGCCTCAGGACATCCTTTCCTGCAGCGTATCAGGTAGACAACGTTGGCCGAGTCGCAAGAGTATGTACTGTGTACCTGGTGGATGGTGTTCTCACGTGAGATGATGGCATCCGTGTCGATGATCTGGCACGTCTTGCAGAGGTTGCTGTGGCAGGGTTGTGTGGTGTCGTGATCACTTTTCTCCTGAAGGCTGGGTAGTTTGCTGCGAACAATGGTCTGTTTGAGGTTGTGCGGTTGTTTAAAGGCAAGTAGTGGGGGTGTGGGGATGGCCTTGGTAAGATGTTCCTCTTCATCGATGACGTGTTGAAGGCTCCGAAGAAGGTGTCATAGCTTCTCTGCTCTGGGGAAGTACTGGACGACGAAGGGTACTATGTCCGCTGTGTCCCGTGTTTGTCTTCTGAGGAGGTCGGTGCCGTTTGTCGCTGTGGCACATCCAAACTGTCGATCGATGAGTCGAGCGCCATATCCTGTTCTTGCAAGGGCATTCAGCCTCTGATTTTTGGGTAAGCATTCTCCAAGGCGGCCTTCACGACACACAACAACGCAGAATCGTGAGCAGAAACTGATAGCTAAGTTCTGCACACATGAGGACGGCTTCAACCGGGATCTTGGGTTCATGTCACACTATCTGTAACCCCCATGACTTGCCTGGGCTTGCAAAATCTCACTAACTGTCCTGGCTGGAGACAATTCACACCTCTTTAACCTGTGATTAACCCTCTCTCCACTCGCATTGTCTGCACCTGTAGAGACTTGATTACCTGTTAAGACTCGCATTCCAACCATTATCTTGTAATTGAGTCTGTATCTATATATGCCCTGTTTGTGAACCCAATTCTCCACACCTGATGAAGGGGCAGCGCTCCGAAAGTTCGTGCTACCAAATAAACCTGTTGGACTTTAAACTGGTGTTGTGAGACTTCTTACTGTTCAAGAAAGGAGGGAGACAATCAAAGCAGGAAATGACAGAACAGGTAGCTTAACATCTGTCATAGGGAAATTGCTAGAATCCATTACTAAGGAGGTGATAGCAGGATACTTAAACCATGTGATCAATCCGTCAACATGACGATGCGAAAGTGAAATGTTTAATTTGATAAGAATTTTTTGAGGGAGTAATAGCAACGTGAATAAAGGGAATCTAGTTGATGTGTCCTCGGATTTCCAAAATGCGTTTGGTAAAGTGCCACATCGATGGTTCCTCCATATGATAAGAGCACATGGTGTAGGGTGTAACGTATCAGCATGGATGAAGGATTGGTTAGCTAACAAAGAGCAGAGTAGGAATAAATGTTTTTTTCAGGTTGGCAAGCTGTAACTAATGGAGCATCACAAGGATCACTGCTGAGGCTCACAAGAATGATTTTGGTCAAGGACCAAATGTATGGTAGCTAAAGTTGCCAATAACATCAAGATGGGTAGGAAATTAAGTTGTCAAGAGGAAATGGAGAGTCTGCAAAGGGACATAGGTTAAATGAATTGGCCTAAATTTGGCAGATGAGTATAATATGGGAAAATAGGAACTTGTCCACTGTGACTGGAAGAATGGAAAAGCAATATACTATTTAAATGGAAAGATTGCAAATTTCTGTGGTTGAGGGATCCTGTTAACCTGGCACATGAATCACAAGAAGTTATCATGCAGGTAGAGCAAGTGATTAGGAAGGCAAATGGAATGTTGATGTTTATTGGAAAGTGAATGGGATATTAAAGTGTGGGGACATTTTATTGCAGCTGTACAGAGCATTGGTGAGACCACATCCAGAGCACCGTGTATGGTTTTGGTAGTTTTATTTGAAATAAATACAATTATGTTAGATGCAGTGCAGAAAGGGTTCACTCGACTCATTCCTGGGATGAAGGGCTTAGTCTACAAAGAGAGGTTGGGCCTATATCCATAGGCGTTAGAAGAAAGGTGGTCTTATTGAAACATATAAGATCCTGAGGGGACTTGATAGGGTGGATACATGGAGGATCATAGAAACGTAGAAGCTACAGTACAGAAGGAGGCCATTTGGCCCATCGATCCTGCACTGACAACAATCCCACCCAGGTCCTATCCCTGCAACCCCACATATTTACGCTCCTAATCCCCTGGCACTAAGGGACAATTGAACATGGCCAATCAACCTAACCCACAATTTTTGGTGTGTGGGAGGAAACCAGAGCATCCGGAGGAAACCCATGCAGATACAGGGAGGACGTGCAAACTCCACACAGACAGGAACCTGAGGCCGGAATTGAACCCAGGTCCTTGGCACTGTGAGGCAGCAGTGTTAACCACTGTGCTGCCATACCACCCTCTTGTGTTTCCTCTTGTGGGGGAGACTAGAACTAGGAAACACAGTTTAAAAATAAGATGCTTTCTACCTTTAAGGTAGAGATTAAGAGAATTTTTTCTGAGGGTTGTTCATGTGTCAAATTCTCTTCTCTCTTCTCCAGGGAGCAGTAGAGGCGGGGCCATTGAATTTATTCAAGGCAGCGTTGGACAGATTCTTTGACGGACCAGGGAGTCGAGGGTTGTGTAGGGGGCAGACGGGAACGTAGAGTTGAGACCACAACCAAGATCAGCCACGATCTTAGAGTGACGGATCAGGCGTGAAGGGCTTCCTTGTAGTAACTGCTCCTCTGTTACTCTCTGTATCATGAGCTTATGAAGCTCCATCTGGTGGTAGAAGAATACAGCTTCAGACATAATTCAGAACAATGCACAAATAGCAATTGGAGTATGTGCAGAAAATGTGATGCATTTATAGATTTGAGTACAGAAGTAAAAACGCCTTGCTGCAATTGTGTAGAGTTGTGGTGAAACCTGGAACATTGTGTACAGCTTTGGTCTCCTTATCTAAGGAAGGATGTATTTGCCACAGAGGTCCACCAGACTAATCCCTGGGATAGCAGGATTGTCTTCTGAGGAGAGATTGAGGTCTTGTATTCTCCAAGAGTTTCAAAGAATGAGAGGTGCTCTCATTGAAACATACAAAATTCTTCAAGGCCACGACAGGGTGAAGGTGGAAAGGATGTTTCCCCGGCTGGTGAGTCTAGCATCGGGGACAAAGTTTCAGAATAGGGGGCAGATCATTTAGGACGCAGATGAGGAGGAATTTCCTCAGAGGGCGGTGAACCTTTGGAATTTCTAGTCCCAGAAAAGCTCAAGGCATGTTCAAGATAGAAATTGATAGATTTTTGGATACAAATGACATCAAAGGATATGGGGATAGTGGGGGAAAGTGTGCAGAGATGGATCAGCCATGATCTGTTTGCATAGTGGAGCAGGTCCAATGGTTAGCCCAGTTCACCTATTTCCTGTATACTCCAGTCCCCTTATTAGAGCTTGTGTAGAAAAGGTTGAATTGATACAATATGTATATCTGAAAGAGTGGGTGTTAAATATAGATTGGGAAAGTCAAATTAGTCACAGTACAACAGAGGAGGAATTTTTGGAGTGTATCCAGGATGGTTTTCTGGATCAAAACATTGAAGAACCAACAAGGGAACAGACCATCTTGGACTGGGCATTGTGCAATGAGAGTTGGCCATCTGGGATGAGTGACCATAATATGGTAGAATTTTCTGTCAAGATGGATAGTGATGTAGTTGATTCTAAGACCAGGGTCCTGAATCTCAGTAAAGATAACTATGATGGTATGAGGCATGAATTGGCCATGAGGGACTGGGAAACATTACTGAAAGGAAAGTCAGTGGACAGGCAATGGCAGGCATTTAAAGAATGAATAGGTGAATTCCAGGAGTTGTTTATCCCTGTTTGGTGCAAGAGTGGTCAGGGAGTTGTGGCCAAACCACAGCTCACAAGGAAAATTAGAGATAGTATTAGATTCAAGGAAGAAGTATACAAATTGGCAAGAAAAAGCAATAGGCCTGAGGATTGGGAGCAGTTTAAAATTCAGCAAAGGGGGAACTAAGGGATTGATTAAGAAGGGGAAAACAGACTACGAAAGTAAGCTAGCGAGGAACATAAAAACTGACAGTAGATGTTTCTATAGATATGTAAAGAGAAAAAGATTGACAAAAACGAATGTAGGTCCCTTACAGTCAGAAACAGGAGAATCATAACGGGGAATAAAAAAATGGCTGAGGAATTAAATTCGTACTTTGCTTCTACCTTCACAAAGGAAGACATGAATAATGTACCAGAAGTCCTGAGGGAAACAAGTATCAGTGAAGAGCTGAAGAAAATCAGCATTAGTAGAGAAATTGTTTTGGGGAAAATTATGGGATTGAAGGTGGATAAATCTCCAGGGCCTGATAATCTTCATCCCAGAGTACTTAAGGAAGTGGCCCTGGAAATAGTAGATCCGTTGATGATCATTTTCCAAAATTCTTTGGACTCTGGAATAGTTCCTACAGATTGGAGCGTAGCTAATGTAGACCCGCTATTCAAAAAGGGAGGTAGAGAGAAAACAGAAATTATAGACCAATGAGTCTAATGTCGGTACTCGGGAAGTTGTGAGAGTCAATTATCAAAGATTTCATAACTCGGCATTTGGAAAGCAGTGGTATAATCAGACAAAGTCAGCATGGACTTACAAAGGGGAAATTATGCTTGACGAATCTATTGGAATTCTTTGAGGATGTAACTAGTAGAGTTGACTGAGAAAGTGGATGTGGTTTATTTAGACTTTCAGAAGGCTTTCGATACAGACTACTATGTAAAGTTAAAGTACATGGGATTGCAGGTAATGTCTTGAGATGGATAGAAAGCCGGTTAGGAGATGAGAAGCAAAGAGTTGGCATAAATGGGTCTTTTTCTGATTGGCAGTGACTGGTGGTGTTCCACAGGGATTTGTGGTAGGACCCCAACTGTTCACATTATATGTTAATGATTTGGAAGAGGGAACTAAATGTATTGTCTCCAAATTTGCAGATGATACAAAGTCAGGTGGGAGGGTGAGCTATGAGGAGGATGCAGAGATGCTTCAGTGTGATTTGGACAGGCTGAGTGTGTAGGCAGTTGCATGGTAGATGCAGTATAATGTGGATCAATGTGAGGTTATCCACTTTGGTAGCAATAATAGGGAGACAGATTATTACTTGAATGGGTGTAATTTGAGAGATGTGGATACTCAGCGAGACCTTGGTGTCCTCATGCATCAGTCACTGAAAGTAAATGGACAGGTCCAGCAGGCAGTAAAGAAGACAAATGGTATGTTGGCCTTCATAGTGAGAGGATTTGAGTATTGGAATAGAGATGTTTTACTGCAATTACATAGTGCATTGGTGAGGCCAAATCTGGAGTACTGTGTGCGGTTTTGGTGTCCTTATCCGAGGAAGGATGCCCTTGCTATTGAGGGTGTGCAGTGAAGGTTTACCAGGCTGATTCCTGCAATGGCAGGTCTGTCATATGAAGAGAGACTAAGTTGGTTAGAATGATATTCACTGGAATTTAGAAGAGTGAGAGGGAATCTCATACAAAATTATAAAATTCTAACAGGGTTAGACAGGGTAGATTCAGAAAGAATGTTCCCGATGGTACAGGAGTCCAGAACTAGGGGTCATAGTTTGAGGATAAGGAGTAAACCTTTTAGAACTGAGGTGAGGAGAAATTTCTTCACCCAGAGGGTGGTGAATGTGTGGAATTCACTACCACAGAAAGTAGTTGAGGCCAAAACGTTGTATGATTTCAAGAAGAAATTAGATATAGCTCTTGAGGCTAAAGGAATCAAGGGGTATGGAGTGGGGGAGGGGAAGGGGGGATCAGGATATTGAATTTGATGATCAGCCATGATCATAATGAATTTATGATCAGCTATGATCATAATGGCGGAGCAGGCTCGAAGGGCCAATTGGCTACTCCTGCTTCTAATTTCTAAGTTTCTAAATAGAGTCTAATGTCTGGGTCTGAAAGTGCTAGTCTTGTGGGGGAATAGAAAGATTGTATGTGGGAGGATGACCATCAGGAGAATTTTGACACAAATGATATGTTTGCTCTATTTGAAATAAACAGATATATTAAAATTGCTTAAAATTAATCAGTTTTAATATAAAAATTCTAAATTTTCCAGGGGTGCCTGCTTGGACTATTCTCCCCTCTTTCAAACCCCCACCGCCTGATATGCAGCATCAATTTCATCCTTGGAATCTTTATTATTTCTTCAGGCTTCCATGTTCTCCTGACAAGTCTCAGAAGAATAGCCTTCAAATTGTCGCTCTGTTTCAGTACAGTGCAATACACAGAATCCAGTGAGATAGAGTGCAACTTTATGCCTGTGATTTTACCATGCGGCTCCCTCTTAAACTCCAGCTATATTAACATGCAGAGGTGCCTATCCTTTGGGAACCCCTATCGTCTCTGATTTTATACCAAACATGCTTGAGAACTGATCAGTGGGTGTGATGAGGCGCAGAACAAAGAGGAAAGTGAACGATAAATAACTTTTCTTTATATCTATGAAATATAAGACTTGTAGAACACGTCCGGGGGTAAGTTTCTTGTTTTCATCTTCAATTTAGTCCAAGGTATCGTTTTGAATATTCCATGATTCTGCATTCTGCAATGTTTTTCCAAAGGTGGGCGATGTTTCTAGGAGAGAACAATTGTGGTTATTGTTTAAATCAACATTGATGAAATAAACCAACCACTATGTGCTATAGTAAGAAATCTCTCAACACCAGGTTAAAGTCCGACAGGTTTATTTGGAATCACGAGCTTTCAGAGCGCTGTTCCTTCATCACTCACCTGATGAAGGAGCAGCGCTCCAAAAGCTCGTGATTCCAAACAGACCTGTCGGACTTTAACCTGGTGTTGAGAGACTTCTTACTGTGCCCACCCCTGTCCAATGCCGGCATCTCCACATCATGCGTTTGGATGTAACACAATCCATATTCCGTTGATTCCAGATTATCTCAACTCTAGTTAGGAAAACGGGATACTTGAAGTCCTCAAGTTACAAGGCAGTTAATCAACAGTGCTGTTCGGATGATCTCGATCAGTTTGTGTTGACCTCCAATATTAGATTGTTGTCTGAAAACTTCTTTTACATGTTATGACCTCATTCCTCAGTAACACTTTCGGATGAAAGTTCAGGAAGCGTACAGTGACTGTAATTTCTTTGTTAGAATATCTGTGCTTATTAACATCATGCACAGATATTCTCATAGGTGAACAACATAGACTAACTGTAATAGAATTGGGTCATATCTAGGTTTGGATCAGGAAATATTATCCAGAGTTGCTACTCCTGATCGCTAACCAGTGATTTTTCTGAAAATGTAATAGCAGGGGGGCGGCATGGTGTCACAGTGGTTAGCACTGCAGCCTCACAGCACCAGGGACCCAGGTTCAAATCCAGCCTTGGGTGACTGTCCGTGTGGAGTTTGCACGTTTTTCCTGGGTCAGCGTGGGTTTCATCTAGGAGATTTGGTTTCCTCCCACAGTCCAAAGATGTGCACTTGGCATGTCATAACATTCAAGGCCAAATGCTGGCAGATGGGAGGTCAGGTTTTTCTAATGTGTTGGTGCAGACTTGATGGGCCCAAGTGCCTCTTCTGCCCTGTATGATTCTATGTGTGGGTTAGATTGATTGGCCATGCTAAATTGACCATTAGTGTCCCAAGATGTGTAGGTTAAGGACAATAGCAGGGTAAATACATGGGGTTACGGGGATGGGGTGGGGGGTTGGCCTGGGAAAGATGCTCTGTCGGAGATTGGTGCAGACTCAATGGGCCAAATGGCCTCCTTCTGCACTGTAGGGATTCATGGAGAGCTGGTGAGGATTGTGCACAAATGTGATGGACACTCAACTGTGCAGGTTCACACATGAATAGTGACTATTTTGGGGTGAAGTGTTTGGGTAGAATAGTGTTTATGCAGGGATGATTCAGCCCTTCCATGGAGGGAAGGAGGATATATAGTTTTGTCTCCGTGTTCAGTTGGAATTTCATGTTGCAACTTAGCAAAACCCTAGAGGATCGGTTTAAATTCTACCCCAACAGATTGGCGATCCTTTTCGTGAATGATTTTGTCTATAATGAATCTTATATCAGACTTGTACTAAATGCAATAAAACCAGAAAATACTGGAAAGACACAGTAGGTCTGGCAGCATCTGCGGAGAGAGAGAAACAGAGTTAACGCTTCAAGTCTTCTCTGAAGAAGTCATCCTAATTCGAGATGCTGTGTTTCTCTCTCCACGGACTGCTGAGTCTTTCTAGCATTTTCTGGTTTTATTTTGGATTTGCAGCATCTGCAGTATTTTGCGTTTATTAAACTAGATTAAATTACAAAGTTGTCTTGCTTTTGTTGTTCTCATCCGACGCTGAAATTAAATCATTGACACGAAACGTACAATGCATTGTGGCTATTATAATTTAAGATCTGTAGGTGCATTGAAGGATTACATTAAGGTCCTGTAATATTAGATTCCTTTTTTTTAATATAAATTACAGAAACATTTATCATTATGCAAGTGTGAATATAGGTATCCAAATACATCTTTGCATCTTTGCTGTTCTCTAATAATCTAATAAATTGTGTGTTATATTTCTAGATTGCTACATCCCTTTCTCTGTGACACCACAATAGCCCATCCAGTCCCGTGTGGCCTCAGGATCAATGAAAGGTCTGTACTGAGTTAGCTAATCTCAGCCAGGAAGAGGAGGTGGGGGGTGGAGGTGGAGGGGGGAGAGAGGAGAGACCCTAATCGGTGTCGACAGCCATTACTGTGGAAGTGGGGAGGGTAAACAGGAAAAAAAAAACAAGAAGTCTATAGAAATTTATGTGGCAATATGGAGATTGGTATACTGGTTCCTGTCAACAGTGGTGGCCCAGGCTGTGGGATCACGGGGAGAATATCTCTCCCTGCGACATTCTTTTGTCTTATTCTACTTAAATGTTTATTGCTTGGGGCACTCTGACTGAAAGTAGATTTACCAAAGTCGTCTTGCTTAAAGTTCTTTGTCTGCTCTTTTACCGTTTTGGGGGGCTGCACCCTTACACTGTGGCACTCCATTACTCTAGACACTGGGGCACCATTGATGGCCAGGTTCTCATGGCCTGGCATCAAAGAATATTGCCAGCACCAATGATTCATGGTGTTTAGGAAGGGAATCCTCGTCAATCCAACAGGAACAGAGGTTTCTGCCTTTTGGATCTTGCCGACCTGTAACATGGCCACATTACAAGCGTGGGCTCTAATGTACAAATTGTCTTTGTTGTCATCGTGCTTTGACACTACACTCACAGTTTGCAGATCTCGGCAGCCATTTTGTATGCCCAAACAAAACGTTCGCCCTGTTTTGAAACCTGAGACAAACATTTCGCCATTGGCCATTTTTACAGGCGGCAGCACAGAGAAGTGTTTTTTTACTGGGGTCTGTTGATCGGGGTTGTGGGTAATCTCGGACTCGGATTCCTGAGATGGGGTGGCGTTAGTCTCGGCCTTGTTATCTTGGACATGGATTTCTTGAGTCGCTTCGCTTGCGTGCCGCTGCGGAGGCGTGGTGCTGTACGGCTGCAGCTTTGTTTGTGAAACCGGAATTGTTCTCTCTGCAAAGGAGTTAGTATTCTTCCCTGTGAAAATAGGCGACATTGTACTGTTGGATGATTTGGACGAAGGGCCAGACTGGTCAACATCTTGGACACTTTTCCTTTCTGAGGTGGGCACCATTTCTGCACAGAACACACAGTGGCTCCCATTTTTCTCCTCTTTCCTTGATTTCTTTAACTTCTTCAGAGTATGGAAGGAGGAATCGGAGTTGCCCCTTCTCCAGCCATGCACCTATAAAAAAGAAAACCTTTTAAAATTACGTTAGCCAAGGTGGCAAATGACTATAGCCTAAAGAAAGTTTCTTCACTTCATTTTCCACATGCATTAATGAGAAAGTAGGATGGTACAATTTTGTCTTTTAAAAAGCATTTAGACAGTTACATGGGTAAGATGGCTATAGAGGGATATGGGCCAAATGTGGGCAATTGTGACTAGCATGGTGGCTTAAAAAAAAGGGCGGCATGGACAAGTTGGGCCACTGTTTCCATGCTGTAAACTTCTATGATCTCAATATTGATCAGTGTCTAATCATGTGTAACCATTGCTCCAAGTTGCCATTTAATGGAATTTAAGTCAGATAACCAACTTCTTCCATTTAGAACCAATTTGTGATAAATCATAGACCTCAATTCTTTCCATTTTAATATCATGACATGTTTTCCAGTTACGTGGAGAGAGTTTGTGAATCTCTGCAGAATAATGTCACATATTGCACACTGGGTAAGGACAGCCTCCATTAGCCTGAACAGCTGGCGTTTATAAATGTAACATTGAGTAAAGAAATCTTATGATCTTCAGCTCTTCCTAGACAGCCCCAAGCTTTGGCTTGTGGGGCGGCACGGTGGCCCAGTGGTTAGCACTGCTGTCTCACAGCACCAGGGACCCGAGTTCGGATTCCTGGCTTGTGGAGTCTGCACGTTCTCCCCATGTCTGCGTGGGTTTCCTCCAGGTGCTCCGGTTTCCTCCCACAGTCTGAAAGACGTGCTGGTTAGGTGCATTGGCCATGCTAAATTCTTCCTCAGTGTACCCAACAAGCGCCCAGAGTGTGGCGACTAGAGGATTTTCACAGTAACTTCACTGCAGTGTTAATATAAGCCTACTTGTGACTAATAAATAACTTTGAAACGAAACTTCCTTGGCATTGGTGACAGCATGGAATCATACAACTTTGAAAGGAGACCATTCAGTCCAACATGCTTGTGCTAGCTCTTTAGAAAGAACTGTGTAATTGGTCCCACTGCCCTGCTCTTTCCCCATTCCCATATCCTTCTGAAAGTTACTGTTGAATCGGCCTCCATTTTCCTTTCAGGCATTTCAGATTATAACCCAATAAGTGAAAAGATGGAAAAGGCAGGATAACGCTTCAATAAAAAGTCCACTCGAAAAATAGCTCTGAGACATTAAAATAGTTACTCTCACTCAGCCATTTATATGTCCTGTAACATTAGGCACTTTAAAAAAATGTAATCCTACCATGTAATTTAGATATCCAAGCTCTGAATTTTCCTATAATTATTGTCCTTGAACTCCCCTGTAATCATTAGTGAAAAATCATTTATTCCCTTCCACTATATGAATATTTTACAATAATTGTCAACTGCACTCAAAATTATGTAAAATAGAAATACTTTGACATTAGGCTATAAATGCCATTATTATTAACTTAAACTGCTTCCATAATATCGAATACAGCCCTGTTCAGAACAAATAGTTAGAGGTTTATAGAATGAAGGAGATAGTGGTGAAGTGGTAATGTCACTGGACTAGTAATTCAGAGCCCGGGGCTAATGCTCCAGAGACATGCAATTCAAATTCAATTAATACAAATCTGCAATTGAAAGCTCGTCTCAGCAACGGTGACTATTAAATTATCATTGATTGTTGTTAAAAACCCATCAGGGTTCACTAATGTCCTTCAGAAAAGGAGATCTGCCATCCTTACTTGGTCTGGCCTACATGTGACTCCAGAACCACAGTAATGTGGTTGACTCTTAACTGCTCTCTGAAATGGCCTCGCAAGCCACTCAGTTCAAGGGCAATTAGGGACAACAGATCCTGGCCTTCCCAGCGGCACCCACATTTCATGAAAGAACAAATTTTTAAAATGATAGACTCTACACATTACAGCTACTGATCTCAGACTACCCCTGTACAAAACATGCATGTGGGTACACCTGCTATCCATTGCACTCTGGTGAGCAACAATTGATTTTTACTTGCACAGGGTGGCATGGTGGCACAGTGGTTAGCACTGCTGCCTCACAGCACCAGGGACCTGGGTTTGATTCCCGGCATGGGTCGCTGTCTGTGCGGAGTCTGCACGTTCTCCCCATGTCTGCGTAGGTTTCCTCTGGGTGCTCCGGTTTCCTCCCACAGTCTGAAAGATGTGCTGGTTAGGTGCATTGACCATGCTAAGTTCTCCCTCAGTGTACCCGAACAGGCGCCGGAGTGTGGCGACTAGGGGATTTTCACAGTAACATCATTGCAGTGTTAATGTAAACCTACTTAACATAGAAACCCTACAGTACAGAAAGAGGCCATTCGGCCCATCGAGTCTGCACTGACCACAATCCCACCCAGGCCCTATCCCCATATCCCTACATAATTTTACCCACTAATCCCTCTAACCTACGCATCCCAGGACACTAAGGGGCAATTTTTTAGCATGGCCAATCAACCTAACCCGCACATCTTTGGACTGTGGGAGGAAACCGGAGCACCCGGAGGAAACCCACGCAGACACGAGAAGAATGTGCAAACTCCACACAGACTTGTGACAATAATAAATAAACTTTAAACAAAGCTGCAACTGATTTAATTTTAATATCACTTGGCGATATTCCATTTTCAATTTAAGTTTGCTCTGAGTCAGAATTACACTGCGCTGTTTGTAGTCTCACAACACCAGGTTAAAGTCCAACAGGTTTATTTGGTAGCACGAGCTTTCGGAGCGCTGCCCCTTCATCAGGTGAGTGAAGAGTTCAGTTCACAAACAGGGAATATATAGACACAAACTCAATTACAAGATAATGGTTGGAATGCGAGTCTTAACAGGTAATCAAGTCTTTACAGGTAACAGACAATGTGAGTGGAGAGAGGGCTAAGTACAGGTTAAAGAGGTGTGAATTGTCTCCAGCCAGGGCAGTTAGTGAGATTTTGCAAGCCCAGGCAAGTCGTGGGGGTTACAGATAGTGTGACATGTGACTTACTGTGCCTACCCCAGTCCAACGCCGGCAACTCCACATCATGCACTGTTTGTGAAACTGAAACATGACCTATCATGACTTTGATCACATTCCACTTCATTTTAGAATACTTGGGAGCCAGAATATTTACGAGTAAAATCATTTTTACATCAATGTCTGTTCAAAGTGATGGTGAAATGCCCCAGTAAAATTATCCTACCAGTGCCTAGCAATTATGTGGAAAACACTGCCTGAGACCAAATACATTAGCAGGGTGAAACAGTTAAACGAGCTATTGCACTTTATGGTGTGATCTGGATCCCTGAAGTTGTTAAAAATAAAAACACATTGCTGTATATAAGATGAAATAAATTTGTTTGACAATAAAATGGATTTTAAAAAATAGTTTTGTTATTATGCAGTGTATATTATCCAACATAAAACATTTCATAGTAAAGAAGTCATTTGCTTTTAGTAAACTTTTCCTAGACAAGGACAGAGGCAAAGTTTTTGGGATGGTGTTAAGACGCATCAGCTATGATCTCATTAAATGGCGGAACGTGCTCAGTGGGCTGAGTGGCCTGCTCCTCTGTTCTGCCTTACCACCAGTTGGATCACAACAAACAATTTAGGAGGAGTCACTGCAATCTGATTTCTCTGTTTCTCATTAGAGACTGACCCCCTTGACTGCCAGGTACAGCATAGGCAAGTTATCAAACGCCTTTTTATATCATTGCTATAAACATTAAAAGCAAAGAAGGAGTGGATCTTTGAGTAGCTGTTAGCAGGCAACATCTGAAATTATGACTTTCAAAAGGAAATTGGATGAACATCTGAAGATTTTTTAAAAATTGCTGAGTGACGGGGAAAGATGGGGCACTGAGATCAGAGTTGTTCTTGCAGACGGACAGGATAGATATGATGGGCTGAATGGTCTTCTGTGCTGTAACCATGCTGATTCTTCTTCCAAACAGCATAAAAATGCATGCCATATTCCCAAATAGGCCACTAGCAAACTGGAATCCTCTCCAGAAATACCTTTGTTAAAAACAGTGAAGACATGTACAAGGCGTTTGATAAGGTGCCCCATAAAAGGCTACTGAAGAAGATTAGGGCACACGGAGTTGGGGGTAGTGTGTTAAAGTGGATTGGGGACTGGCTATCCGACAGGAAGCAAAGAGTCGGAATAAATGGGTGTTTTTCCGGTTGGAGGAAGGTAACTAGTGGCGTGCCGCAGGGATCGGTACTCGGGCCGCAACTATTTACCATTTATATAGATGATCTGGAGGAGGGGACGGAGTGTAGGGTAACGAAGTTTGCAGACGACACAAAGATAAGTGGAAAAGTGAATCGTGTGGAGGACGGAGAAGATCTGCAGAGAGATTTGGACAGGCTGAGTGAGTGGGCGAGGATATGGCAAATGGAGTATAACGTTGAGAAATGCGAGGTTATACACTTTGGAGGAAATAATAACAAATGGGATTACTATCTCAATGGAAACAAATTAAAACATGCTACCGTGCAAAGGGACCTGGGGGTCCTTGTGCATGAGACGCAAAAGCCCAGTCTGCAGGTACAACAGGTGATCAAGAAGGCAAATGGGATGTTGGCCTATATTGCGAAGGGGATAGAATATAAAAGCAGGGATGTCTTGATGCACCTGTACAGGGCATTGGTGAGGCCGCAGCTGGAATACTGTGTGCAGTATTGGTCCCCTTATATGAGGAAGGATATATTGGCATTGGAGGGAGTGCAGAGAAGGTTCACCAGGTTGATACCGGAGATGAGGGGTTTGGATTATGAGGAGAGGCTGAGGAGATTGGGTTTGTACTCGTTGGAGTTTAGAAGGATGAGGGGGGATCTTATGGAGACTTATAAGATAATGCGGGGGCTGGATAGGGTGGAGGCGGAGAGATTCTTTCCACTTAGTAAGGAAGTTAAAACTAGAGGACACAGCCTCAAAATAAAGGGGGGTCGGTTTAAGACAGAGTTGAGGAGGAACTTCTTCTCCCAGAGGGTGGTGAATCTCTGGAATTCTCTGCCCACTGAGGTGGTGGAGGCTACCTCGCTGAATATGTTTAAAGCGCGGATGGATGGATTCCTGATCGGTAAGGGAATTAAGGGTTATGGGGATCAGGCGGGTAAGTGGTACTGATCCACGTCAGATCAGCCATGATCTTATTGAATGGCGGGGCAGGCTCGAAGGGCTAGATGGCCTACTCCTGCTCCTATTTCTTATGTTCTTATGTTCTTATGACATTATACTTGTTACAGAAGCAAGACCATTTTAAAAAAAACGTTCAAATCGTCATTTGGTCGTACTAAACTTGAGTATCGCTGAAAAGGACATTTTGATGCTTTTCGTCTTGCACTCATCAGGACAATGGCAAGAATAACAACGTCAGTGGTAACAACAACTTCATACTGTATGAAGAGTGGTTGTCAAGTGGACTCTGGTTGAAGTGTTGTCATGGAGAATGCACCAAATGATGATGATTGACAGTCAGCTGCCAAGCATTGTTTGAAATTTTAAACCAGGCAGCTTGGGTCTGGTCCAGGCTTTGTCCTGGAGGAATAAACCAGTGAACGGCTATCACTTATTTCATTTAGCTGAAACATGCACAATGGGAGTACCTACTCTTTCTGCCTGCAAAGAATAGAGCCCTGTGTATTAATATAGGTGGCATCCAAGACATGCAAATGCATCACACTGTGAGCCCAACGGACAATCTTAAATTGGTTGTCAGTATAATTTTTAGTACACTGAGGATTATTTAGCAAATGTTCTCCAATCGCAGAATCATATCTAATGATTAGGTTTGATATCTAATCAAATCTAATTCCAGAATCATACTGGAATATATGATTCCAGTATATCTAATACTGGAATCATGCCCAGTATGGGCTGGCTGGGTATGGTCTGTACCTTTGCCAGTCTTTGAGATGTACAGCTGACATACCTAGCGTCGCACTGGCACTGAAATTCATATACCACATTACTCATTTGTGTGATAGGCAGAATGCCATTTTGGCTAGATGGCAGCATTCTGTTAGTGTGAATAGCACTTGTGTTGCTCTTGCATAGTAGTAGCGTGAAACAGCTAGCTTCACCTGTTGCTCAAATTTTTGAGATCCTTGCCCTTGCAGGGTAATGTGGGCGGCACGGTGGCACAGTGGTTAGCACTGCTGCCTCACAGCGCCAGGGACCTGGGTTCAATTCCAGCTTGGGTCACTGTGCAAACTCCACACAGACATTCTCCCCGTGTCTGCGTGTGTTTCCTCCGGGTGCTCCGGTTTCCTCCCACAGTCCAAAGATGTGCGGGTTAGGTGTTAAATCGACCCTGGTGTCGGGGATTACCAGGGTAAATATGTGGGGGTTATGGGACTAGGGCTTGTGTGGGATTGTGGTCGGTGCAGACTTGAAGGGCCGAATGGCCTCCTTCTGCACTGTAGGATTCTATGATTCTAATCTGAGGTAGACTGGGCATTTTTCAGGGCCGAAGGTGACTGCCCATTCATGAGCTTGAATGATATATAGGAAAATAGTCTGATCAGGATAGCCATTATGCTGCAGGATGCCTTTAATACGTTCTATTTCAGCCAATATGCAAGGAGTAGAAGCTGGGTGTCATTCCATCAAAGATATGTTTTTCATGGAACCCAACAAAGATGTTTGCAAGAGCCAGGCCTAAGGGGATCCCATGGCAACACCATCTATTTGATCATTCATGGTGCCGTTAAAGCTGAACTCAACTGCATGAGTTGCCAAGTTGATGAGCTCAGTGGGTACAGATTCACGCAATGGTGGTGGGTCTAGGTCACCATCTTATGGTGCTGCAGTGCTTCCATTGGCGAATAGGCTCGCAATGTGAAATGAGCATCAGCTTCCAGGCACACTCTTTGGAACAAGATTGTAGATTCACTGCAGGTATTTAAATGGGTGATGTTTCAGGCAGTGATATCAGCCATCACCTGGAACACATCCAGCTCCCATTTAAATCTCTGCTGTCAATCTACAATCTCGTTCCAAAGGCCAGCCTCTTGGGTCACCAGTCTCCTGGAACTTGTTCTGATTACCAGATAGGAATTTCTCACTTCTTTAAAAAACCGTGACATAAATTTGAGCTTTTTGTTTTTCAGATTTTTAAAAAAGTCTTACTTTGCCTCTACCTGGAGCTGACCTGTCTGATGTAGCTTATGTTGTCTGGTTCAAATATTGGTGAACGGGATTGATCAGAAGGTCTCTTTCTGTGCTTTCATACCTGAGTCCATACAGATTTGAATCAGCGTTGTACGGGAACCAAGGTCAGTCACAGTGTGATTGGATGGCTGTAAAAAAGGGGAATACCAGTACCTGAGCTGTTGGCTGGGGTAATGGGTGTTTCACATGGACCATTAACTAACAAGAGGCTAAATGTCATCAGCTTGAAAACAAACCCCTTTTAATGCTGTCACAGTCACGCCTGATAACAGCTCCAAACTGACATAATAAATGATGTTGTGGTAGGAGAGGAAGACTGGGATAGACTGAATTAGTTGACAGAAAGCCTGTATGGAATCGATGGGCCAAATAGCCAACCCCTGAGCTGTAATGGTGAAAATGTTTACAGATGTTACCATAGCATAATTAGTCTTGCAGAATTCAGTGATTTCTAATTATAGTAAAGGGTATAGGAGGCGGGGGAGAGGGGTCTGCAGGGACAGGAGGTATCAAAGATTCCTAAGGTAGTTCAGGAGAAACTCCAAGGGTGAACCAAGGGCTGATTCAAACAGTGTTGACACATATCATCAAGGCTTTAACCCAACGTATAAATGGAGTAATTTAACTCTGTTACACCTTCAACTGTTGCTCAGATGTTGTAATTTATCAAGTGCTTGTGCTGAACAAAGTTTAATTGCTGCAACCAATATGTGTGATCACTTTGCGCACAGACTGAAGGTGCTCAGCAATCAGGACCCTGACCTTCCGGTTAGTTGCCATTTTAACACTCGATCCTGCTCCCATGCCCATATGTCTGTCCTTGGCCTGCTGCAATGTTCCAGTGAAGCTCAACGCAAACTGGAGGAACAACATCTCATCTTCTGGCTTGGCACTTTACAACCATTACATCGAGTTCAACACCTTCAGATGATTAGCTCTACCCCTCCTCCACCCCTTTGTTTTCATTCTATTTAATTTAAGTTATTTTTTTTACTGTTCTCTACCTTTTATTTCTTTATTGTCTTTCTTTATTTTTCCCTCCCACTTTTCCCCCTTTTTTATCCCCCTTTTCTGACCTTTTCTCCCCTTTTCCCCTTTTTTCTCAATTTTACCTCCCTCCCACCCACCTCCCCACATCTTCATCTGTCACAGCTTACCCTCTGATTTCAGCTTCTCTGCCGTTTATCCATTCACACCTTCTATACTCTCTATGGACTGCCATTAGCACCTCTTAGCCTTTCCCCTTGTTTTTGTGGTGATGATTCATGTTTCGTTCCCTCACCCTGCAGTATAAATATCTCCCACTTTCTACGCCTTTTAGCTTTGACAATGAGTCATCTGGACTTGGAACATCAGCTCTTTTCTCTCCTTACAGATGCTGCCAGACCTGCTGAGATTTTCCAGCATTTTCTCCTATGGGCCAACATTGAATGGTTGGATATGAGAGTTTATCGACAGCTAACAAATTGGCACCTCAGGTGGGATGTTGATGGGCAGTTAATATCTTTTGCTTTTAATTATTTAGTGAAAGAGAAATCCGAGGACTGGTATGGTTAACGCAATGCAGCCAGTTAAGGAAGGGAAGAGATAACAAATAGGTTAGACCAAGGAGAGCCAATGGATGTTATCTATCTTGACTTCCAAAAGGCCTTTGACAAGGTGCCTCACGGGAGACTGCTGAGTAAAATAAGGGCCCATGGTATTCGAGGCAAGGTACTAACATGGATTGACGATTGGCTGTCAGACAGAAGGCAGAGAGTTGGGATAAAAGGTTCTTTCTCAGAATGGCAACCGGTGACAAGTGGTGTCCCGCAGGGTTCAGTGTTGGGGCCACAGCTGTTCTCTTTATATATTAACGATCTAGATGACGGGACTGGGGGCATTCTGGCCAAGTTTGCCGATGATACAAAGATAGGTGGAGGGGCAGGTAGTATTGAGGAGGTGGGGAGGCTGCAGAAAGATTTAGACAGTTTAGGAGAGTGGTCCAAGAAGTGGCTGATGAAATTCAACGTGGGCAAGTGCGAGGTCGTACACTTTGGAAAAAAGAATAGAGGCATGGACTATTTTCTAAACGGTGACAAAATTCATAATGCTAAAGTGCAAAGGGACTTGGGAGTCCTAGTCCAGGATTCTCTAAAGGTAAACTTGCAGGTTGAGTCCGTAATTAAGAAAGCAAATGTAATGTTGTCATTTATCTCAAGAGGCTTGGAATACAAAAGCAGGGATGTACTTCTGAGGCTTTATAAAGCACTGGTTAGGCCCCATTTGGAGTACTGTGAGCAATTTTGGGCCCCACACCTCAGGAAGGACATACTGGCACTGGAGCGGGTCCAGCGGAGATTCACACGGATGATCCCAGGAATGGTAGGCCTGACATACGATGAACGTCTGAGGATCGTGGGATTATATTCATTGGAGTTTAGGAGGTTGAGGGGAGATCTGATAGAAACTTACAAGATAATGAACGGCTTAGATAGGATGGACGTAGGGAAGTTGTTTCCATTAACAGGGGAGACTAGGACGCGGGGGCACAGCCTTAGAATAAAAGGGAGTCACTTTAGAACAGAGATGAGGAGAAATTTCTTCAGCCAGAGAGTGGTGGGTCTGTGGAATTCATTGCCACAGAGGGCTGTGGAGGCCGAGACGTTGAGCGTCTTCAAGACAGAAATTGATAAATTCTTGATTTCTCGAGGAATTAAGGGCTATGGGGAGAGAGCGGGTAAATGGAGTTGAAATCAACCATGATTGAATGGTGGAGTGGACTCGATGGGCCGAATGGCCTTACTTCCGCTCCTATGTCTTATGGTCTTATGGTCTTATGGAAGCTTTTGGTGTGTCGGACCCAGCAGTGTTAAACAGAACACTGAGAATGGCAAGCTTGACTGAAGTTCAGCAAGCCAGAGTAAAGAAATTAGACAAGTTGCGTGACAGAAACTGCTCAGATCAAGGCTTGCTTATGCCGAATGAAGTTTGATCACTGCCACCAACATGGGTTAATATCGAATCATTGGATATCAGAGTTTATCACAAGGTAATTAAAGTTCAAATGCACTACAGTTCACTCTGCAGGCAAAATGGCACTCAAAGCCACATGAAGGTCCAGGACAGGCTTGACAGATCAGTTGGTCTTCTCCTGCCAATAAACTTATTTTGTTGTTCATTCATGGGATGTGTCCTTTGCTGGCTAGGCCAGCATTTATTTTCCACTCCTAATTGCCCTTGAGAAGGTGGTGGTGAGCTGCCTTCCTGAATTGCTGCAGTCCACGTGATGTAGAAAATGTAATAAGAAATAGGATTAGGAATGGGCTCAAGTCTGCTCCATCATTTAATAAGATCATGGATGAACTTTTATATCAAATGCACTTTCCCACCCTATTATTTAATTCCCTTAGTGCCCAAAACTTTATCAATCTCAGCCATGAATTTACAGAATGAGGAGAATCTACAGCCCTCTGGAGCAGAGAATTCCAGAGATTTCACAACCCTCTGAGTGAAGAAATTTCTCCTCGTCTCAGTTCTAAATGATTGGCTCCTTAACTTGAGACTATGCCACCCTAGTGCTCGACTCTCCAACCAGAGGAAACAGCCACTCAACATCTATCCAATTACCAACTCAGTGGGACTGCCTTGGTTCCCATTATTGTGGCCAGAGCATCTCCAGCAATGGCTTCATTTCCCGCTCTCACAGTGTCCTGTCTATAGTTGGCTCCTTTATCTACATGCTGAACCTTGGCAACATCATCCGGAGACATGAAGTCAGCTTCCACATGCAATGCTGACGACAGCCAGCTCTGCCTCTCTTCCAACCCCCTCAAGTCCTCTGCCAGCTCTGTGTTGCTAGACATCTTCACCAACATTCAAACTTGAATGAGTTTTTTAAAAAAGTTTATTTATTAGTGTCACAAGTAGGTTC
This sequence comes from Mustelus asterias, assembly GCF_964213995.1. Lineage (NCBI taxonomy): Eukaryota > Metazoa > Chordata > Chondrichthyes > Carcharhiniformes > Triakidae > Mustelus > Mustelus asterias. Next base: position 13,383,250 of record NC_135804.1, read on the forward strand.
ACATTAGCACTGCAATGAAGTTGCTGAGAAAATCCCCTAGTCACCACACTCCGGCACCCGTTCAGGTTAATGCACCCAACCAGCACGACTTTCAGAATGTGGAAGGAAACCGGAGCACTCGAAGGAAACCCACGCAGACGTGAGGAGAACGTGCAAACTCCACATAGACAGTGACCCAAGCCGGGAATCGAACCCGGGTCCCTGGTGCTTTGAGGCAGCAGCGCTAACCACTGTGCCGTTTAAATGAGCATCAAGTTCCTCCAATTAAACATTGGGAAAAGTTCCAATGCAAGCTCCCAACCCTTGCCACTGGTCACATGAGCTCCCAAAACTAAAACTGAGCCACTCACCCGGATTCTTGTTTGGCTCCTGGAAAACTGGAACTTCTGGCTTTTTGTTGTTAATGGTCGCTATGGACAAAATCATTTATAATTGCTCTCCTGCTGCCCCCCCCCCCCCCCCCCCCCCCCCACCTCCCTCCAGCCCACGTGTGCTTACATCTGTCAAAAAAATGTTACGCATTTCAATGAAATCACCTCTCATTCTTCCAAAATCAGGAGAGCGTAGGCCCATTTTACTTTATCTCCATTTAAAATGCCCCATAAACGTTTATAAGCCAAATCAAGGAAAGCCAGGAGCCAGGTTAAATATTTTCTTCACGATTAAAATGTCATCTAATTAGTTGAATTTAGCAGGAAGTTCTGAAGTGGGAATGTTGAACTACTTACTGCATCGTCCCATCCATTACAGATGATGAACTGATCCACCTGCTTTTGGTCGTCCTCATAGGTTTCCTCACTGACTCTGATAAGAACATCTATGAGTTTTCTTTCAGATTCCCAGGAATGGAGAAAATGGGTGGGACTTATCGCCATTTTATTGGTACAGTTGGGACTATCGGAGAACGTTATCCTTTCACAGTTGACCATGTCTTCCTCCTGAAATTCCATTTTCCAAGTAAGGTTTTCACCAGACGATTTCTCTGTCGATCGAAGTGAGGCTTGCAGTTAATGCCTTATTACATTCAAGGTAAAGCAAAATCATTAAATATTAAATAAGACATCCTATTTACTATTTAATGACTCTGCTTCACATACAGTTACTATCATTTACTCCACTTTTAAAGGAGAAAGCCTCCTCAAAGTGTGGCAAACATTTTTGTTTGCAATCACACAGAATAGGATGATCTAAGTCATAAGGTGGCATCACATCCATCAAAGATTCAAATGTTTTCAAAACCAACCATATTCAGAACTATAAGTTCTGTTTTGGCCCAATAATGCATTCTGCATTACATGTCTCACGCTGTCTGCGTACAACAGTATAATAAGAAGTTTAACAACACCAGGTTAAAGTCCAACAGGTTTATTTGGTAGCAAAAGCCACTCAAGCTTTTGGAGCTGCAAGCCCCTTCTTCAGGTGAGTGGGAATTCTGTTCACAAACAGGGCATATAAGGACACAAACTCAATTTACATGAATAATGGTTGGAATGCGAATACTTACAACTAATCAAGTCTTTAAGAAACAAAACAGCATGAGTGGAGAGAGCATCAAGACAGGCTAAAAAGATGCATATTGTCTCCAGACAAGACAGCCAGTGAAACTCTGTGGGGGTTACAAATAGTGGGACATGAACCCAATATCCCGGTTGAGGCCGTCCTCGTGTGTGCGGAACTTGGCTATCAGTTTCTGCTCAGCGACTCTGCGCCGTCGTGTGTCGCGAAGGCCGCCTTGGAGAACGCTTACCCGAATATCAGAGGCCGAATGCCTGTGACCGCTGAAGTGCTCCCCAACAGGAAGAGAACAGTCTTGCCTGGTGACCTTACCTGGTGGACCTTAACCTGGTGTTGTTAAACTTCTTACTGTGTTTACCCCAGTCCAACGCCGGCATCTCCACATTACAACAATATAACACAGGCATTGGCACTAGCACAAGATATCTGCCAATACATTTGGATAAGAATTGTTAGATAGGATAAGACCAAGGTCTATCTAATTTTCCTTCTATGTAAGCACACATGGGCTGGGAAGACAACAAGAGAGCCATTGTAAATGATTTCGTCCATAGCGACCATCAACAACAGAAAGCCAAGACTCCAAATTTCCCAAGAACCAATCAAGAATCCAGGTGCGTGGCTCAGTTTTAGTTTTGGGAGTTTGTGAAATCAGTGGCAAGGGTGGAGAGCTTGTGTTGGAACTAAAGAGAAGAACTTTGCTTTTCCCAATGTTTAATTGGAGAAACTTGATGCTCGTTCAGTTGGTGAAGATGTCTAGCAACACAGAACTGGCAGAGGGTCTTGAGAAGAGAGGTAGAGCTGGCTGTCGTCAGCATTGCATGTGGAAGTTGACTCCATGTCTTCAGATAATGTTGCCGAAGTTCAGCGTGTAGACAAAGGAGCCAACTATAGACAGGACACTGTGAGAGCGGGAAGTGAAGCCATTGCGAGAGATGCTCTGGCCATAATAAGACAGCTAATGGGAACCAAGACAGTCCCAACTGAGTTGGTAAATGGAGAGGAGGTGTTTGAGAAAAGTGGTATGGTTGACCATGTCAAAGAGCAGAGGGGTCAAGGGGGACTACAGTCACAAATACAGACATCATTTGTGAAATGGATTAGAGCCACTTGGTGGGGCAGAACCTGATTGGAGAGGTCAAACATGGGGTTACAGGAAAGATGAGCACAGAGTGGAGAAGCAACAATAGTTTGAAGAGGAAAAGAAATTTGAAGATGTGGCAGTAACTTGCAAGGACAGGAAGGCTGAGCCAGTCCTGCACAGCACTGTTGCCTTCATATGATTTAGAGAAGAAATCGAATGAACTGAAATAAATGGAAATGGGGTGAAGGTGGAGGGGAGAGTTCATGCTCTGAAGTTGTTGAACTCAGTGTTCAGTTTGGATGGCTGTAAAGTGCCCAATCGGAAGATGAGATGCTCTCCATGGCACCTCATGGCAAACTGGAGGAACAACAGAACTTCATCTGTGGAATTCCCTGCCCAGCGAAGCAGTTGAGGCTACCTCATTGAATGTTTTTAAGGTAAGGATAGATACATTTTTGAACAAGTAAAGGAATTAAGGGTTATGGCGAGCGGGCGGGTAACTGGAGCTGAGTCCACAAAAAGATCAGCCTTGATCTTATTGAATGACGGAGCAGGCTCGAGGGGCCAGATGGTCAACTCCTGCTCCTAGTTCTTATGTTCAGGGTCATCCCGATTCAAAGCCTTGGCTCCGTCCTCTCTCTCCACGGATGCTGTCAGACCCGCTGAGATTTTCCAGCATTTTGTGCTTTGGTGTCAAAAGAATCTGTATGGTGTTGTGGTCACCACATAGGGTGTAGAGAAAGATCAGCTGAATACGTACGGTAGGTCCACTGCGGGCAGCAGGGAGGGAATGCAGGAGTCAATGCCCAGAGTAACAGTGAAGCTCACTTGCCTGTTCAGCTCATGTGAAGCTTTGTTTCCACACACTGATGACTGATGCTTGGAAATAAGGTGTAAACAGCAGGGGTGAGGCAGGACAGGAAGCTCATTGTGTGTCTGCTCCTCGGGCGGGGCTGGAGAGCACAGCGGGAGGGGGGGCATGGAAACCAAGAGGAACAATTACCATGGCAACGACTGTGCTGCCTGCCCCATGCCAGGGGGAGAGAACGGATGTGACGACACGCGAGGGAGCGGAACCGGACAGGGTCGAGCGGAAGTGACGAGAGGGAGGCGGTCGTTGCCATAGAAACAGGCGGAAATGACGGCGGAAACCGGAAGTGGGGCAGGGAGGGGATAGTCGGTGGCGCACGATTCGAGAAGCTTCGAGCGGAGTAGGCCGCAGGCTATCGGAGCGCGGAGATTTGAGGAGGCCGCTGGCCGCGGCCACTCCGGCCCCCGGGTTTCACCTCAAGACCAGTCCCAGCGGAGGCGCAGAATGTTCCGCCCGAACTTCCGACCGTCGCAGCCGGGCTTCCGGAGCCCGCCGCCGCCTCCGGGCCCAGGCCCGTTCCCCGGGGCGGGGCAGGCGGGCGGCATGTACTCCTGGGGCGGCACGGCCACCCCGCCCTACGGAGGCCGGCACCGGGGTTACAGCAAATCCCCGCAGCCGCCGGGCTCGGGCTCCTTCCAGCACCGCTACAGCAGCCCGTCCCCCGGGCAGCAACAGCCGCCGCAGGGCTTCAGCCCCCGGCACCGGGGCCGCTACTCCTCGCCCCCCTTCCAGCACCCGCTCTCCCCCGGCCCTCAGCAACACTCCCCCAGCCCGGCCCACCGCAAGTACCAGGGCTCGCCCAGGACATCCACCCCGTTCAGCGGCGAGAGGAGATCCCCGGCGCCGGTGGAGCATTACTACAAAGCCTCCATGCTGCAGGACCCATGGGCTAACCTGGAGCCGGTGTGTGTGTCTGACATCCAGCAACAATACAGCAACCTGCAGAGCCCCAGCACCGGCAAAGCGGGGAGATACTTCAGCTAACAGCAAAGGACAGGGAGAGACTTCAGCTCACAGCAAAGGACAGGGAGAGACTTCAGCTCACAGCAAAGGGAAGGGGCTATAACAGCAACAGAGGAGGAAATATTTCAATTAACAGCAAAAGAGGAGGAAATATTTCAATTAACAGCAACAGAGAAGGAAATATTTCAGTTAACGGCAACACAATATACAACTTTCAAAGTTATCCTTTTCTTTGTGTTACCCTACCAAAGGTAGACATTGATCAAGAACTGTTGTGGTCCCCACACTCATTGCTTGCCAGAGGCAGTCATCTTTTTTTTAAAAAAAGAAAGAAAAACCGAAACTTTGATTACAATTTTTTTGCAGAATCGACTTTTTAAAAATGAGACTTATTTTTTTACCCACGCACCAGCTTTTTTTCCCTCTTCTTTTCTTTTGGCGATGCAAAGGGGCTTGTTTGGATGTTACCCGGGAGAGTGCTAAACTACTTCAGATTTGGGAAGTGCCTGCTCAGGAGAACTGTTTAAAATGTTCTTTAATATCACCAGCCAGTGAAAAGTGACTAATTATTTTACAGGTATCCACCACTCCTATGCATTAATGAACAGGTTGGACAGCATGTCATGTGATTTTTTATTGTAAGCCATTGAAATGGTCATTTTTAAAAAGATTTTGTCAACTTTTTTAAATTAAAGATTGAAAACGCCAGTGTTTAATTTTGTATAATCCATGTTTCTAGTGTACGTGTGTGTGTTGGTATAAATGAAAATGATTCCTGTCTGGTTGAATAATGAGATGGCAATTCTTGGATATGTGCAGTAAAGATGTGTAATGTGCTGGTGTTCCTCCTGTTTTCAATATTTTTGTTTTAATAATTTTTTTCAAAAGTGGAAAAGTACAATTTGAGCAAATGGAAATTTAGTTTGAAAGCTTGTTGCATTCTGGGCATGTTGGTGAGGGATATAATGGATTGTCCTTATACTGTAATTACTGCATAACTATGGTATTTGGTGGTAGAGATATCTACTAATATAAATGGGAAGAGAATTTTATTGGGTAAATGGAGTGAGAGATTTCTTTCGGTGACTGGCTCTAATTGTCTCTTTATCTTGGTATTTATCATAAAAATAAAGTTTGCTTGATTTTTTTTTTAAATCTTGAAGTTTTGTAAAAGGCTGTTTTTCACTTTCTTCAGCTCCCATCTGTGGATGGATGTGCATACTTTTAATTCTGCTTGCAAGCAGTTGGGATTTTCCCATTATCTTTCTGGGTCATGGGGAAACAGACATACTATAAGATATAGGCGCAGAATTAGGCCATTCGACCTGTCGAGTCTGCTCTGCCATTCAATCATGGCTGATAAGTTTCTCAACCCCATTCTCCCACCTTTTTCCTGTAACGTTTGACCCCCTTACCAATCAAGAATCTTTCTACCTCTGTCTTAAGTATACTCAATGACCTGGTCTCCACAGCCTTCTGTGGAAATGAATTCAATGGATTCACCACCCTCTGGCTGAAGAAATTCCTCCTCATCTCAGTTCTAAAGGGTTGTCCCTTTACTCCTGGGGCTGTGTCCTCGGATCCTAGTCTCTCCGACTAACGGAAACATCTTTCCCCGTCCACTCTATACAAACCTTTCAGTATTCTGTAAGTTTCAAGGAGATTCCTCGCTCGTCCTTCTAAACTCCACCGAGTACAGAGCCAGAGAGCTCAAATGCTTCAAAAGAGAAAATGCTGGAAAATCTCAGCAGGTCTGGCAGCATCTGCAAGGAGAGAAAAGAGCTGACGTTTAGAGTCCAGATGACCCTTTGTCAAAGGTAAAAGGCATAGAAAGTGGGGGATATTTATTCTGCAGGGTGAAAAATGAGTCATAGCCACAGAAACCAGGGGAAAAGACTGCTAATGGCTGTCCACAGAGAGAATAACGGATGTGAATGGCCTAACGGCAGCGAAGCTGTAAGCTGTGACAGATGAAGATGTTGGGGGCTCAAATGCTCCTCTTGCTAATTTTTATTGCGCTTCCATTCCGTGAGTGCTGAAAGTTATCTCCACTTGGCCTCGGTGAGCAATTCCTGACTAAAACTACACGCTGAGATTTGCCAGGCCCTTTGAGTTAATCGTGGCTAAGCCCAGTGGTTCATCCAGTTGGCGTTGTACACACAATGCACTTTTTCTGAGCTGGTTGGATGGTGAGAGTGGCAGTAGCAAACCCTCTTCTCCCCACTCCCAAGATCAGTGCAAGTATTAGCAGCTGCACTGAGATGGCGTGAATGATCAAAAATCGGACTCAAGTTTCAGATTATGGCCTCAGTGGCTCACTACAACACCAAGCAGCACACAGACTTCAGTTTAACATGAAAATCTACAAGCTGGCATATTCGCTGGCCACTGGGGGTTTTGGTAAGTTTGGGCAATGCATGTTGTATGTGAAATGTTGTGTAAACATTGGAATATCTCTTTTGCTCAGCTGCACATCAGATGTCACTAAGTGTCTGAAGAACATTTGTTTTGGGAGAGGGTGGGATAAGTATATAGAAATATACAGACGCACGCTCCAGAACACATTAAAGCTGCAGTGTCTGCAGCCACTTAATCAGGATGTACAAACTGTCTTTCTGAGCCTTGTTCCTGGAAAATTAAAGTTTGAACAAAATCTGTATATTAATACTTATACTGTATTCCAATACTGATCAAACAGTACATTCACTGACGTAGTTGTCAAAGCATTCTCTAGTAATATTATAAAAATAGTATGACCACTGCATGTTTCCTGTCTTATCGCGCTCCTGTCATATTTAGATATGTTAACATTTTTAAGAGTTAAGGAGCTGCCCAAAAGCATTACTTGTATATCTACAGCTCTTCGTTTTGTGTGGTTTGCATTTAAAAACAGACTCCAACAGAACAATCTTTCCAATGGTATCATTTTCCTGTCTTTATCAGACATACATGGTCTTGAGCAATACAGTAGGAGCTTTGACGTTTAAACATGTTTGCACTTCCTGTCACTTGTCCAGTTCCCCTCCATTGTTCTTCAAGTGGAACAGGCAGCAATGCAGAATGTACAGAGCAACTCCAAGAACACTAAAATAATATGTGTGCATTCTTTTAACCTTAGAAGTCACATTTCAAGTTCTGGTCTGTGGCCTGAATGGTAGTTCTGAATTAATAAATCAAGAAAGCAATTAAACTTTATAGCATAACAGAATATTATTATTTTCAATCATGGTAAAATGCCCATGTTCTAAATCTTTGTTCATTTTTTGATTTGATTTATTATTGTCATGTATTAACATAGTGAAAAGTATTGTGTCTTGTGCACTATACAGACAAAACATACCGTTCATAGAGAAGGAAACAAGAGGGTGCAGAATGTAGTGTTAGTCATAGCTAGGTTGAAGAGAAAGATCAACTTAATGCAAGGTAAGTCCATTCAAAAGTCTGACAGCAGCAGGGAAGAAGCTGTTCTTGAGTTGGTATGTGACCTCAGACTTTTGTATCTTTTTCCCAATGGAAGAGAGAATGTCCGGGGTGCATGGGGTTCTTAATTATGCTGGCTGCTTTGCCGAAACAGCAGGAAGTGTAGACCGAGTCAATGGATAGGAGGCTGGTTTGCGTGATGGATTGGGCTACATTCATGACCCTTTGGAGTTTTTTGCGGTCTTGGGCAGAACAGGAGCCATACCAAGCTGTGATACAACCAGAAAAAATGCTTTCTATGGTGCATCTGTCAAAGTAGGTGAGAGTCGTAGCTGCCATGCCAAATTCCCTTAGTCTTCTGAGAAAGTAGAGGTGTTGGTGGGGCTTTCTTAACTATAGTGTCGGCATGGGGGGGCCAGGACAGGTTGTTGGTGAACTGAACACATAAAAACTTGAAGCTCTCGATCCTTTCTACTTTGTCCCCATTGATGTAGACAGGGGCATGTTCTCCTTTACGCTTCCTGAAGTTGATGACGATCTTCGCTTTGTTGACATTGAGGGAGAGATCTTCATTTTAGTGGCGAACTGGTGAGTTTTGTAAGAAGTATTTTTAAAAAGTACTTTTAGATATTCTATTTAAACTGCATTGTCAGAGGTGCTGTCTTTCTGATTAGACATTAAACTGAGGCCCCATCTGCTCCATCAGGTGGATGTAAAAGACTATTTACAAGAGCTGGGGAAGTGTCCCTGGTGTCCTGGAAATGTTTCTCCCTTCACCGCACTGAATGAACAAGGGGAGGCAGTGGTATTGTTACTGGGCTAGTCATCTGGGGACCCAGGTTCGAATCCCACCACGGCAGATGGTGAAATTTGAATTCAATACAAAATCTGGTTTAATTGTAATAAGGAAATCTGTTGTTTTTACATGTCTGGCCTACATGTGACTCCAGACCCGCAGCAATGTGGTTGACCCTCAAATGGAGGGCAATTAGGGACCGGCAATAAATGCTGGCCCAGGCAGCAATGCCCACATTCCCATAAATTAATTTTAAAAAATGAGAACAACATGATCTCGTCGTTATCAAACACTGTTTGCTGTGCATAAATTAGCTACTGCATTTCCTAAGAGACAACACTTTTAAAAGTACTCCATCAGATGTGAAGCATTTTGGGATGTCCAGTGGTCATTTAGCAGGGTATAGGAATGTGAGTCATCCTTTTAGATGGAGTTGATTATTCCGATGTAGTTCTTGCCAGTCTTCCACCTTCTACCCTCCACAAAACTACTAAATGTGTTTTAAGTCACCACAAGTTCCAATCACTCATCTCCCTGGTGTTACTAATTCTTTTGGCTCATAAAGTCAAAGTCCAGTACAGCACAGGAACCGGCCCTTCAGCCCTCCAAGCCTGCGCCGATCAAGATGCCTGCCTAAACTAAAACCGTATGCACTTAGAGTCTGTATCCTTCCATTGCCATCCTTTTCATGTATTTGCCTAGTTACCCTTTAAATGCCTCTTAAAAGTCATAGAGTTTTACAGTGCAAAAGGAGAGGCCATTCGGCCTGCGTGTCTGCGCCGGCCATCAAGCACCTACCCTGATCCCATTTTCCAGCACTTGGTCAGTAGTCTTGTATGCTATGGTTGGTCCAGTTGTCTGTTCAATTCTGAACCTAGAGATCCCACTGGATGTCAATTTTATCCTGGAGCCATTCTCATGATTTTTTTTTTGCACATTCTCTAATGCCCTCCCATCATTCCTGAAGTACCTCCCAGGATTGGCTGCAGTTCTTCTGTTAAGCCCAAGCCAGTGTTTAATACTTGGAAATTTATTCAAAATCATGGGTTCTGGAGAGAGTAGACAAGGACGAACTGTTTCCGTTGGTGAAAAGTAATTTGCAAAAGAAGTAATGGGGACATTAGGAAACATTTTCTCACGGAGCAAGTCGTTAGGATCTGGATTTCACTGCCTGGGATTTTTTTTAAAATTCATTCACGGGACATGGGTGTCCCTGGTTGGCCAGCATTTATTGTCCATCCCTAGTTGCCCAAGGGTCAACCGCATTGCTGTGGCCCTTGAGTTACATGTGAACTCGCCCCAAAGGGCATTAGTGAACCAGATGGGTTTTTCTGACAATCAACAATGGTTTTATGGTCATCAGTAGATTGTTAATTCCAGATTTTTTTATTTTGAATTCAAATTCCACCATCTGTTGTCGTGGGATTTGTTCCCCAGAACATTAGCTGAGTTTCTGGATTAATAGTCTAGCGATAATACCACTAGACAATCGCCTCTTCTAATTGTAGTGGAGGTGAATTCAATCAAAGCATTCAAGAGGGGATTGGATCATCTGAAAAGAAGGTAGGCGCAGAGCTATGGATAGAAGGTGGGAAGAGTGACTGTAGGTGAATTGCTCCTTTAGGGAGCCAGCATAGATACAATGGGCTGAATGGCCAATTTCTGTTCTGTAAGCATTCTGTTATTCTATCCTGAGCACAGAAATGCAGTAAGAAAGGTATAGGCATTTCCAAAGGGTACATAAACACACTCTGAGCCTCTAGTTTTATTTCCCAGTTGGAACCAGCCACCCACTATTGTACAGCTGTTACCAGGAACATGCTCTGTGGTGCATCAATTGTGGAATTAACATTTCAGTTGAATAGACACATACAGCATAGGAAGCTGTGCCCTGTGCTGTATGCCACACTGAATCTAATGACTGTCATAAAGACTTCACCCTCCAATAAAACATTTTAATTTTCCTTTGATAAATTCTTAAACCTCTCAAAGGGAGAGGTGTTTGGGATTTGCCACTTTTCTAAATTGAGTAGATGAGTGCCAGTATCATGAAACTTGGGTACAGCACAATATTGTCCAATTTCCTCTATTCAGCTTCATTATATCCCTCTGAAGACTTGTTGTTGCTGAGTTGTTTCTGTAGGCTGAGTCTCATGGGGGTATTGATTTGAGCAGAGATTATCCAAGCTAAACTCTACCTGCTTTTTTTGTTCATTCAGGGGTCTGAATGGACGATAGTTGTTCCCATCCTGAATAAACAGGAATTTGATTTAAATATGGAAATGGGTGTGACAATGTCGCAAAAGTATTTGCAGGATATTAATGTGCGCAGCATTCTCTGTATAAACAGAACCGTTCATTCAAAGGGCATGGGAATAAGAAAATGTCCAGGGTTACTGGCACCAGTGGGGAAAATACCTATCCAAACTCTTCAGTAGAGAAAGGTCATTGATGCAATGCTACTCGGTGAAAGGTTCTCTGTGCTTACTCATCGGCACACTCACATTTTCAGTCAGGCACCTGGACCTCACTTTGTAATTAGTGCTCACGAAGGGTTCTGTTCCCCAAGTCAGCTGAGACCCAGTGGTATCACCAAATTCTATCAATGTCTGGTCAAATAATGGTTTTGATTTGATTTGAATTGATTTATTATTGTCACATGTATTAACATACAGTGAAAAGTATTGTTTCTTGCTCACTATACAAACAAAACTTCCCGTTCGTAGGGAAGGAAACAAGAGAGTGCAGAATGTAGTGTTACAGTCATAGCTAGGGTAAAGAGAAAGATCAACTTAATGCAAGGTAAGTTATTTTCCTCAAAAACAGAGCAACCGCATCACTGTCATGTTTTAAATGGCATTGTAAAAAAAATGCATTTTGGGGTATCCTCTGCCAACACTGGATAGCTTGAGTAGGGTGGCAAAGTGGTTAGCACTGCTGCCTCACAGTGCCAGGGACCCAGGTTCGATTCCCAGTTTGGGTCACTGTCTGCAGGGCCTGCACGTTCTTCCCGTGTCTACGTGGGTTTCCTCCGGGTGCTCCGGTTTCCTCCCCCAATCCAAAAGACGTGCTAATTAGGTGCATTGGTCATGCTAAATTCTCCCTCAGTGTACCTGAACAGGTGCCGGAGTGTGGCGACTAAGGGATTTTCACAGTAACTTCATTGCAGTGTTAACGTAAGCCTACATGTGATACTAATAAATAAACATAAAACTTCGGCTGCACCTGGATAGAGGCTGCCAACCATTTTAAAGACTCCGGCACGTCTAATGTGTATTGGCTGGAGAGAAACTCTTTTTTCCGAAGTCTGGGTCCACAGATACTAAACTAGTTATTGCCATGAGCTGTAAGGTTTGCCACATCCATTGACAAAACAGTGGCTTAAACTTATTTCCACCTCCTGATAGGCCTGCTGCAATATTTTCTGAATGGTTTCACAGTTTACAAAAGACCACCTTCCTTATTATTGCCTTGTGTAGTATCACTTCTTCAGTAGCCAGGCAATGGGGGAACTTGCTGTAAGCGAGGCTCCACTCACTCTTCACAGATGCCTCTTCCGCCTTGACAAAATCTGTTAATGAGCTGAAAAGATTTTAACATTTTTGTCCCTTTATTATGATGCACCTCTTTAATAATCCTTATCCTTTTAAATGTTCACACAATTTGACACTGCAATTGCGTTTCCTGCACGTCAAAGTCTGGTTGCTGTCAATAATGAAGTGAATTTACGGGGGTGAGCTGAGTGAGATTAGCACGTTACCATTCTAAAGTAAAGTAAATGATTATTTATTAGTCATAGGTAGGCTTACATTAACACTGCAATGAAGTTATTGTGAAAATCCCCGAGTCGCCACACTCTGGCGCCAGTTCGGGTTCACTGAGGGAGAATTTAGCATGGCCAATGCACCTAACCAGCATGTCTTTCAGACTGTGGGAGGAAACCGGAGCACCCGGAGGAAACCCACGCAGTCACAGGGAAAGCGTGACTCCACACAGACAGTGACCCAAGCCAGGAATTGAACCCAGGTCCCTGGCACTGCAAGGCAGCAGTGCTAACCACTGTGCCACCCTGGTGAGGTTTGCATAATTTCTTAACCATCTACAGCTGACTGGACCAATCCATCAAAGTTGGGGGCCTACTTGCCTCAATTTCCCATCGGAGTGATGTGTGTGCTCTTTGCAGGTGAGTGTGGTGAACAGTACTACGTTTGGAACAGCTCGATGTTATGAGCCAACATCACCAGAAACTGGATTAAAATTGCCAGGTTATCATCACCAGCCAGGAGAGAAGAGCTCCGTTCTGTTCATCCCAGCTGGGTTCAAACCCAAGCCTTAAAAGGTGAAAGGGAGACTGTGGTAACTCGCTCCACTTCATTTGTCGATATGCCTATGGTCCTTTGTGTTGATTAAGGTAAAAAAAATCCTTGCTAGAAGATGAGATACTTCCGCATTAACTATCCAGTCCCAAAGTACAGGTCAACGATAAGGGAGGTTGAATAAAGAACAAAACACCTGCTACTGACCTCCAGGCCCATGTAAACAATGAAGTACAGGAAATGACCTTCTGTTACATCCTGTACACTACCCATCCAACATGAAAGCCAACTGGGGAAGATGAAAATCCGGATTAAAATTCCAAGCCAATTTTTGGGTGTTGGAGAGGGAGGCCGTGGGGAGATCCAGATTTGGGAAATTATTCTCAAATTCCCTCAGCCAGTCAAAACTAGGAGATCACTCTGGTTCTGCTAGTATCACACATTGCCTTCCTTTTGTTCAAGGTGATCACTGCTCCAAACAGGTAGGATCCTGTTCTACTGCCTACATTGCGAACCATTCCTATATGAATTGGATCAGCGTTGAACCTGTACAAAATTGATGAAATTAGATCCTTACAGTTAACAAAGGAGATACTTTTGTCACCCATTTGATTTTGAGAAAGACCTTTGCAATGAAAGGGCAGCGAAATATATTTGCATATTTTTTACATGCAGGTTAAAAACCATAAGGAAGTGAAGAAGAGCAATTTATGGTAAATTAATAGTTTGATCATATCTAGCATTTAAAAACCAAGTAAAGTTTTCCAGCAGGAGTTGGCAAACAACAATTGGATTGGGAAATGTGGCTGTTATCCTTCCAACACGCACCCTATCACGCTCATCCCATCTTTGATTCAAATGACTGTAATGATCTCCAACTATTAACGAGGTTGCAACTAAACAAACTCAACACAGCTAAGTTATGAAATGCTGTTCTCTGGTCAGCAGCAGATGGCCGGCGCAGACACAATGGGCTGAAGGGCCTCTTTCTGTGCTGTAAAACTCTACAGGTGAGATTTTCTGGCCGCGCTCACCCCAAAACCGGAAAATTCTGCCCCAGGTCAACGGACCTGTGCATGGTCCACTCCTCGGCCGCTCCGATTCCCGTGGCAGGCAGGGTGGGAAGATTCTGCACCATAGGCGAGATTTTACGGCCTTGTTGATGAACAGAGAGATCTCGGTGTCCATGTGCATTGATCCCTGAAAGTTGGCACCCAGGTTGATAGGGTTGTTAAGAAGGCGTACGGTGTGTTCGCTTTTATTGGTAGAGGGATTGAGTTTCGGAGCCAGGAGGTCATGTTGCAGCTGTACAAAACTCTGGTGCACTTGGAGTATTGGGTACAGTTCTGGTCGCCGCATTATAGAAAGGATGTGGATGCATTGGACAGGGTGCAGAGGAGATTTACCAGGATGTTGCCTGGTATGGTGGGAAGGTCTTATGAGGAAAGGCTGAGAGACTTGAGGTTGTTTTCGTTAAGAGAGAAGAAGGTTAAGAGGTGACTTAATAGAGGCATACAAGATGATCAGAGGATTATATAGGGTGGATAGTAAAAGCCTTTTTCCTCGGATGGTGATGGCTAGCATGAGGGGACATAACTTTAAATTGAGGGGTGATAGATATAGGACAGATGTCAGAGGTAGGTTCTTCACTCAGAGAGTGGTAAGGGCGTGGAATGCCCTGCATGCAGCAGTAGTGGACTCGCCAACATTAAGGGCATTTAAATGGTCATTGGATAAACATATGGATGATATTGGAATATTGTAGGTTAGAGGGGCTTTAGATTGGTTTCACTGGTCGGCGCAACATCGAGGGCCGAAGGGCTTGTACTGCGCTGTAATGTTCTATGTTCTATGAAACTGTGAAATCCTGCCCAAGGTCAACGGACCTTCCTATGCTCTGCCCCTCACCCACTCCGCTTCCTGTGGCGGGTGGGCCTGTAATGTTCCAGTGCATGACTCTCTTTATGACAAACACACGGCATTGTGGATCAAGCTACAGAACATGGACTGCAGCGATTCAAGAAGGCAGCTCACCACCACCTTCTCAAGGGCAACTAGGGATGGGCAATAAATGCTGGCCAGCCAGCGATGCCAATGTCCCACGAATGAATTTTAAAAAACACCAGTCATTAGGATAGGCCGACTAATGTGCTCAACATACATTACAGTGTAGTATGTTAATCTTAAAATTAGAGAATGATATCGCAAAAAAGGACACCATTCCATCTTCATTGAGCCTGCACTGGTTCTTCTGTAAAGCTATTCCATCAACCTCACTCCTCTGTTTTTTCCACAAGCCCGAGACTTTTTAAAAATTCATTCATAGGATCTGGGCACTGCTGATAAGACGAGCATTCATTGCCCATTTTAGGTGGCCCTGGAGCGGGTAGCGGTGAGCTGCCTTTCTTGAACCACTACATTCCATGTGGTGAAAGTGTTTTTCTCCCCTTTTTGAATGATTCTATTGAATCTGCTTCCACCATCCTTCCAGACATTGCATCCCAGATCACGATAGCTCGCTATGTGTATATATATAAATATACATATATATATCTTTTTTTTTCATCCTCATCTTGCCTCTGGTTCCTTTGCCAACCACTTTAAATCTGTCTCTTCTGATTACTGATTCTTCTTCCTCGAGAAACACTTTTTTGTATGTTAATTTAAGGATTTTCTGTAGCAAAGTCTGTGTGATTAATATGTTCTGTCACATTTGATGCAAGAACGGCAACTGTACTGCCCATTGGCGTGTGCCTTTTTCATTTACTAAATTCCATTTCATGTATTTGATTGAAACAGCCAAGCAACATTATTTAAATCTTGTTCAAGGGAATAAAATTAAGATTGCTACACTATGAATAATGCTCTTTTGAAAGCCTATACTCCTAAAGCCTGAAACACAGGCGTGCATCTCTTTGAGATTAACGAATGCTGGACATAATATGCTGGCAAACACTCACTCTCCTGATAAGGGCTGCTTGCCCAGTACTAGCATGGCCGCATTGTAAGCAGAAACTCCTTGGCTCTCTGCCTTGTGCCTTTGGGAAGCTCCAAGATGCGTAATGATGTGGTTCTTTGTACCACATAGCACAAGATCGCTCCAAGAAATTTGAGAATGTTAATGTGCTGTGAAAAACTGAGATGCATTCAGCCAGGGTTGAAGGGTCAATTAATTTGCAGTTTGATAACCGGACACAGTTTTTGGGGTGATGTGGTAATTGAATGAATAAAATGTATACATTTTCTTAAACTAATAAATCCTACATGCCCAAGGAGTAAAATACACTTTGGGATTTTCACCGGGCTTCATAAATTCCCTTTCAATAATTTGAAGGAGCATTCATTATTTTTGCTCTATTGGAAACACCCAAAGATACTGTTGAAAAACATGTTAGGGTTGTTGTCCATGTTGTTTTTTTACATGGGATGTGGGTGTCATTGACAAGGCCAGCATTTGTTGGCCATCCCTAATTACCCTTGAATAGAGGGCAGTTGAGAGTCAACCACATTGCTGTGGGTCTGGAGTCACATGTCGGCCAGACCGGGTAAGATACAGCAGATTTCCTTCCCTGGAGGACATTAGTGAACCAGATGTGTTTTACAACAACCAGTGATAGTTTCATGGCCATCATTACTGAGACTAGCTTTTATATTTCAGATTTTTATTCATTGAATTTAAATTCTCTGGAATGCGATGGCCAAGTGGTATTATTGCTAAACTATTAATCCAGAAACTCAGCTAATGTTCTGGGGACCTGGATTTGAATCCCGCCACGGCAGATGGTGGAATTTCAATTCAATAAAAAAAATCTGGAATTAAGAATCTACTGATGACCATGAAATCATTGCCAATGGTTGGAAAAACCCATCTGGTTCACTAATGTCCTTTAGGGAAGGAAATCTGCTGTCCTTACCTGGTCTGGCCTACATGTGACTCCAGAGCCACAGCAATGTGGTTGACTCTCAATTGCCCTCCAAGGGCAACTAGGGATGGGCAATAAATGCTGGCCCAGCCAGCGACGCCCATGTCCCACAAATGAATAAAGTTTTTAAAAGTGATATTACCACTATGCCACATCCTCCCCATCAATGCAATGGGACTGTAGGAGATGTGTTCCCAAACCCAATTGGTCTACTATTGGAATACATTTCAACTTAATGCAGTGTAGCCCTCCCTCAGTATTGCCTTGGAGAATACACCTTGATTTTTGTGATCAAGTCCTGGTTGAACCCCCAACCTTCTCATTCAAAGGCAAGAGCACTACCCACTGAGTCACAACTGACACCATCCAAAAGGAAGGGGAAGAAAAAATAATTTATTTGATATTGTTCTTAAATGACATTCTAGAATTTGTAACCACACAGTCGCAATCAGATGAACATTGTGTAAACTACATTCATATTTTGGGGGCATTGTATTTGACTTTGCTTTCTAAGCTTCCATCTTGATTGCAGTAGCAGCATAGCAAATACCCCGTTGGACATTGAGATTTGGATGAAGAAAATATCCTTTCAGTTAAAGTTGGTGAAATCCCAACCATTTTCTCCACTCTTTACAGCACCTCCATGTCAGTGGCTTGAAACTCCTCTTCAGCTGCTATTTCAAGCTTAGGCTAGAGGAATCAAAGCTTGGCACTTCACTTGATGCGCAGCTGATCCTTCCCTTTTTCAAGGTATCCAGTGCCTCAACAACTTCCCTCCAACTCTGTTACACTTCCACCATCGACCCTGCCTTTGCTGGGATTCCAATTCATCACATCAAAGCTTCCTGAGTGCCCTGCTGGTCAGCCTCTTGGCTTCCGCAAACTACAACTGATCCACAATGCTGGCCTTCCTCTGCTGCACAAAAGCTTGTGCCACCTTCAGACTTACTGTATCCTAATGAATACAATCCCAGTGTTCAAATTCCTCCCTGGCCCCTATGATTTCCTCCTGCACTCCTTGCATGTATTTCTCAACCTTCTGGCATCAATTTACTTATTCCTGCTCTATCGCTAGTAATCGGTCTTTCAGCTGCGACACCTCCCAGCTCTGGAATTTCCTCTCAAACTCTTATCGTCTGTAATGTCCTTCTCTTTAACTGTGTTTTCACACTAATCTTCTTTCTCCCACCGATATTAAATGATAATTTTAAGGTACACTAAGGTAACAGTAATGCATCGTATGCTGAAGTCTTTATAACTTTAGATTGAGGTTTAATTTCCCAAATTCTTGCACCAAATATCATTTAATCTTTAAAGGAGTGTTAAGATACCCAGTACTGATTGCCTTTGTGCTAACAAGGTTGATGCAGTCGCTATGTTTCAATTGGGCTTCACTCCCCGCCATCCTGGTCTGATATTTTACAGATTTTGGAGGGGTGTGGGTGGGGAGATGGTGGCATCATGGTAATGTCAATGGCTTAGTAATCCAGAGATGCAGCTTAATGCCACTGGGGCCTAGCTTCAAATCCCACCACATCAACTGGAGAAATTTGCATTCCATTAATAAATCTGACTGTAAAGTTAGTCTCAGTAATGGTGACCACAACATTATTATCTATTGTAATAAAAAAATAGCAGGTTCATTATTGTCCTTTAGGGAAGGAAATCTGCTGTCCTTTACCTGGTCTGGTCTATATATGACTCCAAATCCACAGCAATGAGGTTGACTCTTAACTGCCCGCTGAAAAGTTTTGTTTTATTCTTTTGCATGACATGGGTGTCACTAGCTGGGCCAACATTTTTATTGGCCATCCCTAATTGCCCTTCAAGAGGTGGTGGCGAGCTGCCTTCTTGAACTGCTGCAACCCATGTGGTGTAGGTACACCTACAGTGCTGTTAGGGTGTTGTTAGGGTCCAGCAAGCCACTCAGTTCTAGGGCAATTAGGGATCGGCAACAAATGCAGGCCTTGTCAAAGAAGAACACATATCTCATGAAAGAATAAAGAATTTTTAAAAAAATCACATAGAAATGGTTTGTCTTCAGTGAGATAGAAAAAACTCCTGAAATACTCACCAAAAACCTCTAACCTCGCCGATGGCTGGGATTCTCTGATGCCGCTCCAGTGAATGGAGTTTTGGTTGAGCGGGAATGGACAAGATCGGAGGAGAATCCCACCCACTAATTTTGAATATTCCTGTCATATCACTGCAGATAAATGGGGGTTAAGGGAGTGGGGATGGAGTTAAATTTCCTTTTACGGTAATAGAAAATTACTGGGGTGGCACAGTGGTTAGCACTGCTGCCTCACAGCGCCAAGGACCCGGGTTCAATTCCGGCCTCGGGTCACTGTCTGTGTGGAATCTGCACGTTCTCCCCGTGTCTGCGTGGGTTTCCTCCGGGTGCTCCGATTTCCTCCCACAGTCCAAAGATGTGCGGGTTAGGTTGATTGGACATGCTAAATTGACCCTAGTGTCAGGGGATTAGAAGGGTAAATATGTGGGGTTACAGGAATAGGGCCTGGGTGGGATTATGGTTAGTGCAGACTCGATGGGCCAAATGGCCTCCTTCTGCTCTGTTGGGAATCTGTGATCCAGATTCGATTCCTGGCTTGGGTCACTGTCTGTGTGGAGTTTGCACGGTTCTCCCCGTGCTTGCGTGGATTTCCTTGGGTGTTCTGGTTTACTCCTACAGTCCAAAGATGTGTGGGTTAGTTTAATTGGCCATGCTAAATTGCTCTTTGGCGTGTGGGGATTAGCGGGGTAAATGTGTGGGGTTACGGGAGTAGGGCCTGGGTGGGATTATGGGCGGTACAGACTTGATGGGCCGAATGGCCTCCTTTTGTACTGTAGGGATTCTATGAAAATTAGATGTTTCATTCATTCAGTTACTCCAATTTGCTTTGAACATTGCAAGGCTGATTGTAATTTATACCAAGCTGTGTAATTCCACTTTTAATAGAAGTTCCACTGAAGCACATGATGTCTAAGTTCAGTGATAAAGAGATACTACTTTGCACTAATTAGAAATGCGTTGCACTTCATAAATGTACTGTTACAAAAGCAGCTGAAATACGTTGACAACATGTCTGTCACAGCTCCTCGAGCACTAGGCCACTTTGTCCTTGTAGATGCTGACTAAAGCCTCACATTAGCAAGTTGAGGGAAAAGGGAAATATAGTAATTTGAATTGATGACACCCTCCAGCACCACACGAAAACAATGCTGTGGTTTGGTACAAGAATCTTTGTTAAATTGTGTTTAATTTGAAGTCTTTGCAGTTCGCCCAGGTTTATATCTGTCACTGCTTTTGGTGATCTGCGGATGGAATATTAACTTGAAATCTGTGAAATGTTTTTCCAATATTAAATTGGAATTACTTCCCAAATATAGGCCCTCTGATTGTTTAATTTTAGGGTAGCATTTTGTTGTGTTAAGTTTCATGAAAAAGTATTGGTGGGAGTATTATTTAAATGGAGAAAGTCTGCAGAAAGCTGCTGTACGGAGGGAGTCAGGGATCCTTGTGCATAAATCGCAAAAAGTTAGCATGCAAGTTGAGCAGGTAATAGGGAAGGCAAATGGAATGTTGGCCTTTATTTCAAAGGGGAATGGAGTAGAAAAATAGGGAAGTCTTGCGAAAACTATACAAGTTAGATCACATCTGGAATACTGTGAATAGTTTTGGTTCCCTTATCGAAGGAAAAATATACTGGCTTTGGAGGCAGTCCAGAAGGGGTTCACTCAGTTGACCCCGGTTATGAAGTGATTTTCTTATGAGGAGAGGTTGAGTAGGTTGGACCTGTATTCATTGGAGTTGCGAAGAATAAAGACCAACCTTATTGAGACATATAGGATTCTCGGGGGGTTTGAGGGGGCAGATGCTGAGAGATTGTTTCCCCTTGTGGGAGAATTCAGGACCAGAGGGCATAAACTCACCGGGTATGGGGTCTCCCATTTAAGTCAGGGATGTCTTCTCCCAGGGGGTAGTGAACCTGTGGAATTCTTTACCACAGAGTGCTGTGGAGGCTGGGTTAGTAAGTATTTTTAAGGCTGAGATAGACAGATTTTTAATCAGTAAGTGAATCAAGGGTCTTAGGGATAAGGCAGGAAGGTGGGGTTGTAGATTATCATTTCAGATCAATCATGATCTAATTGAGTGGCTGAGCAGACTCGATGGGCCAAATGGCCTGCATTCTGCTCCAACGTCTATGATCTTATAGGAGGAGGCCATTTTGCTCCATAGAATTCAACAGTAGAATGCACAGTTTTTTACACAGTTGTGCGTCGGTTGTGGCTGAGGCCGTAGCACTCTTGCCTCTGAGTCAAAGATTCTAGGTGTTTGGAGAAATGTCTTTGTGCAAGCGTTTTTGTGTACACTGGCTTGCCTTAGTTACATGACCTCTAAGTTCATCTTGGGGTAAATCAAAGGACTGAGGCAGAAACCATTTTACCCACCACATGAAAGATGGTGTCAGGAGTGTGCGGCTGAAATTGAGTGGGTTTTGATAACTTTAAGAAAGCCAGCTACTGTGAGAAACTGCAGAAAATAATTACAACTTAAGCCTGCAACTTTGTACAGAACATGGGTTGCTGGGTGAGTCAGTATGGCTGGAACTCTACCACCTCACCCTCCACAGAGTCAGCGGGTGAGGGTCCGACAACGGAAATCTCCGTTGACCTCGGGCGGGTATTTCAGGTCTCGCCTGAGCAAGGCCGTAAAATCCCACCCGATGATTTTGAATATTCCAGTACCTGTTCCTGTACAGGTGAAGGGAGATTTGAAAATGAATGGGAAATCCTTCCTGTTTCAATGGCAGAACTACGAAATTGCCATGGAGTTAAACAAGAAATCTGACCAAATAAGAGTAGCAACTCTGTGATCAGTGCTGGGGAAAGAGTGTCACAAGCTGTACCGCACCCGAGATCTCTCTGAGGGGCAGAAAAGCCAATCTCGTGAAATATTGTAGGCCTTGAAGAGCCTCTTTGAACCCTCTCCCAGTGTTATTTATGAGCACCGTGTATTCATCACCAGGGCTCGGGAATAGGGGGAGAATGTTGATCAGCATGTGACTGCACTGAGACACCTAGCTGAATCTTGTGAGTTTGGGCAACTGATCAGGAATAGCAACAAGGGATTCCTCTGTGAGAGCAGATCAGTCGAGAGAAGAGAAACTTACTCTCAAGAAAGCGATTGACATGTACAGAAGCCCTGAAGTGATTAATCATCGGCTGATGGGAGAACGGATTAGGATTCGCACTTTGTTGAGGGGCAGTTCAGACATTCCAAGCCAATGGAGAAAAGGAAGCACGATTTACAAAAAGACCTGCAGAAAGATCAAGACCGGGACACTGGATGTAAATATTGTGGAGGACACCACACAAAGCAAAAGGAAGCTCTAACTTCAAGAAACTGGAACATTTTATACACAAGCATTTTGCTGGGAAGAATTAAAACGTGGCTACAAAGCTGGTTGCTGAAGAGATGTGACTGTTTCTGACAAATCACTCTACACCCTTGATCAGATTATAAAATGTTTAAAAGTTTTAAAGTTTATTTATTAGTGCCACAAGTCAGCTCACATTAACACTGCAATGAAGTGACTGTGAAATCCCCTAGTCGCCACACTCCAGCACCTGTTCGGGTACACTGAGGGAGAATTTAGCATGGCCAATGCAACTAATCAGCACGTCTTCTGGATTGTGGGAGGAAACCGGAGCACCCAGAGGAAACCCACACAGACACGGGGAGAACGTGCAGATTCCGCACAGATAGTGACCCAAGCTGGGAGTCGAACCCAGGTCCCTAGCGCTGTGAGGCAGCAGTGCTAACCACTGTGCTGCTATGCCGCCCCTATTGTATAAATGGTACATGACCGTTTGTATGATGACTGCAGAAGAAGCACATCAAGTTAACGCGAAGTGTCAGATGGACAGCAATGCACCATCATGAGCTTCACAGAGCTGTGTGCGATGGCGTAAAATGGTGATCCAAAAATGAAGCCATTGAAGGTGACGTTGAGGCTACACAATGGAATAATGCTCACTCCAAGAAGGAAAACTAAGCGGAGGGTGGTGGGAATCGAACTCACTGCCTGAAAGGGCGCTAGAGGCTAGAACCTTCACAACATTTAAGAAGTATTTAAATGAGCACTATAGCCTTGAATGCTATGGTGCATGTGCTGGAAAATGGGATTAGAAAGATAGATCAGCACAGACATAATGGGAAGAAGGGCCTCTTTTTGTGCTGTAAAACTACGAAAGCCCAATGCAATGGGTACAGGTTCATAGTTCCTTGAAAGTGGAGTTACAGGTGGACAGAGTGGTGAAGAAGGCATACGGCATGCTTGATTTCATCGGTCAGAACATTGAATACAGGAGTTGGGACGTCTTGTTGAAGTTGTACAAGACATTGATAAGGTCACACTTGGAATACTGTGTGCAGTTCTGGTCACCTTATTATAGAAAGGATATTATTAAACTAGAAAGAGTGCAGAAAAGATTTACTAGGATGCTACCGGGACTTGATGGTTTGCGTTATAAGGAGAGACTGGATAGACTGGGACTTTTTTCTCTGGAGCGTAGGAGGCTGAGGGGTGACCTTATAGAAGTCTATAAAATAATGAGGGGCATAGATCAGCTAGACAGTCAATATCTTTTCCCAAAGGTAGGGAGTCTAAAACTAGAGGGCATGAGTTTAAGGTGAAAGGGGAGAGATACAAAAGTGTCCAGAGGGGCAATTTTTTCACACAGAGGGTGGTGAGCGTGTGAAACAAGCTGCCAGAGGTAGTAGTAGAGGCGGGTACAATTTTGTCTTTTAAAAAGCATTTAGACAGTTACATGGGTAAGATGGGTATAGAGGGATATGGGCCAAATGCAGGCAATTGGGACTAGCTTAGCGGTTTAAATAAGAAAGGACGGCATGGACAAGTTGGGCCGAAGGGCCTGTTTCCATGCTGTAAACCTCTATGACTCTATGCGACCTCAGTAAGAAGTTTAACAACACCAGGTTAAAGTCCAACAGGTTTATTTGGTAGCAAAAGCCACACAAGCTTTCGGAGCTCCAAGCCCCTTCTTCAGGTGAGTGGGAATTCTGTTCACAAACAGGGCATATAAAGACACAGACTCAATTTACATGAATAATGGTTGGAATGCGAATACTTACGGCTAATCAAGTCTTTAAGATACAAACAACGTGAGTGGAGAGAGCATCAAGACAGGCTAAAGAGATGTGTATTGTCTCCAGACAAGACAGCCAGTGAAACTCTGCAGGTCCAGGCAAGCTGTGGGGGTTACAAATAGTGTGACATGAACCCAATATCCCGGTTGAGGCCGTCCTCGTGTGTGCGCAACTTGGCTATCAGTTTCTGCTCAGCGACTCTGCGCCGTCGTGAAGGCCGCCTTGGAGAACGCTTACCCGAATATCAGAGGCCGAATGTCCGTGACCGCTGAAGTGCTCCCCAACAGGAAGCGAATAGTCTTGCCTGGTGATTGTCGAGCAGTGTTCATTCATCCATTGTCGCAGCGTCTGCATAGTTTCCCCAATGTACCATGCCTCGGGACGGCCTCAACCGGTGTCATCTTTAAGTTGTGAAAAGAGAATCTGCTTCAGAAGCTGATTATTTGTCATGTAGATGCAGTGTCCAGACCATGATTATCATCGAATCCCCACAGTGCAGCAGAAGGTCATTCGGCCCATCGAGTCTGTGCCGACTCTCTGACAGAGTTGTGAATGGTTGTGGTTATACTAGAGGAATTGTTCTCAGTGAGGATGCTGGAATTTGTTCGCCTGTCTTCACGATTGACTTTGAGTATCATTCGGAGACTCCACCGGTGGCAAATCTCCAGCACCCAGTGGGTTCGAGAACTTGGCAATGTATTTGACACAGCTCCTTTATCGAGGAGTGAGGTTCCTCATTCAAGATGCAGCCAGTCTTGAACAGAAAGCTAAAGGAGGGATCAAAAGTCATCCATTGTTTCTCTCAAGCTTCCAGAGCAGTTTGAGTCTGGAATAGCGAGAATGTGCTTTCTACAATGAGTGCCAGTTTTCCCAGGGACGGCTGGCATGTAAATTTAGTCTGGAACAGGTAGGACTACATATTTTGAGTTTACATAAAGAGAGGTATTTATTTAGAGGTATTTAAGGGAGGGCGGCATGTTGGCACAGTGATTAGCACTGCTGCCTCACAGTGCCAGGGACCTGGATTTGATTCCTGACTTGGGTCACTGTGTGGAGTTTGCACATTGTCTACGTGGGTTTGCTCCGAAAGACGTGCTGGTTGGGTGCATTGGCCATGCTAAATTCTTCCTCAGTGTGCCCCGAACAGGCACCGGAGTGCGGTGACTGGGGGATTTTCACAGTAACTTCATTGCAGTGTAAATGTAAGCCTACTTGTGACTAATAAATAAACTTTGAACTTTAAACTACACATCTGCATTCCATTTATGTTTCATATAAAATAAACCATTTTGTTAATCCAGAATTAGCCTCATCATTCCAGAATGCCCTTCAGACACACTTATGAAAAGACAGGAAAGCTATGTGACAGCTAGTGTGAGATGACAGTGTCCAGTGCAGTACATGAAAGGTTCTTATGTTATGTTCCTGGGTCACAGTAATGGATGTGGATTCTACCTGTGGCAGCGATCAGTGAGGTTACAGCCCAGTGAACATCTGGTGCAGACCTGAAACACGTAACAGTTCAGTTAGATTAAATATTATCATTTTAAGATTCAGAGTCTGACCAAACTGTTGTTCACCTGAAGCAATGTGTGTTCACTTTGGCCATTCTGTTTGGAATCACACAAATAAATATCAGTATCATTGCACAAATATATTCACTGTGGTGACTTTTACAACATACTCAATTTTCATAGAATCCTTCCAATACAGAAGGAGCCCATTCAGCCCAGGGAGTCTGTACCACTCCCCACCCAGACCTTATTCCCGTAACCCCACACATTTACCCTGCTAATCCCCCTGACACTTGGGTCAATTTAGCATGGCCAATCAACCTAACCAGCACACCTTTGGACTGTGGGAGGAAACCAGAGCAGCTGGAGGAAACCCACGCAGACACTGGGAGAACGTGCAAACTCCACACAGCCAGTGACCTGAGGCCGGAAATGAACCTGGGTCCCTGGCGCTGTGAGGCAGCACCTCATTTTCAATGACAAAGAACTTGCACACAGCTAAAATATAAATCAGCAGACTTTATTATCCACCCGTAGATAGTGATTTCAATGACAGAGGGGTTTGTACGCCAGGAATAAAGGACAAGCACCATAAAGTACTTGATTTATTCCATTCTTTCCCCTACTTACAGAAAGCCTTTGTGACGTTCTGTGTTCCTTCACTTGGTTTCTCTATGGCCAGCTGGCCGTCACATTTGAAAAGATGTGTGAAACTGAACCTTAGCTCTATACTGTTAATGCCAATAGTGCACTGCAGCAATGGAGGACTTGAATCATCAAAGCCTGATGGTGAATAACACAAACATCAAATTCTGATGGTGTTGAAGGCAGCATGAACACAGAATGTCAATTAAGATACATTAACTACATTAGCTCTACTGTTGGAATCTCCAACCTTATATTAAACCCCTCAGTGCTTTGTAAACTTATCCTAACCATTCTTATTATTCCGTATTTACTTGTATGTTTAGGCTTCTAATCTAGACAACTGCTAATATTTATACAATGCCTTTAAACTAAGGGGCTTCCCAGGACCTTACAGTGCAGACTTTGGCACTGAGTCACAAAAGGCGATGGCCTAGTGGTATTATCGCTAGACTATCAATCCAGAAACTCAGCTTATGTTCTGGGGACCCAGGGTTTGAATCCCGCCGAGGCAGATGGTGGAATTTGGATTCAATGAAAAAATATCTGGAATTAAGAATCTACTGATGACTATGAGACCATTGTCGGAAAAACCCATCTGGTTCACTATCAGAGAATCATAGAAACCCTACAGTACAGAAAGAGGCCATTCGGCCCATCGAGTCTGCACCGACCACAATCCCACCCAGGCCCTACCCCCATATCCCTACATATTTTACCCACTAATCCCTCTAACCTACGCATCCCAGGACACTAAGGGGCAATTTTAGCATGGCCAATCAACCTAACCCGCACATCTTTGGACTGTGGGAGGAAACCAGAGCACCCGGAGGAAACCCACGCAGACACGAGGAGAATGTGCAAACTCCACACAGACAGTGACCCAAGCTGGGAATCGAACCCAGGTCCCTGGAGCTGTGAAGCAGCAGTGCTAACCACTGTGCTACCGTGCCGCCCACTAATGTTCTTTAGGAAAGGAAATCTGCCGTTTTTACCTAGTCTGGCCTTCGTGTGATTCCAGAGTCACAGCAATATGGTTGACTCCCAACTGCCCTCAGGCATTTAGGGATGGGCAATAAATGCTGGCTGGCCAACGACGCCCATGCTCCATGAATGAATTTTTTAAAAATTAGGCCAACATGTTTATTCTTCCACAGGAAGTGGGCATCATTGGCAAGCCTTGCATTTGATGCCCATCCCTAAATACCATTGAACTGAGTAGCTTGCCACACCATTTTCAAAGGGCAGTTGCATTAATTTGATGTTTGGAGTCAGATGTAGGCCACACCAGCCCTTAAAGGGCATTAGCAAACCCGACTGGTTTTTAAATGACAATTAGCTATGGTCACCATTCCTGAGAATAGCTTTTCAATTCCAGATTATTAACTGAATTTAAATTTCACCAGCTGCCATGGTGGGATTTGAACCCATTCCCAAAACATTAACCTGGACCTTTGCCTTACGAGTCCATCGACATTACCACTATGCCACCCCATTATAGTAGGACAGTTTTAAAGAGCAACGTAGTGTTGCCTTAATACATCATTGTCTAACTTCCATATTAATAGATATCATTTCTAAACAATTGCAAAGATATGCAAAGAAGATCTCATGGAGACTATTACTTTTGGAAAAAATAAGTTTAAAGTTTATTTATTAGTGTCAGAAATAGGCTGACATTAACACTGCAATGAAGTTACTGTGAAAATCCCCTGGTCGCCACACCTGTTCGGGTACCCTGAGGGAAAATTTAGCATGGCCAATGCACCCAACCAGCATGTTTTTCGGACTGTGGGAGGAAACCGGAGCACCCGGAGGAAACCCATGCAGACACGGGGAGAACATGCAGACTCTGCACAGACAGTGACCCAAGGCTGGGAATTGAACCCGGGTCCCTGGGACTGTGAGGCAGCAGTGTTAACCGTGTGCCACCGTGCTGCCCCATAGATGTTTGAGATTTGCGACATCACAACTAGTTTATTTTTCTGACCAAGATTGTATTACTAATTTATCTTACGTTTTATTCAGGGCGGCATGGTGGCACGGTGGCACAGTGGTTAGCACTGCTGCCTCACAGCGCCTGTGCGGAGTTTGCACGTTCTCCCCGTGTCTGCGTGGGTTTCCTGCAGGTGCTCTGGTTTCCTCCCACAGTCCGAAAGATGTGCAGGTTAGATTGATTGGCCGTGCTAAATTGGTCCTAGTTTCGGGGTGATTAGCAGGGTAAATATATGGGGTTACGAGGATAAGGCTTGGGTGGGATTGTTGCCGGTGCAGGCTCGATGGGCCGAATGGCCTCCTTCTGTACTGTAGGGATTCTATGATTCTAACTAACTGATGCTACAAATTCTTCCATCATTAGCTATGTTGAAATCTATTGATGACATTTTGTTTTGTCCGAACACAATCTTTCTCAAGACCTGAGAATTGTGAAACTCTTTACTTCCCCTACTCTCTTTTTGCTCCTACTGGTCCCAGGTTACTGAATCAGCAGCTGGGCTTAATCAAACAATTAACTCCTGAGTTAAGTTGTCTTCTGTTCTCCCCTCCCTTACACTTTGAACCCTGAGTCAAACACCTCGATGACCATGTTTTTGCTACACGGTACCCCAGTGACAAAGATTGCTTTTCTAAAAGAAAATGCACAAAGAATTAACTGATTCACTGTACTTGAACAGATTAAAAAGGCAAAAAAAATTGGGAATGTGTAGGGTGAACACAGAATGCTAAAAATGTTCAGTTGCCCACCTGCAAAAGATGGGGGAAATTGTTTAATACAAAGAACAAAGAACAATACAGCACAGGAACAGGCCCTTCGGCCCACCAAGCCTGTGCCGTTACACGATTTCTATCCCTCTGTTCGCCTCCCGTTCATGTGTCTAACAAGATACACCTTGACTGTTGCTAATGTGCCTGCTTCCACCACCTCCACTAACAGTGCATCCCAGGCACCCATCACCCGCTGTGTGGAAAATTTTCCCCGTACATCTCCCTAAACTTATCACCTCTCACCTTAAACCTGTGCCCTCTTGTAGGCGACTCTTCCATCCTGGGAAAAAGCCTCTGACTATCCACCTTATCCATCCTTCTCATCATTTTGTAGACTTCTATCAGGTCACCCCTCAGCCTCCGTCTTTCCAGTGAAAACGACCCGAGTTTATCCAACCTCTCCTAGAAGCAAAATACTGTGGATAGTGGAAATCTGAAATAAAAACTGATTTTTAAAAAACTCCAATCTTAAAAGTTACAAAGCCAATGCTCAGAGTGGACCGGGCAAATCCGAATCCATTCTTTGCTTGCTCCAAAAACCAAATTCAAAATCCAATTGAATCCAATTCAAGGTCCCCACAAGGAAGACAAACAAGATCCAAGCCGACTAAATAAGGCATTGCCTTATTGGGCTTGATCTTAGCCAAAAGACCAAGAATAAGAACAGAAAATGCTGGATCAACTCAGCAGGTCTGGCAGCATCTGCGGAGAGAGAAACAGAGTTAACATTTACAGTGTAGATGGCCCTTCCACAGCAAGGTCCTTCTGTACAAAAAGCAGCAGCTGGTGGACACACAGACATTGACAGTATGTCCAAAACGCTGTTAAATGTACAAGCAGGAGCTGAGATTGTATTTAGCTGAGCAATTGGAGAGTGGGTCAATATTTTCCCTACCTCTCAAACTGGTTAATCTGCAATGTCACCATCCTCCATCCCTTCCCCCCCGCCACCACAACCCAACCAGGTTGGTCAAAAACTTGTGATTATTGTGTCTAAAAATTAGGACATCCTGAATCCTGCTTTGCATCAGCACAGTGGCACTGTGGTTAGCATTGCTGCCTCACAGTGCCAGGGGCCCGGGTTAGATTCCCGGCTTGGGTCGCTATCTGTGCGGAGTTTGCACATTCTCCCCGTGTCTGTGTGGGTTTCCTCTGGGTGCTCCGGTTTCCTCCCACACTCCAAAGATGTGCGGGTTAGGTGGATTGGCCGTGCTAAATTGTCCCTTAATGTCAGGGGGACTAACTGGGGTTAAGATGTCTCCTCCCACAGTCTGAAAGACGTGCTGGTTGGGTGGATTGGCCATGCTAAATTCTCCCTCAGTGTACCCGAACAGGCGCCGGAGTGTGGCGACTAGGGGATTTTCACAATGACTTCATTGCGGTGTTAATATAAGCCTACTTGTGACACTGATAAATAATCTTTAATACATATTTTAAAAGCCCATCTCCCTTTGGCGGGCTGAGCTTTGAAAACGTAAAGTACAGATCCGGAACACTCTGGCTCAGTGGTGTCTCTGTGCGGAAAGGCTGGGTGAATGAGCTGAAGATTGAGACATCTCTGTGCGTGTGTCTGCAGAGGTCGCTCGCCCTCCCCTTTGCTGATAGCACTGGATGCAAACGTGCCTGGCTGCACGATTCTCCCCCCACCCCCGAGTCCAGCCCAGGGGAGGCGCAATGCTCCCTTGTGCTGCTTCAACAGAGCCTAAAACATACTCCCCCCAAACTCAAAAGTTCAAGTCATGTTTCAAAAACCAGCCGGAGAAAATCCCGCATCTGGTGTAATGTGAGCGATTAGGAGTGTTAATTTAAAATCAACACAACCCCAGGAAAAATTGTAGCTCAGAGTTTTTGGTCTTTAAGTCGAAACATAGAAAAGCGCCTCCTTTCACAATGTGAAATAAAGCGAATACGAAGCAGAAATGTACAGGAGGTCAGATAAACTGAAGGTTATTTCCATTCTGTCCAGATCTTGTAATTAGATTAACAGGCTCGAATTTTAAACTTGTAATTCCAAGAACGATTGCAGATCCTTATTTGAGTTCAGTTCTTCCTTAAACTCCAGCACAAAGGGACTGCAGGTTCCGGGTTACAATCTCACAGATTCACCCCCCACCCGGGTTTTCAGCTGCAGTTTTTACCTTCCGTGGTG
The DNA here is from genome assembly GCF_964213995.1 of Mustelus asterias. NCBI lineage: Eukaryota > Metazoa > Chordata > Chondrichthyes > Carcharhiniformes > Triakidae > Mustelus > Mustelus asterias. The sequence goes on from NC_135804.1 coordinate 13,414,386, forward strand.
TCAGGAGGTTTTGGAGAGGTTTATAATTGGCCTCGGTAGTCCCCTGGCTTTGCAATGTTGGATTGTGGCTGCATTCACCGGAATTACACAGTGATCGCCCCAGCCTTCTTCATACTCATTACAGCGGCTGCTGACTTCTTCCTCTCTCTCCCTCTGCCTCCACCCCCCCCCCCCCCGGCCTGTCCCTCACCCCCTCTATCTGTCCCCCTCTCTGTAGCTTCCTCACCCTCTGTCCCTTTCCCCTGTCTGTCCCCATCCCCTCTGTCTGTCCCTCTCCCCCTCTGTAGCCCCACCGTCTGTCCCCTCACCGTCTGTCCCTCTCTCCCTCTATCTGTCCCCCTCTCCGTAGCCCCCCCCCCGTCTGCCCACTCACCCTCTGTCCCTCTCTCCTGTCTGTCCCCATCCCCTCTGTCTGTCCCTCTCTCCCTTTATCTGTCCCCCTCTCTATAGCCCATCCCCCCGTCTGCCCACTCGCCCTCTGTCCCTCTCCCCTGTCTGTCTCCATCCCCTGTCTGTCCCTCTCCCTTCTGTCTGTCCCCCTCTGTAGCCCCACCGTCTGTCCCCTCACCCTCTGTCCCTTTATCTGTTCCCCTCTCTGTAGCCCCCCCCCCCGTCTGCCTCTCCCCCTCTGTCCCTTCTGTGTGCCCCCTCCCCCGTCCCCATCCCCTCTCTCCCTCAATCTGTCCGCTTCTCTGTAGCTCCCCCGTCTGTCCCCTCACTCTGTCTGTCCCCCTCTCCCCTCTGTCTGTGCCTCTCCCATCTGTCCCTCTCTGCCTCCCCCCTCTATCTGTCCCCTTCTCTGGAGCTCCACCCCCCCCTTGTCTGTCCCCCTCACTCTCTGTCTGTCCCCTTTTGCCCCTTCCCCCTGTCTGCCCCTCACCCTCTGCCTGCCTCCCAACCCCCCCAACCCAATCCCCTCCACCCCCAGACTCAGGATTCCATTCCTAGGACAGGAGTTACTGATGGTTTGAGTGGGAGGATTGGGTTGTGTCAGTGAGAGGTTTGCAGTGAAATGAGCAGAGGAGGCGGGTCCACAGGTTGTGTTTGAATAGCCCCAGGGCTTTCCTTGGGCACTGAAGAGTTTAAAAAGATAAACCCGCCCCCCTGTCTCAGTGTGTCTCCCCAAGTGCAGGACTCACCTTCCCCTGTCTCTCAGGAAGGCTGAGCTTCTCTCTCAGCCCCTGTCTGCAGTTTGTTCATATAGGGACAGTTCCTGTCTGCTTTCTGCTGTCTGCAGTTTGCTCCACACAGGGACAGTTCCTGCCTCCAGCTGCTGGGACAGATGTTGGACCTGGAGGGAGAGATGCGCTGACAGTTTCCACCCCCCATCCCCTGTGTGCAGAGGGTCGGATGCAGCTTGCGGCAGCCGGGGGGAAACTCGCCTTGAGCCGTGGCTCGGATGGAGAAGTCGGCGCTGTGCCTGCCGCGGAACTTCAGCTGCATCGCCGGCTTGTACGGCAGCCTGGCCGAGGACGGCGGGACCGGAGAGGCGGAGGGGCCGGAGAGCCGCGGGCGCGGGGCTGAGTGCGAGAAGCAGCGGAGCCGGGAGGGAGGCGGCGGCACCAAGTGCCCCAGCCCCGGGCAGAGGAGGAGGGCCAAGTCGCTGCCGGCGCCGGGGGACCGGGCACTCAGTGCGCTGAGCCGGGCCAGCAGCAAGAAGGTCCGCTTCGCCGACTCGCTGGGCTTGGAGCTCACCACCATCCGGCACTTCTGCGACGCGGACATGCCGCAGGTCCCCCCCAGGGTGATGGCCAGGCTGAGGGACAGGCCGGCCGAGTGTCCGCTCAGCAACAGGGTGATGGCCATGTTCCTGGACAGCCCCAGCCGCCTGCTGGAGCCCCTCTTCAGCAACCCCGCCTCCAGACCCGACTTCCAGCAGCGAGTCCGGAAAAACCGGGTGTGCCTGGAAAGCATCTGCACCGACCAGTTCAGCGTGGCGGGGCTGGTCCGGGTCTGGAACCTGGCCTACGAGAAGCAGGTGCTGGTCAGGTACAGCCTGGACCACTGGCGCAGCCACATGGACCTGGCCGCCAGCCACAGCGCCCACTCGCCAGACAGCCAGACTGACACCTTCTCCTTCAAGCTGGTGGCCCCCGTCTTCCTGGAGGCGGGCGGCACCCTCCAGTTCGCCATCCGCTACCGGGTGGCGGGCCAGGAGTTCTGGGACAACAACAGAGGCTCCGACTACCAGGTAAGAAGCCACAGGTTCAAAATCTCACCCCCCAAAGACTGGGAGAACGGTTGGATCCACTTCATCTGAGAAGAAGGAGCAAAGGACATAGAAGATAGGAGCAGGAGGAGGCCATTCAGCCCTTCCAGCACCATCATGGCTGATCAACTCAATAGCCTAATCCTCTTTCTCCCCATAACATTTGATTTCCCCAAGTGCCATATCCAGCCGCCTCTTGAATACATTCAATTTATTGGCATCAACTACTTCCTGTGGTAATGAATTCCACAGACTCACCACTCTTTGGGTGAAGAAATATCTCCTCACCTCCATCCTAAATGGTCTACCCCGAATCCTCAGACTGTGATCCCTGGTCCTGGACCTCCCCCATCATCAAAAACATCCTCCCTGCATCTACCATGCCAACATCTCCAGCAGAAAGTGTGTTACAGAGCCGAGATGCCCTCTGTCTGTACATTACCCCTGAAAACAAAACCACACGTCCAACTCCATTTCGCCCTCCTTGCTGTTATCACTTAAAAAAAAAGACTTTCTGGTTAATTCAGTATTTTTTTAAATGAAGAAATATCTATGTGTTTAGGGACAAGTTGGTCACAGTTTATTGATAAGCCAGAAGTTGTTGACTTTTTTTTGGGAAGGGAAGTCAGATGTTTATGTGGATAAAAGCAAATTACTGTGGATGCTGGAATCTGAAACCAAAAGGGAAAATGCTGGAAAATCTCAGCAGGTCTGGCAGCATCTGGAAGGAGAGAAGAAACGAGCGGATGTTTCGATGACCCTTTGTCAAAGCTTTGTCATCTGGACTTGAAACATCAGCTCTTTTCTCTCCTTACAGACCTGCTGAGATTTTCCAGCATTTTCTCAGATGTGACCTGATTTACATCAAGAGGTGGAGATGCCGGCGTTGGACGGGGGTGGGCACAGTAAGAAGTCTCACAACACCAGGTTAAAGTCCAACAGGTTTATTTGGAATCACGAGCTTTCGGAGCGCTGCTCCTTCCTCAGGTGACTGGGCTCCACTTACCTGATGAAGGAGCAGCGCTCTGAAAGCTCGTGATTCCAAATAAACCTGTTGGACTTTAACCAGGTGTTGTGAGACTGATTCACATCAATACCTACAAATTACAAGAAACCTATGCAAATACTGAAGGAATGATGTTTGACCACATTCAATACAGCCATATAGATAGAGAGAGAGAGCCATATAGATAGAGAGAGAGAGCCATATAGATAGAAAGAGAGAGAGCCATATAGATAGAAAGAGAGAGAGCCATATAGATAGAGAGAGAGAGAGCCATATAGATAGAGAGAGAGAGAGAGAGCCGTATCGATAGAGAGAGAGAGAGCCATATAGATAGAGAGAGAGAGCCATATAGATAGAGAGAGAGAGAGCCATATAGATAGAGAGAGATGGGTGCAGCTTCTGTTTCAGAGGCCATCTTAGAAATGGGGACTTTTTTAAAAAAACCTTTTTAATGCATTTTGCAATCCCAAAGTGGCACTTTTTATTGGTTGCATTATACAGCAACCATTCTAGCTCATTCTGAAGGCCTAAAAAAAGGGTCAGAGCATCTTGAGAATAAAGTATCTGATTGAAATCTTTGCTTCACTTCTGCTGGTGTAAGTCATGTCAAAACACATCATGGTGCCACTTCCTCTGACTCTTATCCTTTCCTAGTGACTGACAGTAGTCAAATGAGGTGACCTGAATAACCTCTCGGTAATGAGAAGGGTGTTGACAAATGAAGGCCATGACAAAGTGAAGGTCATGACAAAGAATTTTAGGAAGTTAGCAAAAAGAGAAGTGGAGTCGAACAGGGCTGGAGTTTGTAATGAGGTGTTCCGGACTTGTAAAGTAAGCTACCAGAGAGAGTGGTTGAAGTGAGAAGATTTCAGTGCACTGAAGGATCGACCTGATGTGCCTCTGGTCCAGGAGCTGATTTGAAATCTGGCAAAATGAAAGTTAATCAGTCAAAGTTCTGTGGGTTTTTTTCTATTGATCAAGATGATATTGTCGAAGAAATAAACTATACTAAGAGTTTTAGAACTAAATAAACTGTCTGCAGAGATGTTGTAGACTGTTACGATGGGATGGAGGGAAAAGCACAGAAAACACCGCAGTGTGCATCTTTTGACTCAGCGATTAATATTTTCCCTATAACTAGCTTTAATTTATTCTCTGTTATAATGTATAAATCTATCTTATTGTAATCCCTTGTTTAAATCATAAACTAAAGGAAGACATTGAGGGAGAGTGTCAGTATTAGTTTAACACAAGATGTTACCTCTTACAACAGCAGATGCAATAGCTATTCTAAATTTGGTTTTAAAGCTGTTCTGCTCACTTTTTAAAATTTCTTTGCCTTGTAACATCTACAGGGCGCTGTCTCAGTTCATAAACAGAATGCACACCAAGTTTATTGCCTTGTGTTTGTTGAATCCCTTGGAAAGTGCCCCGCACATTTTATTTTTAGGATGGCACTGCTGCCTCATAGTGCCAGGGACCCGGGTTCAATTCCCGGCTTGGGTCACTGTCTGTGCGGAGTCTGCACATTCTCCCCGTGTCTGTGTGGGTTTCCACCCACAGTCCGAAAGACGTGGTGGTTAGATGCACTGGTCATGCTAAATTCTCCCTCAATGTACCCGAACAGGCGCCGAAGTGTGGATTTTCACAGTAACTTCATTGCAGTGTTAATGTAAGCCTACTTGTGACACTAAACTTAAACTTAAACTTATGACCTACCAAGGAACGGATGCTGACTCACTGTAGTTCCATTCACTCTCAATGGTTATCCAGTTGGCATGGATGTTTGAGGACTGAATCATAATTGGTGTCGGTGCTGTTCAAGGTTAAATGTTGATGGGCAGTGTCCTTGTACTTCAAAACAAAGTTGAGGAAATACCCTCAGTTGGTGGCATTTGTTATGGAAAGTGCAGCCCAGTTTTAGTCAGCACCATTTCATAGAATAGAATCATAGAATCCCATTCGGCCCATCGAGTTTGCACCAACCATAATTCCACCCAGGCCCTACTTCCGCAAAACCCCCTGACACTAGGGTCAATTTAGCACGGCCAATCAACCTAACCTGCACATCTTTGGACTGTGGGAGGAAACCGGAGCACCCGGAGGAAACCTAGGCAGACACGGGGAGAATGTGCAAACTCCACACAGACAATGACCCGAGGTTGGAATTGAACCCGGGTCCCCTGGCGCTGTGAGGCAGCAGTGCAAACCACTGTGCCACCGTGAGGAGAAATTGGAGGGACAAAACCCTTGAGTTCCAAAGTCAAAGATTCCATGAGCTATTGTCGCACATTTGTCATTGTGTCAGCTTTGTAACATTCATTTTACTTTATCTTTATCACCTGCCTTAACAACTTAATTATTCTGAGTAACTGGTGTCACTTTAAGGAATGATTCAAAATGGGGAAAGTCGTTTCCAGGTCTTTATTCAGCAGTATAACAGCTTTGAATTTAAGTATGTGACACACTCTAATATTTTTCTGAGACATGGCAAGTTGCTATTCAAGTTCTTCATTCACATTTGAAATTTCTTGCGGTCAGGTTAGCTCAGCAACTCTTTTAATGGACAATTGATATAGCATTGCCTCACCAAAAAAAATGGCAACCGGTGTAATGCGGTGGCACAGTGGTTACCACTGCTGCCTCACAGCGCCAGGGACCCTGGTTCAATTCCTGACTTGGGTCATTGTCTGTGCGGAATCAGTGTGCATGTTCTGCTCGTGTCTGCGTGGGTTTCCTCCGGGTGCTCCGGTTTCCTCCCACAGTCTGAAAGAGGTGCATTGGCCATGCTAAATTCTCCCTCAGTGTACCCGAACAGGCGCCGGAGTGTGGCAGCTCGGGGATTTTCGCAGTAACTTCACTATAGTGTTAATGTAAGCCTACTCGTGACACTAATAAATAAACTTTAGCAACTTTAAACTGTATGAAAAATTATCCATTTTGAGATTATCCATCTTCCAAATGTCAGCTAGTGCTCAGCACTTTTGCTTCTAACTCACAGGTTTGTGGGTTCAAGTCCCACTCCACTGATCTGAGTACGAAAATGTGGCACTTTTTTTTTAGAGAAGTTTCTGTCTGCCTTCAAAAGCATAGAGATCACATGATGTTGCTTTGAAGAAGAACAAGTTGTTATCCATGGTGTCATGTCCAACTTTTAACCCTCAATCAATGTTAAAAAAAATGAAAGGTCGATTATCTGTTCATTATCATGTTGCTGTTTGCGGGGGTTTGCTGTGTTGCCATTGGCTGCTGCGTTTCCCTGCTGTGATGACATTTCAACGGTCTCTCATTGGTTGTTAAGCACTTTTGGACGTCCAGTGGTAATAAAAGGCACCATATAAGTGCAAATCTTTCTTTTCATTTCCATTTAGAACTAATGCACCATTGAAACTTATGCCCAAAGATTTTTGAAATTGTGAATCAAAGGTTTTCCTGCTAGATCAGTTATTAAATGCAGCCTGCACTTTAGAACCCAGTATTGCCCATGCTGAGTAACAGTTCCATTGGGGACAGTATTAGAGATATTCCAAATGACCTTTGCTCCCTTGAGCTTAGGAGTGGGAAAGTAAGTCATTCAAGATTTTCACTTCTGACCACTGTTTTTTGTTTTATTCATTTATGGAACATGGGTGTCACTGGCTGGCCAGCATTTATTGCCCATCCCTGGTTGCCCTTGTTCAGAGGGCAGCTGAAAGTCAACCACATTGCTGTGGCTCTGGAGTCACATGTAGGCCAGACCAGGTAAGGACGGCAGATTTGCTTCCCTAAAGGACATTAGTGAACTGGATGACAATTGACAATGGTTTCATGGTCATCAGTAGATTCTCAATTCCAGATATTTTTTATTGAATTCAAATTCCACCATCTGCCGTGGCAGGATTCGAACCTGGGCCGCAGAACATTAAGTGAGTTTTTGGGGTTCATGGACTAGCGATAATACCACTAGGCCATTGTCTCCCCTTGTTACTCCTGATGTGAACATGCTTTTGAGTTGTGAGTTAGTACCTTCAGGGGTTAGTAGAGCATGAATCGGTATATGCATTGAGTTAATATTGACACCGGCATTCTTTACCACAAGTTGTTTCAGTATATTACCTGTTTGTGAGAATAGGGATGCTTTATTACTTTGAATGCTTTCCTCAAAAGGGTCATATAGGCCTTGCCATTCCTGCCCCACCCCCCTTGGTGTCTAAATGATGGAGAATAGAGAAATATACACAAAAGTAACATGAAAAGAGGTCCGTTAATGCACAGTAGTGTTGGAATGCTGTTGAGGTTCCCGTCACTCTCATTTATGATGATGGCATTGGAGGAAGATTTTCCCTAACGTCATCTCAGGGTTGGTTCTAGATAAGGTGTTGGTTCTAGATAAGATGTTAGCTGTTGTAAAACAGGTATCAGAGGGCAGCTAAAGAGATGTGCAAATCTAGTGATAGCTCTGATATAAGATTATTTTGGGCCAGGGCAGTGGAATGCACTTGAGAATCACACAACTTCCTACAATTTCTGCAGATTGGGAGACAGCATGGCTTTCTAATAATATAAAGAGAGACTTCAGATAAAAAAAATGAATTGAAAATGTATATGACCTTATCCAGCTATTTATGAAATTTACTCTTGTCCTTAATTTTAGGAATTTAAAATGTGACTTGTGTTGTAGTGTTTTAATATGATAAATGTCTGTATTTTTACCTTTATGTAAAGAAGTACATCTATTTTTTATAAAAGAATCATGTGCTCAATCAATGTGTTTGGGAATTACCTGTGTATGTACATATTGAATACAGAATATCTGTCTGCCTTGTCTTTGGGATTCAATACCCATTTTTATGCCTCGCAAAATCTGTTCAGTTTTTGTCTGTGTGATAATTACATTTCTGAATTGAGGGTTCATCCAGCCGTGCAATCTTCAGTATCTTCCTCGCCATTTCACTACAGAGTTGGTATTTATGTGTTTGAATTTTGATGGAAGCAAGTGCGTGAGGTTTTTTTTATTAATGTAGACTGACGCGAGGTCACTTGTTGCAATGATGGCACTCTTGCGTAACTAGAAATGAATTTTTAGTTGGAATTTTTTTATGACTGTAAGTCGATAATGAATGTGGGCTTGGTGAAAAACTACTGCAGAATTATATATGCCAAGAAAACTAAGTGAGTCATTCACATGGGCTTGCTTGTGTTTGATGTCAAGTATTGGATCTTCAGGGAGATTTATCAGATATGTAACCTCTATGAGGTTTCTGGGAGAGGATTATGCATTTTTTTTTTCCTTGACCCGTTTTCATAAATTATTTTATCTTCAATGTACCAATAATTTAAAAATATACATAATTGGTGCTGCTTGTGAGACTTTGCTCTCTCTTCAGTTTCCTGACTGAAAGTACTTTCCTGGGCAGTTTCTCCCCGTCATACAATCTGACCTTCGGTTCGAAAATGTTTTAAAAGAATCCTCAGCTTTTGAGCTTTGAATTTGGCCTTTATCAGTGCAATAGTACATCTATGAACTATGCAATATTCAATGCTAATAGCTACCGGTTCTATTAGATCTGCCAAAACAATTTAGAGGAACATTTCTGTTCAACTTCATTTTAAACTTGAGTAGAACACGTTTGACCTGTGACAACTTGTTTGTGTCTGTTTGTCTGCATGTCGTTTCATTTTATGGAATGAAAACCTCTGACCTAAATGTGCTGTAAAATGCTACAAAATAATTGTTTGTTTGTCATTAATTTTGTGTCAATTTGAAGGGAATAAGTTTCTATAAGGACCATTTTTTTAGGAGAAAGAAGGTTTGTGTTACATTGTACTGCTAGGTGACATTTACAATGATGGCACTGTTACAATGTTCAAACAGTTTGTGGTCAAATGTTCTGGACTTATACCATAAAAACCTTGGCTAACGATTAACTCTTATGTAATGGTCACTTGCTCATATGTTCTTTATTGGAGGGGATGGGGGGGGGGAAAATCACAGGAGTCAAACTTGTGCTGTGACCACTCAAAGTCAAGCTGGCTGTATACAGAATGGTACTGCTGTATTTTCTCTGTGTTAATCTTTCATTGTGAAAATATTGCTTTATATTTTGTACTTTGTCTTGTCAATAAAATGTACTGTACCACAATTCTAGCTGGGAACGTTTTCTTCCACAGTGCACGTTGCCTGAGGAATGGTTAATCTGTGGTCCGCCTTGAGGAACTGGAGACTGACGTGCCATTAGCTTGGGGTTCTCAAAACTCCTTCAATTCTGGTCTAGTTGGTGCCCAGCCAAAAAAATTAAAAATACTTTGCTTCTCAGAAAACGTGAGAATTCCCCAGCCCAGGTAACAGTGAGTGACAATAGAATGGAAATAGTTAGCAATGGTGGCATGGTTGCATCACAGCACCAGAGATCCGGGTTCGATTCCCGGCTTGGGTCACTGTCTGTGCGGAGTTTGCACATTCTCCCCATGTCTGCGTGGGTTTTCTTCGGGTGCTCTGTTTTCCTCCCACAGTCCGAAAGACTGTGCTGGTTCGGTGCATTGGCCATGCAAAATCCTCCCTCAGTGTGCCCGAACAGGCGCTGGAGTGTGACGACTAGGGGATTTTCACAGTAACTTCATTGCAGTGTAAATGTAAGCCTACTTGTGACACTAATAAATAAACTTTAAACTGTTGACAAATAGGAATATCTGAATGGAACAGGAGCAATCTTTGCTTTGATGTCCCCTCCCCCCATAATCAATCCCTTCCCTGTTTTGACCCAATAATCTGTTGACACTCACAACCTGGCCTCTCCTGTGGATGTAGGAACAGAGGAAATAGGAGCAGGAGTAGGCCATTTGGCCCATCGAACTGCTATGGCATTCAAACCGATCACAGCTGGTCATCTACCATTTTTCACAACTATCACCATATCCCTTCATGTCTTTAGCATCGAGAAATCCATCAATTCCTGTTTTGACCATGCTGAATGATTGAGCTTCCACAGTCCTCTGGGGTAGAGAATTCCAGAGATTCACCACCCTCTGAGTGAAGAAGTTCCTCCTTAATATACTGCCTCTTATTCTGCGACTGTATGTCCCCTGGTTCTAGACTCCCTCCCCTCCTCCCCCTCCCCTTTCCCCCACCCCCAGTCAGGTGAAACATCCTATCCACCACCCAGCCTGTCACTCCCTGCAAGAACTTTGTAAGTTTCAAAGAGATCACATCTCATTCTTCGAAATTCC